>NC_051212.1:35649210-36019210 GCF_015220715.1 Pygocentrus nattereri | reverse complement strand
GTAATGTAGTTTGATTAACCTCACAACTCAGTAACAAACCCAGGTGATAGATAGTGAGTGTGCCACTGACTATGTCTGGGTTATGGCCATTGAATTCGGGCTCTCTTTGTTAATTTTGCTAACCTTTTCAGTTACTTGTGTGAATGTAAAACAAATCTAGTTTAGTGCTTTACTAAATCTAACACAGGTTGTGATAAATATGAAAGCTAGAGAGAAGTGAGAAGTTAAGCTTTCACCATATGGGGTCTGAAATTGGCACATTGTGTGGAGCAGCACATCTGCTTACTGTTGGCAGTGTGGCTCTAGTGATGCTAGCCAAGGCCTCAGTTCACTTCCTTTGCCCCCTTATTGCCAGTATAGCTCTTTAACTGCTGCATCTGTAGCCAAAGGCAGGATATAAAAACAATACAGAGATTATCGTGTAGATAAACAGGCACAGGTTCAATTAGACGAATAACTGGAAGAGTGGAAAAACGCGAAAGATCTCTTCAGTTGCCCAAATTACCTACATTATCCAGTGCCAGTTAGGTAACAGGAGTCATAACTTGATAAACTTCTTATTGAAGGGTAATAAAGGTGTGTGTGTGTATATGATTGTTTATACTACTTTTTGCTGTCTGCTGTATTTGGTTAGATCCGAAGACAGGGAGGCATCCAGCTTCTAGTAGACCTGCTGGATCACCGGATGACTGATGTCCATCGCAGTGCCTGCGGGGCTCTGAGGAACCTGGTGTACGGCAAAGCCAATGACGACAACAAGATTGCCCTAAAGAACTGCGGAGGCATTCCCGCTCTAGTGCGCCTCCTCCGTAAGACAACTGACGTGGAGATCAGAGAACTGCTCACAGGTATTATGTGTTTGGCAAACCAAAAAAAAATTTCACAATTTTCCCATTACCTGAAATGTAGTTGATCAGCCAAGACATGTTTGGTGTTTGAAGTTTGCTCCTTTGTTTTCCTTTGGAACTACAATGCTAATGTAGCTAAGAAAAGGTGGATTGGAGAAGTTGATTAGCATTGTGCAAAATGCATGCTTAAATCATTACACACACTTGCTTAAAACATGGTATGTAATTTCAGATAGACTTGCTTGCATGATTTCTAACACTGTATGCCTTGTATCTAAATGTAGATCCACTGCATGCAGTGTATCTAAAACAGTAGAAGCAACCTGTGCTTAGGTTCAGTTTGATAGACAACAGTGTGCCTTACAGTGTCATAAACCACATAACAAAGTCTATTTGAGATCAGTTGATTTGGTCTGAGGCAAGTGTGTGACGACAAGCATTTTGCACAATACAAAATGGTGGGTTTAAAGGGGGATCGCTACCATTTTTTTTTTCTCAAAACGTCTCAATGATTTAGTGGTTGAGTTGCAAACAAAAATCACTCTGAGTGGTCTGATCTGAATGGTTCATTGTAGAGAAACATACTTAACCTGGAGTGGTGGTGATGGAGACCAGGGACTACAGCCACAGTCCATTTTAATCTAAACGTGTCTTTTGTGTTTCTATGTGTAATATTGATAACTGTAAAGTTGGGGTAAATCTGAAAAAAATATTTTCTTTGGCTACTGTTTTGCCTAACAATGCCCTGGTTGTACTTCTCTGTCATGAACAGATGTAAAAAAAAAAAAAATACAAGGCCGTATTCATAATCTTATTCTAACTCCAGGTAAGAAAACAGTATTACAGAAACTTCTTATGTCATCTGTTTAGTTACCGTGACAACTGAGTTAGGACTGTATTTGGGACAGAATCTATTGCAGAACAACAGTTCTTAGGTTCATAATCTTATTACAACTCCAGGTAAACAGTATTACAGAAACATCCTAACTAGACAAAATTTCCTAAATACTTTACTAAATTTAAGACAACCTCAACTTCTGTTTTAAATGTCTTTTTCTATTGCTTTATGCAGTGACAGGCAGCATACTTCACTATAAATGGCATAATGACATTACGTTTATCTACATTGAAAACAGTACTTTGATTTATGAGGCATTTTTCTAACAGCATTTTAAAAATCTCAGACTCTGCAGCCACGGTCTCCACCGCCCCCACTTATTACCTTTGTGTGCTAATGTTGATGACAGCTAGCCAGATAAAATATTACAGTAATGTTGGTGAATAATGAGGAGACAGAGCTAAACACGTTACTCTTTATTGGGAGTATGGTTAGCGCGGTTGGCTGAAGTGTTCGAGTAACTAAAAGTGAAACTGGGAAGTGGCAACACACAGATAAACAGCATGAAGCACTGTCACAGTATTCTTAACTTCAAGTTTATTGTGCTTTAGTTTCTTCTGACCTTTTTAACCTCAGTAACGGTAGCTAGCTGACTGGCTAACGAACCTGATTATTTTCATTACATGTTTATGTTTCAGTTGTGCGCTTTTGGTTGGTTGCAAGGTAAAAGACATGACAGTTGATTGTTGGCTTTGAGTAGTTTAAGATTTCCTAACTTGAGATAAGATGCTGTAAGACAAGATTCCTTAATTAAAATAAGATTTGCTTCTGTAATGTGAATTTGTGAATTTCTTGACCTGTGAGATCTTAAGACAAAAAGATAAAGTTTCTGTAAAACAGCCCCTGATTTCTTTCACCGCTTCTATGAACAATTCTGCAGAACTGAGCATTTCACAACCACTCTGATCGACTTTGGTTACGTCTTAATGATTCAATAACACAAAAACTCAGAAAAAATGGCAAGCTTCAGAAAAAATGGCAAGCTTCAGACCCTTACCTACGTACTACATTTTGTAAATAAGAGGATAGTTACATAAATTCGATTTTTGTTTTCCAAAAAAACTACTGCTTTAATATTAATTCTCTCTCTCTCTCTCTCTCTCTCTCTCTCTCTCTCGCTCTCGCTCTATCACATACTGTAGTATCGATTCATACAAATGCTTTTATTTCATTATACCTTGCCTTTTGTGTGACTGTATTTTAGGTAGCCTTTTAAAATGAATGGTTAATTTGTTAATTAGCTCTCATTGAATCATCTACTTGCTACGGTTGAACATTGCACCTATTAGATGGTTCGTTAATGATCTGCAAATTGGTCACAATTAGGGAAATGATACCCAAGCATAATACATGCACTTAACATTGCCTCATGAGGGACTTTTATTTAATGAGTGTGAGGCACTGGCAAAAGATAAAGGCCTTTTTCGCAGTGCTTTGTTTAGGGAACCATGGTACAGTGCCAGCTCTTCTCAGGAGCATTTACTCAGGACACAGGAGAAAACAGTGCTTGATTTTTCAAGCTGAGACATTTCATAAATGTCAAACACAAAAATTGAGAAATGCTTGCATAAGAAGACGTCCCCCACATGGCTTCAACGCAGGGAGTAATCAACGCGTCCATCAATGTAATAATCAGTATGTTCCAAGAGTTCAGAGAAACAGCCAAAGCACTTAAAATTGACAGAGGCAAGATGCAGTCAAGCCAAGGGACTGTGTTTCGTTAAAGCTGCATGTAGAGGGATGCATGCCTCACTGCATGCCTAAATTATTATACTATATATTATTTCTGTTGCTAAGTAATCTCAAGCAGAATTGCTTGTGTAGTTTCTGACATTGTATGACATACTGTTATCTATAAAAATTGATGAAAATACTGACAATATTGAGACTCCTACATTGCTTTTACTAAGTTTTTGTCTATGCAATATACTTTTGTACCATCTTGTTTTTCAGTAACAACTACAGTGTGAATTGAAATGTTATAAACTAGGTAGCAAACTGTAAGCCAATGGTTTATTCACAATTTGAAATATTTTTAATAACAACAAGAAGTTATCACATGACTGAAACATAGCAAATCTTAATAAACAATAGCCTGTAATAGTATTTTTCTTTCTATTAATATATAATATATTAATATACAATTTCTTAACCTTTACAGCTTCCTGAAATTGTAGAATATTAGCACCATATTAGAATCATTTTAAACAATACAGTAATTGTATACATGTAGCTGCTTTTTAGGGATGATTCCAAACTTTTGAATGATGGTATACATGTCATGCAGTGTTAAAAAGCACACAAAAAAATCAAGTTTTGATGGGATTACTTAACAGCCCACCATGGTTTGAGCAAGTGCGTGACGACACAGATATGGAGTTTGCATGCTGCTAATTGGCAAGGTAAAATGCTTTCATTAGTTTTACAAGGGGACAGTTATGTAAACTTTTCACCAATTTCTCAGCAAACTGTTGCAAATAAATTGACATATAAATGGAATATAAATTAGAGCATGGTGCAGAGCAGAGGATGGATGGCGAGACTGCCACAGGGAGTTCTAACAGTGAGAATGCCAGGCTGCTCCCCTTCTGCAGGCATGCTGAGTGCAGACTGGATGTGGTCTCTCTGGAACAAGCAGATTAGCTGTGTGTTCAGCACTCACAGCCCCTCTGGCAAGTCCAACCACTGCCTGCAACACAGCATTTGAGAAAATTTTTACAAGCCATTTTAGCTGATTGAGGCCTTTTTCATAGCTTATTTAAAGCTTTTAAGGCAATCAGTGCATCCGCCGCTTGTGGTGACAAATGTGCTTTTAGGTAAAACGTGTTGATGGTCTTTATGCAAAGCGAGTTTATCGCAGTGTTGGATATATGGCTGCTCTTTGTGCTTATAGTGTACTTAACTGACTGGTGGTTTTTGGTGTATGTAGGAGTACTGTGGAACTTGTCCTCGTGTGACGCGCTGAAGATGCCCATAATCCAGGATGCTCTGGCCGTGCTCACCAACACCATCATTATCCCTCACTCGGGCTGGGACTCCTCCCCCCTCCAAGATGATCGCAAGCTGCACCTCCATTCCTCACAGGTGCTCCGCAACGCCACGGGCTGCCTCAGGTAAAGTGTCTTAACAAACACATACGTGCATCCGTAAAACTTTCCTTCTGGAGACTTACAGCTTGCCTCTAAGTAATGCTTTGACCCTATACCTTACCTTCACCTTATCATACCTGACATTTTGTTAACAATACATTGAGAGATTTTGGCTTTGTTTGCTTTAGCTCATTAAAATCTGCCCCCAGTGTTGTTGCAATGCATACATGCCCACATTCAACACTGTAAAATCTATCAGCATGTGGAGTTGGATAATCATGATCTTGATACTGTTTTTATTGTTAGAAGCACTGCGATTGTGTCTGAGTGAGGTTGTAGACACATGGACAACAACATTCACATCATTAAGGGCTTATTATTTATTTTGTTCAATAGAGTATTAATAAGAGGCAGCTGAAGTGTGAATTATATTCTAGTTTGTGTGTTTGCATACTGTTTCAGGTTAGTAATAGAAATCATCACAAGCTATAATGTTATTACAGGAGTGGAGTATGTAAAAGAAAAAAATAATTATTTTTGGCTTGAGTTTAAAGGGTTAACCTGGAAAAAATACCACATTTTTCTGACATTCTGTTGTCTAATGGGGACTTCAACACCCTCAGTCATCAAATTTGTTTGAAAGTGTGATGATTGAGGCAAACCAACTAGTGGATGTTAACTACAATTAGTACTGGGATTCCTCAAGGTCAGATTTGGAAATAGAAAGTTTTGGATGTGGAAACAAATGCATAAACATGTTAAATCACTACCTACCAAATAAATACATAATGGCAACATAAATAGCTTTTTAAGTGTAGGTTTGTTAGGTGCCTAAAGCATTTGTGCAATACTGTGTATATACATAGATTTGCCAAAACATTATGATGCATGTCGAGGTCGGGGCTGTATTTAATGACAAGTGAACAGTATTTCAGTAGACTCTTGTAGTTTACATGTTAGCTGCAGGAGAAGTGGGTGGGTGTGAAGACCTGAGGCACTTTGACAAGGGCCAAATTGTTAAGACCAGGAGCATTTTCAAAACGACAAGGCTTGTGGGGTTATGGGAGGAATGTGTCACAATACAGAGTGCATCATATCCTGCATATGGGTGCCCATCAGAGTGCCATGCAAACCCCTGTCCACTGTCAAAAGTGCCGACAACGAGCATGCAAACGTCGGAACTGCACCTTGAAGCAGTGGAAGAAGGTGTCCTTGTCGGATGACTCACCTTTTTACATCACGTGGATGGTCTGATATGTGTGTGTCATTTCCCTGGGAAAATGATGGAACCAGGATGCACTGTGGGAAGAAGACAAGCTGGTGGAGGGAGTATGATGCTCTGCACAGTGTTCTGTTGGGAAGCCCTAGGTCTGGGCATTTTTGTGGTCATCAGTTTGACATGTTCCCCCTAAATAAATGTCACTGCAAACCAGGTACATCCCTTCATAGCGGCAGTGTTCCTTGATGGCAGCGGCCTCTTTCAGCAGAATAATGTGAGCGCATTGCTCAGGTAAGGTTAGAGGAACATGATGAAGAACTGAAGGTGTTGCCCTGGCCTTCAAATTCTTCAGATTTTGATCAAATAGATGCGTCAGTGAGATGTGCAGGCAACAGCAAGTCCAATCCATAGCGAGTCCACCCTGCAACTTGTGCTAAATCAGTGTCCCTAAATAGACAACAGAATGTCAAGAGCATTATCGCTATATCACTGCTGTTGGGACAAAATCTCATATTTCCGTTTTTGTTGTTTTTAATTTTTCAACTTAGTTTGAAATTGCCAGCTGCCATTTACATTGTTTCAAAATTTCATCATGAATGGACCAAAATAATCAGTCCAAAATAACTTGGAATAAATCATTTCTACAATAAATTCCATTAAAAGTTCAGACAGTTTTTTCCTGCTTTTGTAAAGCTGCTTTTTGGAGAAACGTTTTTTTCCTACAGTGATAATATATAATGTGTGTGTGTGTGTATATGTGTGTGTGTGTGTGTATATATATATATATATATATATATATATATATATATATATATATATATATATATATATATATATATATATACACACATAAACACATGCATACACATACTCACCTGAATTCAAAGATACGGTGCCTCCATAGCTCCTGTACACAGAGCATGACTAATACATGCTGAGCATCAATGGGGTCTTTCCGTAGGTAGTGTGTAATGAGAAAGCCTCTTATGCTGCTTACTATGCCTGGCTTTTAAGTGGCTTAGCCTTTGTTCAGAAAGATTTACTGCCATATTAGGTACCGATTTGGACCGGGTGTTTGCAAACAGTGTGTACAGTACTTCATGGGACTGCATCATTTCCAAACCAAGTGGCACATAACGTTTAGCAATATTGTGCCTAACAGACATAAAGATTTACATCCTGGAAGTGTCAGAGTGTACTGAACTCCCATTGTACATTTTACAGTCACTCAATAGTGGCTCATGCTTTTTTTTTGTAGCTGAAATAAATTTGCTAATCAGCTTGGTAGCCTGCAGGGAACACTCTGCTGATAAGTTAAGCTAATTGGTTTGACTAAATAGGTTTCAGTCACATTTGATCATTTTTTTTCCAGTTTCAGATTGTTGCGATAAACCATATTATGATTATTAATTATTTTTTTGTCTATTTTATGTTTGGATTATGAAAGAGCATCTAATTCAGCCAGTTCAGCAGGGGACAGAATTTGCTGTGGGGCTTCATTATAGGATTCTATAGTTCTGGACACTTGTCAAAGACTGCATGATTATAGAGCTGGCACAGGACAACAATTGGCAGTCTGTCAGGCTTTTTTGCTGCTGATATGCGGACTGCCCCTTGTGTGTGGCCAGAATAGCCTGTCCAGGAAGAGTAATGAGATCCCAGCCAGTGTGCTTGCCTGCCTCTGCATTTTTTCGAGGGGGTTTAATAATTTTAGCCATATTGGCCATGACTGTGCACTATTTTGATGCACCATCTTCTGAAATTTTTCTTTAATGTGGCTTGCATGCATGCATTTTTTTGTCTTCATAGGTGTGTCCATACATTTCTTGGGCTGCGTAAAGCTTTTTAGTGTCCACTTTACAGGTCATGGCTCTTGTGATAACTGCTGTCCATTGTCTTATAGCAATGACTCCTAATCCTAGTCCTGCCTTACTTATTTTAGCGTTTTCCTCATAGTAACACAACCACTTCATCTCAGACAGGGTTTGTTAATGTTCTAATCCTGAGATAAAATAATCACTGTTTCTACCTTAATCCACTCCTCACCTGTAGTTACATGGTTTCTCATTTATAATAATAAAAATTTATAATGTTTTCTTCAGTTCAGAATTAATAGACTTACTATATTTGTATTTTGTTTTTTAACATTTTTAACAAGCCAGTGCATCAACAGGAAGACAGAAATGCCTCGCATTTGTCTTTTAGCGTTATGCTTCTTAAATACTAAACACAACAGCAATGTGAAAAGCATAATATTCGTAAACAATTTAGAAAATCAAACCTGTGCACACCGGATGCAACATGTTGTGGAATGATTTATTCAGTTAAAAGTTAATGAAAATCTTTTTTCCCCCTACAGCAGAAAGGCTGAATGCTAGCATTACTGTTACTAAGTGCTGACTGGTTGGCCAGCTGATCACCTCATTGGCTTAGGAAAGCAGTTTGTACTGATGTCAAGAATGTACATAACTTGAATTTAAAAACACTCAAGTGTTGAAGTATTTTATGCTGTTTCATATGAAGAAAACAATTGCATCTTTTGGTATAAAATGATTAAGCATTTACAAACTACAAATTTTTGCATTTTCATTCATTTACATTTTCATTAATTTTGGACTCACCAGATGAGCCTTCTAGAATCTGGCAAACCAGGAAAACTTTACTGAGTGGGTGTTCCTTAATAGAAATTCTCTAGTATCCTGCTTGTGTTGTATAGTTATAGACAACATGTCTATAAGTCTTTCTGTGTAGCACACAGAAAGCTCCATTTCCACATGCTGATACATTGTACTGGCCACTGTGGACAAGCACATTTAATTTGAAAGAGGACAAACCCAAAATATCTGAAATTGGTGAGGCACTAGGTATGATAGGGTTCATTAACTGCTTAGTTGGATAAAGTATGTTAGAGATGGGAGGATACCAGTATGCATAGCTGGGCTACTACAGGACCTTGACTTGGCACCTCTGGTTTGGTGCTCACCATGACTAGTCAATAAAATCTGTCTGAGACTGAAGCACACGGACAACTCCCTCTCAGGTCTGAGACAGCAGGTTGGCGGCAGAAGATACGCTGAGTCATGCTGTATGTGGGCTGGCTGGCCTGAGCTCTCCCCTAAGCCCCGTGTGCTAATTAATGTTTCACGGCTGACCGAGGATTCGGGAGCCTGATTGAATATTTAATGGTCGAACGCGGTTGCCACGGCACCTGCAGGCATGGTGGAAGCTGCTTGGCAAGCGCCGGGGGATCAGGATGTAGCCTTTGATTTTTCGCAGCCATCTTGGCGTGTGGGATGCCTGCCTTCGATGAGCCTTCCTAGATAGTGCTGAAGCTCTGCAGGCTCCAGGCATGTGGCCGTTAAATCACTAGCTCTTAGCTGATACATAGCTGTTCTTACCACTGATTCCAGCACAGTCCAAAAGGCTTTAAAGTCCTTATTTGCATCAAAAAGACATATTTATGCTTTCTCCACTGAGGACTTAATGCTACTTCAGTCTTTTTTGTAGCAGCAGCACCTTAAAGGCATAGCTTAGTTGAACATGATACATTTTACCCATATCCTAAAGTCAGTTAGCCTAAACATGTTTGGTGTCCGAGGTTTTTTTTAATGTAGTTTCTATCAAGGATTAAATGCTTATATCACACCAATATGTGTCATGCAAACTACATGCCTGAACCATCTCACTTCATGCCTCAAACTGCATTGATTCTTATACAGATTTGTGCATGTGATTTCTGACACTGTTATTACAATCTATAAAATACAGTATTGTACAGAAGTCAGAAACAACTTTTTGATCAGTTTTCCAATCAAATTGGCCAGTAAGTACAAGTTATGATTTTTTTTCTGGAAAAAACCCTACAAAGATCCTATGTAGCCAAAAGACCTGACCAGCACACCTATATGAGCTTGTTGGACAATACCATTCCAAACCTTTGAGCATTATTTTAGAGTTGGCCCCCCCTTTGCAACTATAATATTCTTCACTCTTTTGGAAAGGCTTTCCACAAGACTTTGGAGTATGTTTCCCAATTCCCAAGATTTTGGAAATTTGTGCCCATGCAGTCAAAAGAGAATTTGTGAGGTCAGGCACTGATGTTGGATGAGAAGTCCTGGCTTACAGTCTGCATTCCAGTTCATCTCAAAGATGTTCAGTAGTGATCTTGTATGCAGCTGCTCAGTCATGGAAACTCATTTCATGAAGCTCTCAACAATGTTCTTATGCTGATCTTGTTTCCAGAGGCACTTTGGAAGCCTGTAGTGACTGTTGTAACAGAGGTTAGGTGATTTTTATGTGCCACTCACTTCAGCAGTCAGTGGCCCCTATCTATGAGTTTGCCACTTTGTACCTAAGCTATTGTCACTCCTAGATGCTTCTATTTCACTGTCCAGATCTCAGCATCACTGAATGTGTTTGTGAATACTTGCATTGTGCGAGGTTGAAAATGCAACCAACTTCTAAAACTGTCCTTTGAAAGTATGTAAAAATATCCCTGCAGATTTCTTCTACATTTGGATTAAGTGTAAATCTGATTTTTTGTCACACAATTCCTTTGATAAGGAGCAATTTGTAAGTTTTATAGTTTAAAACATTCCAAAATTAACTAAAATACTGAACAGAATGTGAACAGAAACAGTTTTGATGTTCTGTCAAAGACATCTATGTACCAAGTTGCAGAGGTATCTGCTGACCAGCTAGCCCTGTCTCTTAACGTCACTTTGTGCCTCAAGAGGTGATAGTGAGTCACTGTAGTGTTGAGTCAGCCAACATGAGAGGATGAAGAAGTAGCCCACCTTCTCCTGGAAAGTAAGTAACCACAAAGATTGTAAGTTATATTATAAATAGAAGCAAAACAACAGTTAACATTGCTGTTGCTTTCCACTGTTGGAGACAGCTCATTTTGAGTAAAGGAATGAAGGTTTGTGCTGAACTTGCAACATTTCTTCTAGACTGGTAAGTAAATGGGGAGGGGGGGGGGTGAATAGAGAGAAGGAGGGACTTTGTGGAGTATGAATTTGACAGGTTATCTTACAAAATGCTCTTTTAAATGAATCTCACAGTCACAAAAACACGCAAATACTTCATGGTACTGAGCAATTTGCCATGTTGCAGTGTGATCGGGGGAGAGTGTAGCTTGTCGGGCTCGGTGACAGTATGTGTCTGATGTTTCTGTGCAGGAATGTGAGCTCTGCGGGAGAAGAGGCACGGCGCAGGATGCGGGAGTGTGAGGGACTGACAGATGCACTCCTCTACGTTATCCAAACTGCACTGGGCAGCAGTGAGATCGACAGCAAGGTCTGACCCTTTGCTCTGCTGTGTTACCTACATGCTGAGCGCGCTCTGGGGTGTGCTCCAATCTTTTCTCTTTCACTAGCCACTGTCCTGAGTGTAGAAGGAGTGATGACAATTGCTCCTTCTTCAGCCAGGACAGTGGAAACAGATAAAAGCCATGTTGATTGATCATATTTTTTAAATGTGGCTGTACTTTGTCTTTTCCAGTTTATCAGATATTAGAAAAAAATAAATATCGGTACATATTGTGTATAGAGAAAGCATCTTGAAGTATTGTGATACTACATTTTTACCATATTCGCCATCTCTACTGGAGGCATCACGAAACAGTAGTAAATCATTCATAGGGCAACTACAAGGAGTTCTTTAGCATAGATAATGCATGAATTTGTTTTCATTCCTTCTGATGGTAATTACCACAGACAGTGTTATTGTGTGTTCTGCCCTCTCCATTGTGTTAGCAGCTACAGTATTAAGAGTGGGTGTGGTAATTGCACAGATTAAGTTACAAAGTCAGACACCCACTATATTGAATTTCTAGTTTGTTTGAATTTTGAGACCTCTTTGTTACTGCCGTGATATTAAGTGAGAACCAGTCAGAGAATTTTAAAAAGGACCATCAGAATTAAATCCCTCTGAAACCGTTTACAAGATCAAAGTCCTCTCCTTTGTTTTGCCCTGCCTGACTGCTCATGACAATAGGATTAGCTTCCCTTACTCTCCACTGGACTCAATCCAGAGGACCAATCTAACAAGAAACTATTACGAACACAGATGCAGTAATGCATGGACTTTACAAAGAGGATAAATTGTCTCCTGAAAAGAAAAAAAGACACATTTGGATAATGCTGTATCTGGCAAAGCCGAACTTGTCTATAGGGATTATGGTGCATACTGCTTTTGCAAAGATAGTGTCAGGGTAGACATTGTTCCTTTTGAAGTTAAACTGAGAAGTTAACGCAGATATTCCAGCACAGAATCATTCTTGCGAAATAGATGTAGCCTAATGTGAAAACATCCTGCTTTTTCAAGTCTCTCCCTAATCTGCCTGTCCTTGCTTTTTCTCCAACATCCTGTGGCTCCAACAGACTATAGAGAACTGCGTGTGCATTTTGAGGAACCTGTCCTATAGACTGGCGGCTGAGACGTCTCAGGGGCAGCAGCTGGGATCGGAGGAGCTGGACGGGGTGCTGTGCACTGACGCCAGCGGGAAGGACGCTGAGAGCTCCGGCTGCTGGGGCAAGAAGAAGAAGAAAAAGAAGAGCCATGATCAGGTGGGCCACGGGCCTGAGCGCCGCAGCTGCTAGCAATTAGCACCATTTAGCGTTGCTGCCGTTCGGGCGGCTTGCGTCGCCAATCATCCCCCCCCTCCAGGAGATAATTACTTACTTTAGCAGGCTGATTTCATTTAAGTTCTGAAAACAGTGGGAAGAGAAGGGCATTGGCCGCATTTTCCCCCAGCCGCGTGGGCTGAATGGGGAGGTAGAAGGTTGCATTATCTTGTATTGTGGCTTTTAAATTGCTAAATGTATGGGAGTAGACCGATCATTTACAATGATGCAAATGCACATCTGGGAAGGTGATGAATGAAACCCTGTTTAGGACAGCTGGGTTGCCACTACTTGGTAAATGACTGTTTTTACTGTAGCAGATTAGCACATCATTTAGGATTTTGCCATATGTTTCATATCATTTATCCACATTGTGTTCATCTCATTATTTTAATCAGATTTTGGCGTTTCTCTGCTTCTCTAAAGTAGCTCAACTGGGTGTTTGTCAAATGAGGTTTGTTCCTCTTCCTGTGCTCTCAGTGGGATGGAGTGGGGCCTTTTCCAGACTCCGGCGATCCTCCAAAGGGGCTGCAGATGCTCTGGCATCCGTCCATTGTGAAGCCATACCTCACACTGCTGTCGGAATGCTCCAACCCGGACACGCTGGAGGGGGCGGCCGGGGCTCTACAGAATCTGGCAGCGGGCAGCTGGAAGGTAGGCCCCACACCAAAACCAGTGAGTAACCCCACCCCACTCAGAAACAAGGACCATCCAGGTCAACCTACACTATGACTGTTACACTTTGTACAACATTAACATACTAACATACATTTGGTGTCGGTTTCTCTAAAGATTCTGTGCAACATTGACCAATTCACTGTTACAACTAAACTTCACTGCTCAAAAAATACCCTGTGGAATTTTGACTGCTCAACACATATTACAAATTAGCTTAGTAGCCAAGTCCAGATTTGCCTTCTGTCAAGTTGTTCACTCCATGAATGCAGAGAACAGTTCTACAATCTACTCTTACTTTGCTAACATCATCTATTCGAACAGTAAGTCAGAGCTCGGCTATGGATAGAAATGAGGTCAGAGCCCATTTGTAAAACCTGTATCCTGGGTGGCTTACAGTGGTCGGTGTATATACGAGCAGCGGTGAGGAAGGAGAAAGGCCTACCCATCCTGGTGGAACTGCTGAGGATTGATAATGACCGTGTGGTGTGTGCTGTGGCCACAGCGCTCAGGAACATGGCCTTGGATGTGAGAAACAAGGAGCTAATTGGTAAGTTGTAGTTGTTAGTATTCACGTTAGAACAAGCGTGTCAAACTGGGACCTGCTGGGTCAAAGTGCTGTGGAGATTAGCGTTACACTTTCAGTTTATCAAGGCCTTGCTGATCTATTTTGGAATGTTAGAACCATAATTGGTTATGATAGTAGTATGTAAAGTGTGTTAATTTTTCTGTCGCAACTACAATTTTCAGGCTATTTTTTAACAGAAAATTTCACTAAATCAACTTATGGTGTGGCTCCGTTCATTGACGGACCAGTGCTGTTGCGCAGGCAGGCTTAGGCGTTAGAAAAGTATTGAGCAAGTAAAATGATGACTAACGTTAGTTCTTCTGCATCTAGATGTAGCAGATTGAGTGAGAGAAGGTGCTGTAAATGGATTCCAAAAGAAGGACAAACGTTAGCAATGAAATAACAAAAAAATCACTCAAAACAGAATTCAGAAATATTGTGTAAATCCAGACACAATGACATGAAAAATCATCAAATTGAATCGAACTGGTGTAATTTGAAATGTTTCGATGCATTGAAGTGTATCTTGAAGAATCTATTTCAAATCTATTTCAAAGATATTTATACCCAATTCTAGTTGATTTTGAGTACTTCTAATGCATTTTTTAATTGTGCTTTAGACAGCATCAGTTCTTTATACACCGTTCATTGTATTCAATGAGCAATTACTGACGCTTTGGAGATTTTAATATCTGTGCCTGTGTGTGTGTGTGTGTGTGTGTGTGTGTGTGTGTGTGTGTATACATACATAATGAGTAATCTTGGTTATTGAATAAATCCAGCAAGCAATGTTGGTTATTGAATAAATGTATGTTACAGTGAGAGGCAGCATGTTATTGTTTGAAGTGTTCCTTGCGACACTAATAGACAATTATTGATCTTTGCAATGATTTGGGTGCCGATGTTGGCCTTGGAGTCTCCATGGTAACCAATCTTCAGTGTTTCAGTCTGGGTTTAGTGTTGAGCAATTTTATCATGTGACGAATATGGGGCAAAGAGGATTCTGAAAGCATGTTGAAGTGGAGGATATTCTATTGGAGAAGAGAATTGTGCAAGTGTCATCCTTCACTTAAATAAATTATGAAAACCGCAAACTCGGAAATGTTCACAGGAAACTTAATGTGTAAATATCTTTTATATTGAGGAAAGTAGTTACTGACGGAATACAGTACTGTAGCACAGGTTTTTTCCCCAACAAGACGCCTTTGTATTCTTGCTGAATACACATGTATGAAGTTTGACTTGTTCTGTTCGAATGTCTAAATTAAATATTTATCATTTTGAACACATCAGTGACATGGAGAATGAACCATCTGGTTTCAGTATGTAGCCACACTGTGACCAGTGTGTAGGCGTAGCAGTGCCACTGTATGGCCTGATCCAGAAATTTTGGTGGAGGATGCAGTCTTCAAGACTGAGCAGAGTCATCCCCCAACACACTGAAAAGACCCATCAGCCCTACAGTGAATGTGTCAGACTCTTCTGAAGCAAATGTCAGAGCAGAAATCTCAATCTCAGCCCTAAATTGCTGAAAAAGCCTCGATTCCCAGACAGATTGTCCACCCCCCACCCACTCAAACATCCCCCGTCCCATCTGCTAATAAACCAAAGGTTTTATCTCTTCATTCTTCCTCTGCCTCCTCCTCTGCTCTCCTCCAAAAGGCAAGTACGCCATGAGAGACCTGGTCCACCGGCTGCCGGGAGGCAACAATAACAGCAGCAGCGGCGTGGGAAAGAGCATGTCCGACGACACCATCACTGCCATCTGCTGCGCTCTGCACGAGGTCATTACCAAGAACATGGAGAACACCAAGGCCCTGCGTGACGCTGGAGGCATCGAGAAGCTCATCGGTATTGCACGCAGCAAAGGAGACAAGTGCGTAACAGAAGTTGCCTCTGAAATGAGCTAGCATTGGCTTCAGGTCCAGCAGTTAAAGACCCTGCTAAAACCTTTTTAGACTGCGGGTCTGTTATTCACACATACATCTGAAGACTTACCATTCAGCAGCTGCTGTGAATTATTCAGTAACTACAATAAAGTGCAATATTGTAGTGCAATATGTAGTGTGTAGTTCTGAGAGTAAGGAAGTGAAGTGTGGTCCCTTGCTGTCTAAAGGGTCAAAGACTTCTTTAAACCCACATATCTCATATATATTCTAGAATTATTAAGGGTGTGAGATATATTGGTAGTCAGTATATTATTTACAGTGTTGGATTTATGACCGGTTTTTGCAGGCACTGACACATGTATAGTAACTTCTGGTGGGAATTTGCCCCTTTTTTATTTACCAAAATCGGTGTGATGCAATAAAAATCCCTTGGCAGGTTTTCTTATTATTGTGAATGGGTTGCAGATTTTGTGTGGCTCATGAATAATGTAAAAATTTAAAATATTTACATAAAGTAATGAAAATGTAGTTTACAGTAATTTTCTGGAATATTGTTTGATAAAACTAATCCATGGTCCATCCTTAGAATTTTTACACGTCTTACATTCACTTGCATTTAATATGTCTATTCACTTAAATGTACTACATATATGGGTTACAGTGTAAACTTGTTTTAAACGCAAGAAGTAAAATGAACTATGGAACTCAGTATAGGCTGAAGTATTACTTATTACTTAAAATGTTACTTAACAGTTATCATAACAGCCCTGAAGCTTCATAATGGTCATAATGCTTAGAAAACCACACAATAATCTATCACCCTTGTTAAATGAAGTGGCTGCAGTTGTTTTCAAAAATGTCCACACATGTCATTTTATCAGTGTTTTATAATTGGCTTTGAAAGAGTTAAGAATTAATGCCAAATTGAGCTATACTTGATACACTGCATAGGCTCTGTAGCTAGCCTTTGGTGCTTTCTCATTGCAAGGTGTTCTCTTCAAACACCTTATCTCCAGCCCAAATCATAATGGAGAAGAGCTTGATAATTCATCCCCCCGGCAGAGATGTTAACATGCGAGACCAATGACAATGTGCAATTCTGTCATTTGCTTAAAGAAGTGCAATAGATTTTCGGTGGAAATGAAAATGACTTTGTAGGAGCCCTAGGCACAAGTCCAAGTAAGAAGAGGATGGTACTCATTTTTTATTAATTTTTGGTAATTGTGGCTGTAGAGTCTAGGTCTTTCCCTCAAGTATGTCTTTTGTGATCTGCAGGACTAAAGCATGTCTTTTTGAACGACTCACTGGCAGACTTAATTATTGTTTTCATTTAGTTATCAAATGTAACATGATATCAGTTTTACACATTATTTTATTGAACTGCTGGCTTCACAGTGGATTCTACTATTTGAGAGCACAAGCACTTTGTTATTTATAGAACAGAAAGTGCTCTCTCTCTGTATCTCTCTCTGAAGCTGTTTCGTAGTCTCATGGGACTTTATTATTTAGGTTTGCAGAGTGTGAACTTCTAACCGTTTTTGTCTGAATGTTCCCCTATAGACACACGCCCAAGGTGGTGAAAGCAGCATCTCAAGTCCTGAACAGTATGTGGCAGTACCGGGATCTACGCAGCCTATACAAGAAGGTAGTGAACTCCGAGAACGTCAGTCTTTAAAGCTCTGCTTTATACTGCAGCTCTAGCATCTGAGACTCTTTTGTCCAGATAAGCTGTTTATATATAAAGGTGCTGAAAGTGTTTTCACTCAGCATACTGAAGCAACACAAAGAGAAAGCAAAAATGTATGAGAAATATGTAGAGAACAAAATGGAGATTGCTCTTTAAAAGACACTCTCATTTGCAATCTGTTTAATTACATATACTTTGAATTTGTAACTTAATTATCAGGGCAATAGTAGTAATTAATCTGTTTATCTATTTCACAAAAAATCTCTCAGAGGCACAAGTTACAAAAGCAACTCTACAACAACCATGCAGAAAGTTGGTACTGGGCAATATATTGTTAATACTGCTATACTACAATATTGATTTGTTTATTGGCACTGATCAATAACAAGCTTAGTTAACTACAATGTGAGCTTTTCTGGGTGCAAAATTTAAAAACATAGTTTCCTTTCTGTAAATGTGCTTCTCTAGTTCAGGAAGATTTAATTTAATTTAAGAGACCCTTATTAGTCCCACAACGTGGAAATTTCACCTCCGCATTTAACCCATCTGTGAAGTGAAACACCACAAACAGCTCTAGTGAGCACACACACACTAGGGGGCAGTGAGCACACTTGCCCAGAGCAGTGGGCAGCCCAATCCGCAGCGCCCGGGGAGCAGTTGGGGGTTAGGTGTCTTGCTCAAGGACACCTCAGTCATGTGCTGTCGGCTCTGGGGATCGAACCGGCGCCCTTCCAGTCACAAGGCTGGATCCCTAACCTAAGGCCCACGATTGCCCCAACATGTAGAGATGTATTGGAAAGCCTTATTTTCATCGGCAGAGTCTAGTGATGGTATTATCCAATTAAGCAACCAGGACTACTGCAACGCTAGGAGTTAAAAAAAGAGTGTTTAAAAATTAGGTCAGTACTTGATATGAGAAATCTGTTAGAAACTGTTAATGTTAACATTTACCCTACACTTATTGACTGCCATGTTGTACGATCTCCCTTATTTGCAGGATGGCTATTCTCAGTACCATTTTGTGGGTTCGTCCTCTACAATAGAAAGAGACAGGCAGAGACCTTATTCATCTTCTCGCACTCCCTCCATCTCACCAGTGCGGACTTCACCCAATAATCGGTCAGGTGAGTGGTGTTCTTTAGCACTTCATGTTGACTGATACCTCAGATACCAGCACTGTTTTCCACATTTCCCATTGCAGAATGGATAAATAGTAAACGTAAAGTTCCTAAAGAAATCTTAGATGGGTCATTCATCTAAAATTGATTTTGATTGATTGATTTTTTTTTTTTTTCCCCCGTAGACCTATTTTGTTGATACATAAATGGAGTAAGGTATCAGTGTAAAATTCAAGTGGAAGTTGATGCAGTACAGTTTTTGTTTTTCATAAGTATTTTGTAAAAAGTTGTTTTCATTATGATATGCTAATGCTTAAACCATTTAAGAATAAGTAACTCAAATTTGATGAGTTAGGCAAACTCAAATGGGTTAAGGAAACTGATTGCCTTAAACCATTTAATTTTAGGTTACTAAAACATTTGACCATGAGTAAATCTGCCAAACTGAGTATGAGCAACACATTTGTTTATTGTTGTATACACTTAAATAAATTGAGTAAATCACTCCTTTGATCTTAAAATGATGGATTATCTTGGACCTACCTAATAATGGTATTACCTCCATACAGTTAAGTAATTCTAACTTATATTTACTGCCTTTACACAACTCTAGTCGTTCAAGTTCATCTCAGTTTCTTGCATTAAAGGCTTTAATTTTAACAAATTTATACAGAACGGCAGAACATTTTTGACAAGAATGCCTTGAACAGTGTAACTTAATACCGATCTGGACCATCTCATCCAATACAGACAGTTGAGCCCAGAATGCAGTAGTGGTCTGAAGTGTTTAGAACTCAACTCAGCAGGTGGGGTCATGGCAGCTTAGTTTACTCAACACTGATTTATAGTCAGCACTGGACTGATGTGAAAATCAATATGTTTGCTAGTAAGATGGCCTAACACTATGGTAACCATCAGCCAGCAGCTGACTGAGAGGATCTTAAAACCTATTGAACCTGTTATAGCCTGTTTGGCTAAATGCCAAATCATGGTTCTTTTTGAAATTTTGAACTTCTGCACTGAGAACTGTGCCAAAATACAAAACGAGTATTTGTCAATTAGTATTTGAAAATCACCCAGATATAATAGAATCATTTTCACAAATGTTTCATCAGTGATACTGTGGGATTTCACAGTGACACTATGTGGATACATCCTACCTACATTTTACAGTATAGTGTACATTACAGGTGCTACTGGATTCTTAAAGCAACAGTTTCTACTCCTTTCTTTTACATTTCAAGCCTTTCAAAAACACTGCAAGGCACTTTGGTCTGCAGTAATAAAACAGGCTAATGAAATACAAAAACTCTTAGACTGAGTTGGATTTTGATTGCTCACAGTATGTTTGTCAGCGTGTTCAGCGTGTAAATGTAAGGGTACATAGCTGGGCTTTTGTCGTTTGTCTGGAAACACTTGCAAGTAGTTCAGGATAATAATACATTATACCATTGTCTATAAGCGTGTAGTATGTAGTATTTGATTTCAGACACACCTTGTGTCAAATGCTATGTTATAAAGAATATTTACAGATCAAGATACATAATTATATTACTGTGCAAAAGTCAGAGCTCACCCTTCATTTATTTAAGTTTCTCTCAAAATGGCTATTAATGTTATTTTTTAGGAGATATGTCTAAGATTAGATATGATAGTCCTCTTGCAGAAAAAGCCAAAGGAAAAATCAGTGAAAAACAAGATTTTCCAAAACTATTAATAAAATGATTCATAGACAAGTAAATGTGACTCTTAACAACTGTGCAAGACCTGATAGAGCACCAAAACTGCCACCACTAGACAAACAGTACATAAAGCTTTCATCTTTGAGAGATAAGAAAATCAAGCTCCTCTCTTTCTTAAAATCTGTGTGTTTCTGTCCATCCTTCCACCGTGAGAAGACAACTCGACACTGTGAGTCTGAAAGGAGGTGTAGCTGTCAAGAAGCCATTACTGAGAAAGGAAACTGACATAAACCTTTATAAACATTTATTAAGGCTAATTCCAATAAGTGTGTAACACAATACTTGCAGAGTATACTTGCATTACATTGAAATTGACAAAAGCAGTGTTTATGACAGCTGATGCTTATTGGAATGTCTTTATAAATGTATGTAGGTTTATGTTGGTTGTCGTTAAAGTTTATGTAGGTGTCATGTACCCTTGCAAATGCTGCCCTTCAGTAAGGTTTTACTGATTATTGTTACAATGCTAAGATCATTGTCATCAAGGTTGTAGTGACATAAGGACAGACTTCTTCTTACCTAAACCTTGCCGAAACTTTATCCATAGCTTGTTGGCCATCTTGTGGTGCAGGTTGAATTCATTAGCCTTTGAGTCCATTCATACTCTGAGGGTGGAACTGTGCAGTTGTCTCTTCCTGTTTGCTTTACTTTGAGTAATCAGATTTCCTCACAGATCTCATCTTCTTTGGTCACAGAATCAGTAAAAGGGGGAATAGATCTATGGCCTCAGGAGTCAAGGACAAACAATTGACTGTCTTATTTAGAAACTGTAATTAAATTATGACATTTGCTCACTAAACATAACTAAAGACTTGACTCATTATATTGAAGTAGAGTTACTGAGTAAACATGACTAAATGTCTTGTGATGGTGTGAAGAGGTATGTTATGTTTTTCTTTTTTGTTTGTTCCCTTTTTGTTGTAGTGTGATGTGTTGATATGCTGACTTGTGTTTGTTTGCTTGAAGCGAGCGCCCCTGCCTCCCCTCGAGAGATGATGAGCCTGAAGGAGAGGAAGGCAGACTACGAAACAACTGGAACGAATTCTGGTTACCATGGCAACAAGGGCGAGCACACTTCCCGAAAGGACGCCATGGCAGGTAAATCTTTGGCTTTCAAAGTCTTCCTCTCACTGGCTGAGGTCATCCTAAACCTCCATAGGGAGATCCTCCTCGTACATCCAAAGCAGTGTAACAGGAAAGAACTCCAGAGACGGTCACTGAGGACCTAATGAAACTTCATTCTCAAATCAGCTGCTAGACATAGCCTACTTTTGTGTGATCATGCCGTAGCAAATTTACCGGCAGTGATGTGAGATTTCTCTGTGGATTCATTGTAATCTTTGTGCAGTAAACATTACTTCTTGTGTGTTTAGAAGCCTGCACTTGCATGTGTGTTGGAAGCTGCTTGTCTGATCTGTAGACACAATGAATCATTTTCCTCTCCAGCGGTATTACTCACAGGCTGATCCAGATGCTTAGCACGCATTCATAAATCTCTTCCCATATGTGCCCTCTCTTACAGCTCAAATCTCCAGTGGAACCTCCACACTGTTTCGAGGTGCTTATGTGTCTCCGAGTGACGACCTCAAACATAATCAGGTGAGCAGCATTAACATACAGAATTACCAAACATTTTAACCTATTAAAGACATATGTTTCTCATGCTCTCTCATACTTGGGTCTTATTCACCACTTATGACCCGATTTCTACCTCTGTATTTAATCCATTTTTCCGTTGTAGATGTAAACCCCCAATGCATAAGACTAGGTTTCTTCTCATTTATTTTGAACAGACAGTAGTTAAAGGTAGAGTTTGTTCCACATAGTGTCTTATAATCTCACCTGAGGTGTCTTCAGTTGGTACAGCCTGTAGAGGGGGTCATTTGCACTCAGTGGAGAAAGTCACTAATGTTAACTAATTTGTGTAGTGACCAAGCTCAAGTTCAGTTGTGGTTTTGTAGTTAGGAGCAAAGTAAAAAGAAGAATGTGTAAGGCTTTGTGCTGAATCTCATCACAGGTGCAAAAATACTACAGGTGGTACAGCTGTGGATCAGAGTTTTTGTTTTTTAAAAAAGTTCTCTTTTTATTTACCTAGATATCTGCCTTCCTCACCTCTAGCTCACTGTTCAGACACCTCAAACTCCGCCTCACAGCTGATGGGAAGCCAGGAGTTATGACTCTGCTGCTCTTATGAGTAGAGCAGAGAAAAAGGGTGCTCTGCATAGATATACACACACAGACGCCGCATTGTCTGTTGTTCTCTGTCTGAGGTGATACGTATGAGCGTCCTCCGTGTTGGAGTACTCAAGATCTGCTTGTAAACAAATACACATGTATTGAGAGATCCTCGTGATTAAATTGGCCACAGCTTCCTTCCACTTTTTACCAAATTTGTTTTGTTATAATCCTCAGACATTAATCAAGGTGGCACAGACTGCTGTCAGTAGCATTTATTTCTATTTAATAACTGTGATTGTGCTGATTAGCTGTCTGGAGCAGCAGGAAACAGTCTCATTCAAATGTGTGAATCACTTCTAATCTAAATGCACATAAATAAGAAATAAGCCCCCCCCCATCTATCTATCTATCTATCTATCTATCTATCTATCTATCTATCTATCTATCTATCTATCTATCTATCTATCTATCTATCTATCTATAATAATTCATTTATTTATTTGTATTATTCTTATTCTTTTTTAATAACCTGTGAAGTTTGTATGTCAGTATGTTGTGTTACATATATGTGCCAGGTCTTTTAATGGCCTGAGGAATGTGTAAATGGTTAACAAAACAACCATTCATTTAAAGGTTATTGAGTTTTTGTTTATTCAGAAGGATGACATTCTAGTGCCTCTGTCAGTCCCATAGCTGCTGTTGTAAAGTAATACAACAGCAAAAATCAAATCTACACATTTTCCCCTTTACCTCAAATCCAGTCAATGAGCCAGGGTATGTTATTGTCTGAAGTTTGCTTCTTTTATTTTTGCACTGGAGATATGGCCAATGTAGCTAACAAGAAATGGAACCTTATACCGCACCAATTAGCACTGTTCAAAGTCATCACACACTCATATCAAACTGCATAAAGTACTTAAAGTTACACTATGTAAGTTTTGCAGATTTGGAGTGCTCTCAGGTAGAAATGTGTAATTGCACACAGCATGAAGAACATTTTGTATAAGGTTGTGTCTGTTGTGCTTTGGACCCCAAGAGTCTGTGTGTGTGACACTACTACAAAAAGACAGATGACAAACTGAGTCTGACCCAATGCTTCTGTCTTTTGAATCATTATTTCATTACTCAGCATTACCTTACATTATACAGCTGCAAGTAATATACAATAGATTATGTTGTTTCTAAAAAAATGTTATCTATAAAGATGGACAAAAGTACAGATGAAATTCACACTTTAAGATGGCTTCTACTATTATTTTAGTTATGTAATATATATCATTTTTTATAGTAGGTTAGGAAGATATAGTGGAAACATACCTATTTCTATAGTTAATAGAATTTCATGCTCCATTGGATAACTAAAGAAGCAAAATTCAGACACAAAACATGTCCTGGCTGATCGGCTACATTTGGAGTAAATTGTGTAAATAAATATAATATCTGGCCAAACGATCATTTGAAGCTGTAGTCTGTCAGGAACAGTAGTCCTGCATGTGCTGTTCTTACCCTTGCTCTCTCTGGGTGCTGCCAGGTCTCAGCTCAAGGCAACCCTCCAGAGGCCTACCCTCCCTTCCAGACTCCCCCAGGAGCGAACTTCGAGGAGGCTTACTATGAGGACCAAGCGCACCAGCGCCCTCCAGCCGCTGCCGACGGCACCATGCACCTGGGCCTGAAGTCCACTGGGAACTATGTGGACTTCTATTCAGCCTCTAGGCCCTACAGCGAACTGAACTACGAGACGAGTCACTACCCTGCCTCACCTGATTCCTGGGTGTAGAGGCGGTAGGCCGGGCTGAGGAACCGATACACAGTGAGAAACCAGCCCCGCATGTGCATGAACACTACCGGACACTCACACTCACTCACACATGGACACTCCGCTTCAGTGTGGATTGGACTGAGGATTCCACTAGCTGTTCATTCACTGAGGCTATCAGAGACTGTATGTGAAAAAGAAGAAGAAGAAAATGTGGAGAAAGGCTAAGGGAATGTGTTTTACGGAACAGAGGCCCAAAGCGTATGGACAGTCTTTAAGGCTGCTGAGAGAATGCAGGAACGTTGGGAAAGCGGTAGGGAAAGCTGTAAATACATGGCAGAGAGAAGAGGTGGGTATGTGAAGCACAAGAAATCAGTACATCATTTAATACAAGCTGAGGAAAATAGTTCTGATGCGTTTTTAGGACATTTGTTTGCGTTTGACCTGCTTTTTAATGGAGAGCTCTTTTCACGAGGAGCTTCTCAGAGCCTTTTTATCTTTTTTGTTCATTATCTTTATTTTGTACCTCCTCTTTTTAACTTCTTAATTCTAGTGTAAAGTATTTGTTGTATATTGCAGATGTAGATACAAGTTACATTGTGTATATTACAGGAAAAAAAAAAACTACTGTGTCCTCCCCTGTGGCTCAAAATATCATTTTTCTGGTATGCTGGGAAACAGAGAAAAGGATACATGACTTAAACTTTCTCTTCTGTAGGTAAGGTATGTTTTGGCAGCAGAAAAGGTAGGCTGTAGTTTACTCAGACGTCTTTTTTTGAGAACAGCTGAGATTACAACACTAAACGTCATTCCATGCGCCGAGTGCTGCACTGCCTGGCAAGTGTTTACTGATAAACATTTTTAGCCTCATTCTGCTCTTTTTTTTAATGCTCTGTAAAGATTCAGCGACAGGCTCTAATTTTGTGTTTTAATCACATTTGAACTGAAACTGTATGGTTCCACTAGGCTCCCAACGATCTGTGCTCCATTTTTGTAAAATGTGCCAAACGTGGTTGTCCCTGAGCCAGGGGGTACCACCAAGCTGACGCTGAAGTTTACATTCAACGTCAACATCATTGGTTGTTATGATACCAGTTTGTAAATGCTTTTTTTGTTTGTTTGTTTGTTTTATAACGTGTCAACGGCATATAGCCACACGCACTACAACAAGACTGGAATAATGCTCGGAGGGACACGGCCTTTCAGAGCTAGTATCTCTCCTAAAATGTACAATTAGTTTACGCTGTGTTGTAAAATAGACAATTGAACAAATCATCTTTTTTTTTTTCTTCCAGAAATCAGTGGTTCTTAAGTTCATCGTAGACTAATGTCAATAGAGTATGAATATATATTATATAAATACAAATATATATATATATACTTTTTATGTGCAGATGTGGATGTCACCTAATGCAGCAACATTATGAAGAAAAAAAAAGTACTTAGAATACATGTAGGGTTTTGTTCACGTTAATTTCTGATCCAAATTTACACTCCAAACTGTTGCCCTCCTGTCGTCATGTTGTTGCTGTGTGAAACAGGTGAGACCAGGGCTCCAGTCACAGAGATGAATGATGTATCCAAATTTCTAACACTGATCAGAAACGGTGCTAAAAAAAAACGATGTGCATTTTGGTGTCAAGAAAATGTTTGCCATTTGATGTTGCTACCTTTCTAAATATCAGAGCCGTTTTGAAAGCTTTTCATGCCCAGAGTGTAATCGAGGCATACAACACTGCAAAAGTGTGCTGCTAGTCTTGGCTTGCTTATAGAAAAGTGATTTCCAGTTGTGATTGCCCCTCTCTCTTATCTCAGGACATCTTACCTTCGTTCTCTGAAGGAGCAGCGCGGTGAATGCTCCTCCTCTCAGACTAAAAGACAGACAGAATGAGCAGCAGTCACAGCCTCTGCTCGAGCTATTACTTAATCTGAAGTGGTTGAGGACCCTTTGAAGTGTGGCGGCAAGCCCTGGTCTTCCCTCCATATCATTTTGAATTTAGAGATAACTGTCAGATGCAAGGAAACGGAATGATATTTCCTGAATTTGTCTCACATATCTTTCAGCACTATCAATAGTGAACATGGAAAAAAAAACATGCAAAATATTTGTGGAAAAAGTAGACATGTCTGACAACCTGTATTGGAAATGTAAGTACATTTTTTTGTTGCTAGACAAAGTGTTTGAGAGAATTGTGAACCTTTTTATTGCCAGACTGCAACTGCTATAAGATAAAAAACTGACTATGGGAAAAAAAAAAGTTTTGTGATCATTTCATGAGCACCAGTCATTAATACAAAGAAATTGATTACGTTTAGCAAGACTCATCTGAAAATGGACTTCTGCTGTTATTTGTTTGTATAATCTGTTAAGTTCAGTCAAAGTGTTTTACCCCGAAAAATGCAGAACCTCATTGTGTACTCTTGCAGATTTATGTACCTAAATTAACTCAAGAAACACTTCACCTGCCTTGGAACATTGTCTTTGTTTACTTATTATAGTAGAATCAAGGCATAATCTAAATAATTTTGGCCGCATCAAAGATTTGTTATGCTGGTTTGAGTTTCAGTGTAATTTACTTTAGATGGAGTCCTCAGATAGCCATCAGGGCCAGATGAGATTGCAGTGTGGCTCTGAATAGACTTTTATCATGGTGCTTTATTATTTTCCCCCAAATAGATATTTTGACAGTGCGAGTATGTGGCTGTCAGCTTGCCTCAAAAATCTGATTTTTCAAAACAGCATTATGACCAGCGCTACAAGGAAAATCACAGATGTTTTTTTTTTTTAAAACAAATCCAGATGGCATTCAAAACAACGACTGCTGTAATAGCCTACCTCAGTCACTAAAATGCATAATCCTAAATGCAGTATGCAATTCTCAAATATTTTTACAATTGTTATTAATCTTAAACATAATATTCAGAGTGAAGAATGTCAGCACTGACATGTAACTGCATAGAGGTGTCCTTAACACCAATCACTCTTTATTACCACACTGTACTGTGTATAACAATATTCTCAAAATAATTGAGGGTTCATAGCCATAGCTACTCATAATGTAAATGTAGGAATTACCCATGATTATTGCCTGTCAGAGTCGCCTAGATATTCACCTTTGTTGTTAATTTCACTGTGATAATTCTTATTCTCTGGAATCTTTTTAGGATATTAATTACAGGCCCACCCACTGAGAGAACAAAGATGAGAATATTTCTTGAGCTGTATGTTGAGGCTGAGCATCTGCACTGCTATGTAGGTACAATACTGTCCCCTGCTGGAAAGTCTCTACACTCCTCATGCTGCAGAGTTCTACTAAAGGTACACACCCTACCATTATCTTCAAGTCTATTCATCTTCTCACAGTTTTCACTGCAGCAGCTGTGAATCTAGATGACATATGGCCCCATTATTATAAGACACAATACATGGGCTATAAAATTAAGTGAAGTTTCACAGAAGTAACATGAAGATCAACTTGTTCCACTCAGATTATAACAAAGAAGAGTATTTGTTGTCTTTAATAATAGAGTTAGGCAGTAAGCATGTAATATGTTCACATGAAATATTAATGAGTGAATTTTCTTTCAAGAAGTTTGTGCCACGACATTTAAAGTCCCATAACAACACAAGAAATACATGTGTAAGAAAAATAATTAGACATAATTGAAGTATCAAATTGTAAGTATCTCATAAAGAGCAAGACCCTCAACATGAGATAAATGCACTTCTAACTGTGTTATGTCTGTCTGAAAGGTAAGAAATGTATTGTGTATTGTATGTGTCAAAATCAGTTGAAATAAGTCATTCAGACTTCTCAAAGGCCAAATATGATGTAGCTGAAGGGACAAAGCCGATATCAGTCTACTGTCTTTGGACGAATGAGAGTGCCATTACCCTCTATAGGCTGTAGGGCAGTTGTTTCCAGCCTTGGCTCTGCATATTTTTGTGTTTTTCCTGCATTAATATATATGCTCAAACTAATCAGGTAATTAAGGTCAACCTGAAATCGAAATGTGGCTAGTCGAATAAGTATGTTTATCATACACTGCGATTAAAGGACAAAAAGTCTTGTTATTCCATAATCTGATCATAGTATAGAGACGTTTGCTGGTCTTGAAAACGTCTCCTGAATTTTGATTACATAACCTTGCATCAGTAGGCTGAGGGAAAAATATTAACGAATAATGTCATGTTTCACCTCTCCCTCCCACCATCTCCACCTATGATCGTGTGAAATGCTCAGCTAGCTCAGAAACCCTCCCTAAAACTACGTTTAACTTGGAAATATGTCACGGTACGGACTGCAATATTAATGTAATTATATTAACACTGACTTTAACAAGCCCTTCCTGAGCTGAAGTGAGTGTATTCGAGATTGGAAAACATAAAAATGTGCAGGGCAGGGCTACTCTGTCAGGAACAGGGTTGGAAACCACTGCTGTAGGAAATACGACTCCTTCCCAGAGGAACCCCCAAACGACAGCAAGGGAGCGTTTTCCAGATTAAAAGTCAGCATCATCTCCTCCGTACAACGGGAAATTTCAGCTTGTTGCCCTGCTCCATTTGTTTTCTCTCCTCCTTTAAAGCCTTGTACTTCCATTTGGGCACCTGTAGGTACTGCGAATCTCCCCTGTGACGGATCCTCTCGGGCACGTAAGTGGGTGGCGGGGCCTTGCAAAGGCGTACCTTGGGCACCACCATACCAGGTCGTACGCTGCTCCTGCGCATCATATGCAGCGGTAGCAGGCTGCTCCTGCGCAGTGCCACGGTTGAAGCCAGCGCCATATCATGCAGCGCAGGAGGCTGCAGGCTGGCACGCCGCTCCCGCTTCTTGGGCACCAGCAGCACACGAGAGTTCTGGAAGAGGCGCTTGTAATTGCTGAGGCGTTCGGGCCCCAGCCTCCTCAGCTCATCCAGCCGCTGCTTGCGGAGAATATCCGGCACTGGTGGCCGCCGTTTGCCCACACAGGGTGGGCTCCCTGGACACACAGTGTGGCAGGCTATGGCCACCAGCGGGCTGGCCAGTGCTGTGGTCATGCGCACCATATAGTCCAATACACCCTCCTCCAGCGGTTCCGTCTTCGTCCTGAAGACAAACGCAGCGCAGGCACGCTCTGATATTGTCCTCCAGCACGATTTGGGTTCCTGTGCCTGCTCCACCAGCTCCCTTAGTGCAGGCCACTCCATGCTGAAGGAGTCACAGAACTGCTCGGCACACGGCTGTGCCATCAGCCGTAAAATCACCCGTGCGGTCTCATGGCGGCCCGTGAAGAGGGCCCATTCACGTGGTGTCAGCTTGCGTCCGTAGTCTCTCGCTTCGATGTCTGCTCCTACAGGAGTGCAGTACAAAAAAACATGGCCATAAACAGTAATGATTCAGAAAAAATTGGTGATAGCAATTTCAAGGAACCAGAATTTCTAACTATAAAATTGGTTGATGTCATTAAATAGATAGATAGATAGATAGATAGATAGATAGATAGATAGATAGATAAACTTGAATAGCAGAATCTCAGCCTTAAATAATATAAACAAGACACTTAAAAATCACCTGAACCCTAGCCTTTCAAATAGATAGATAAATAAACAACATAAACTCTCGAAATGTAGATTTTTTTCAACAACAGCTGGTCACTTTGTCTTTATGTGTTTATATGGTGTAGTACAGCATTTCCAGCCTAATACTGTTTGGTTGTTGTTCAAAATAACATTCCATTCTTGAGTGTGTTGTTTTTTTTTTTTTCTCACACATACGCTTTATCAGTTGGATCAGTTGGAATGCAGATAAGGCAATGGAACCATAATGTTGGCAGATTTCATCAGCTATATGATATATTGGTGGGGCCCTAATTCAGAATCTCAACCTGAGACCTTGTGCGGTGAACAATTTTATACCCTCCCTGCTCTGACACACCTGACTCGGCTCATGAACGGCTTGATAAATACCCAGTGGGATGAATCAGAGCTGGGAAAATGCCTGAGACATCTCTACTGAGAAACAAATGGAATATGAAGTTCTGCAGTACGGTACCTGACATCATTAGGGCTCGAACACAGTCGGCCCGGCCCTGCATGGCCGCCTTCATCATGGCTGTGAAGCCATGGCAGTTCCTGCGTTCGATGTCCAGTCCAGAAAAGTAATTCAGCAGATAGTTGGTGATCATAATGTGACCTGAATTTCAGTTACAGACATAACATTTCATTAGTTATAAACACAGACGTTTTTGCTTAATTACTTTGTGCCTAAGCAGCCTGACTTACAGCACTGCCCAATGATTCAACAAACCTGTGTGTGCAATTACATCCCCAATTCCAATGAAGTTGGGACGTTGTGTAAAACATAAATAAAAACAGAATAAGATGATTTGCAAATCCTTTTCAACCTATATTCAATTGAATACACTACAAAGACAAGATATTTAATGTTCAAACTTTATTGTTTTTTGCAAATATTCACTCATTTTGAATTTGATGCCTGCAACACGTTCCAAAGAAGTTGGGACGGGGCATGTTTACCACTGTGTTACATCACCTTTCCTTTTAACAACACTCAATAAGCATTTGGGAACTGAGGACACTAATTGTTGAAGCTTTGTAGGTGAAATACTTTCCCATACTTGCTTGATCTACAACTTCACTTGCTCAACAGTCCGGGGTCTCCGTTGTCGTATTTTGCGCTTCATAATGCGCCACACATTTTCAATGGGAGACAGGTCTGGACTGCAGGCAGGCCAGTCTAGTACCTGCACTCTTTTACTACGAAGCCACGCTGTTGTAACACGTGCAGAATGTGGCTTGGCATTATCTTGCTGAAATAAGCAGGACGTTCCTGAAAAAGACGCTGCTTGGATGGCAGCATATGTTGCTCCAAAACCTGTATGTACCTTTCAGCATTAATGGTCCTTCACAGATGTGCAAGTTAGCCATGCCATGGGCACTAACACACCCCCATATCATCAGAGATGCTGGCTTTTGAACTTTGCACTGATAACAATCCGGACAGTCCTTTTCCTCTTTGGCCCGGAGGACACGACGTCCATGATTTCCAAAAACCATTTGAAATGTGGACTCGTCAGACCACAGGACACTTTTCCACTTCGCGTCAGTCCATCTGAGATGAGTTCAGGTCCAGAGAACTGGCGGCGTTTCTGGGTGTTGTTGATATATGGCTTTCGCTTTGCATGGCAGATTTTTAACTTGCACTTGTAGATGGAGCGACGAACTGTGTTCACTGACAGTGGTTTTCTGAAGTGTTCCTGAGCCCATGTGGGAATATCCGTTACAGAATGATGTTGGTTTTTAATGCAGTGCCGCCTGAGGGATCGAAGGTCACGGGCATTCAATGTTAGTCTTCTGCCTTGCTGCTTACTTGCAGAGATTTCTCCAGATTCTCTGAATCTTTTGATGATATTATGGACTGTAGATGATGAAATCCCTAAATTCCTTGCGACTGCACATTGAGAAACATTGTTCTTAAACTGTTGGACTATTTGCTCACGCAGTTGTTCACAAAGTGGTGAACCTCGCCCCATCCTTGCTTGTGAAATACTGAGCCTTTCCATGATGCTCCCTTTATACCCAATCATGACACTCATTAGTTTCCAATTAACCTGTTCACCTGTGGAATGTTCCAAACAGGTGTTTTTGGAGCATTCCTCAACTTTCTCACTCTTTTGTTGCCCCTGTCTTAACTTCTTTGGAACGTGTTGCAGGCATCAAATTCAAAATGAGTGAATATCTGCAAAAAACAATAAAGTTTATCCATTTGAACATTAAATATCTTGTCTTTGTAGTGTATTCAATTGAATATAGGTTGAAAAGGATTTGCAAATCATTGTATTCTGTTTTTATTTGTTTTACACAACGTCCCAACTTCATTGGAATTGGGGTTGTAATTTTCAATACAGTTATGACCTCATTGTGAGTAAGATGACCACAAAGTTTGACTGTAGTGCAGCCATTTTAGCTGGAATTTCCAGACCTAAGCAGTTCTTTGTGGTGAATTAAGTTACCTGTAGGTACTCAGACCAGCAACATTCATGTCCATACATTCAACAAAAATGCATTCAAGTACTATTTTTCAAATGTAATGATATGCTTTCAGGTTTTATATGTGGTTCTGTCTCATCTACCTGCTTGTGCAGCTGTAATTAGGGCAGTGTTTCCCTCGTTGTCTTGCCAGTTCACGTTCACGTACGGACACTGCGTGAGAGCGATGACCACATCCACGTAACCCTGGTAGCACGCCACTATCAAGCCTGTCTGTCGTCCACAAAACATAATATGGGTTACCTTCTTGGTGTGCAGAGATCATATTTCTTGATGACAAGAGGTTTTTTAAAAAGCACAGGTAAAGGCCTTAAACAAGTGTTTCCTGACTCTTGAGTGGTGTTTTTTTTTTTTCTCATACATATTACTGCTGCTTTATCAGTTGGATTTTCGCTAATGCAGATAAGGTAATGGAACCATAATGTTGGCGGATTTCATTTCATTGGTGGGGCCCTAATTCAGAATCTCAACCTGAGGATTTGTGCAGTGAACAAAGCCCTAAACAAGTGTTTCCTGGCTTAGTCCCAGGAACCCTCAGCTGGTTAGTGAAGTTTTGCTGTGTTCCAGCTCCTAACCACCAGAACTGAGCAGTTAATAACTGAACACTTGGTACAAGTATTCTGGGACCTGATAAAGAGCAAAACTCCACAAGTTTAAGAACCAATGGCCTACATAAGGCATTCTTAGATCAAATATCATATATTTCCTGCCCCAAACTGATCAATTAATCATGAAAAGCTTGGTAATTATCAGATCACATGTTTACCAGGTGTGATCGAGATTACTTGGAACTCTGCATCATGGTGGGTGTGGAGATCTGGATTTGAGAATCCCTGACTAGTTGAGCTGAGAAATCACTGGCCTAATCCTGGGGACCCCCACCCTACACACTTCCAAGCAATCTCTGACTAAAAACACATGATATATCTCTTCATCAGCTGTATCAGGTGTGCTGGACACAAATGCAGGAAACTGTGCAAGACAAATGGTCCCCAGAACTGGAGCTAGAATCTTTACGCTGATCTATCAGTTACGGTCACTGCCTGTAGGTTATTTAAGGACAGGGACTCAACAAGGTGAGTGGATCATCCTTCAAGAACGAAGAGATTAATGAATTTAGCAGGCGGGTCGCTAGAGCCATGAGGTCATAATCCAGAGAGTCACAGTGTCCACTGGATCAAGAGGTTTGCGTTTAGAACGTATTTAAACGCTTGACTTTGTGAGTTTGATCTTAGACCAAAAGAAAAGTGTAGCAGTAAGCCACAAATAGACTGCTTTAGTCAGTAAAATGAGATATGGCAGCTGTGTAAGTATCCATCAGTGTTCCCAGTACTGTAATAAATAAACACTTGGATATATGAGTATGAATGTAAATTTATACTGTGCATTTACTGTAAATTACTGTAAAAATGTAGACAGTAAATTGATTTTTGTATAACCTCAAACAGTTTAGCCATTAAAGACTAAAATCGCTAGGAGATGTAAAGATGAGCACATACTATGAGGGAACATAGAGAGAACATGGTGAATGTAGCGTTCTCTATGCTATATCATGCACATGCTACAGTATAGTACTGCTGCAGTGAAGATGTGATTATGGGGTAGTTGTGAAGGCAGATGGTCAGCCCCATAAAGACTATTAGTCAAGATTTAGCAGGGAACTCCCCTAGGATCGTCGGCTGCTGATATTTATCTCAGAATGGAGACCAAGTGAGATGTACATTGCGTTTATGTACAGCCTGTCAAACTCAAAAGAATCTGTATGTTTGGGGTGATGAGGAGCCTTCAGCTTGTTGCTGCAACTGGTTTTCAAGGATTAAATGACAGTACAGTAGGAAGAAAAGATATTAAAACCTGTATAAATGGAATTTGCTTTTGTTATTGATTATATCATGCTGTAGTTTTTCAGGCTGATTGAAGGAGCCATTCAAAGGGCAAAAGGTCTTTCCATTTGGAGTCACACACAGAATTCTTTTAAGTCCCTTTTAAAAACTGAATCTGGTGACATTAGTTGGTATAAATGATCTTGTAGGGGTTTTTGCAATGCTTGCAATTTACTACCATCCAAGAATGAGAATAGTATGAAATTTAGAGATGCCAGAAACACGGTAGCTCCCAGAAAGGAGTTTAAGGGCCTATGTGAGCGAACCTCATCATATTTTATAGGAAGCAAAATGTTAGGCTCTCTTAAGATGATTTGAGAAGGAAAACCCTTTTCTGAACTCCTAAAGCCTCCTGCCTCTTCAGGATCAGCAAGCTGACTAGTAGTGAGGGTGCTGAAACAGAACTTACACAGTGGGCACACACCTAATTCTCAAGGTCGTGGTGACCTCCACATTCGTACACCCCATGCCAACACAGGACCACAGCAAAGCAGCTGTTTGTGGATAAATCCAGAGATGTTCAGCGCTCCAGTGCCTAATAAAAGACACCTGCCCAAAATGATCAGTGAGCTTCCTCTATATTGGACTGTAGGAATTATCTTCATAAGCAGTGGTGTTCTTTTGCCACATATACTTTTTCCTGTTAGTTTCTAGGCATGTTCTTGCACATCTTATGTGTTCTTGTGCATATGCTGCCATGTGGCTTCCTGACATTTTTTTCCCCAGATATTCCCTGTACAGTGTGCAGTTGACTATAGAGATGGGAGATTTTATGCCACTTGCTTCTAAAACTTTGTGATCTTGTGCTGTTTGTTTTAGATTCATAAGACTTTTTTCTGTTGTTTGTTTCCATTTCTCTCATTTCTTGATTAAATTCTTTTACTGTTGGTAACGGTATCCCTAAATGATATCTGATGATAATTGATATCTCTTCACACCCTTTATCAGCTCTGAGAAAGGCCACTTTAGGTCCTCTGAAAGCTGTTCTTATTGGATTTTACCAGTTTGATTTTTATACAGTGTAGTAAGCAGTTATTAAAAGGGAAGCACCTGTGAATATACGTGGGATGCTGTTTGACATTTTAAGCCAGCCCTGAATCTTTTTTCACCTTAGGTTCATCAGTTATGACGCCAGTCCTTTTTACTGAAATCCTTCAGAGCTGCTTACGAGAAATCTTATAAAAACCCATGTCGATTTACTACTGATCTTTTTCAGAAATCAACAATTAAACTATGTTAAATGAATTCATTGAACTATCTGAAATGATTTCTTCTTCACTGTAAAGTGTTGTGATATAAAATGATCCATTTGCCCAGGATTCATAAACTGAGCTGGAGGTCATTTAAAGTGGACATCCATGTAAGCTTGCTATTTTGCCATTTCGCAGATAAAAAGTAAGAAGAGGGGAAGTACATGACGTTTTAGAACCACAGACAAGCCTGTAGACAAGCAAATTAAACTGCAACATGGAGAGCAGAGAGAGACAGACACATGAGACAGATGATGAGTGGAGACAGGAAAGAATAGATGAGAGCGACAGACATGTTACGCAGATAGAACACTAAAGGAGCCGAGAGAAAGGGTGAGTGACCCAAAACTGCATTTAATTGTTGACATTTTAGATCAGAAGAGAGTCTGCAAGCTGTCAGAAGTGTTTGTGATCAGTAAATATCATGTGTGGTCAGGTGTTTTAGTCCATTAACACAAGCAGGCTCCTAATTAGACAAGATGTTGGCAAAGAATGGTGTAACTTAAAGAGAATTTGCTGACTTTAACTTAGCACAATATTGAGGGTTGTGTCAGCACTACGGATAATTGGTACAGCATGAGAGACACCAGGGGGGGTGGGCTTAAGGGGCTTAAGCCCTGGATGTCCGCTGACTTTAGCACTGCCCCAAAGGGGTGCATTCAACTGTCCTGTTAACTATAGAAATAGACAAAAGTGACAAAATCCAGGCCAAGATGACTGGCACTACTGTTTTGTAGCCATCCAGTGTCCTAAAGAAGCACATTTCAACTTGTCTGACTGACTACAATGGAGGTGGAGGAAGAAAAAGTGTGAATTCCTTTCTAATTATTCCTTTAAGGATATAATTAACTACTCTTCTTTCTTAAGCAATGGTGGGAGTTAAGGAGTTGGAAAAAATTATCTTGGTTCATCAAGGGAGACGAGCTTTAAAGCAAATGACTCAGACATGCCTGTCTTTTTGACTGTGCCCTTGCAAGATATTAACCCAGCCTGCTTTGTTGTAGCAAGAGAAGAAGCGTTTGTTTTCTGTTTGGTTTAGAACTCCTCTGTCTGTTCGAAGTGACTCATTCACTGAGCTCAGCAAACATAAAGCGCAGACGCGACGTAATGCGGTGTGGGGCTGCAGGAACGGTTAGTGAAGACAAACAGATTCTGTGCCGGTACCAGGCAGTAAAGTGTGAAAGAGTGCGTCTTCCATTGCAAGCAACCCTGTTTCTCCCTCTGAGTCTGGAGAGACACAAAGCAGTGGGTCAGTGGGCGAAGCTCTGTTCTGTACACAGTAATTAGCTAGACACAGCTGTGTTTGAAAGAAGTCAGTGTAATTTCGGCTAAAATAATCCTCGACGAAAAGAAAATCTATCTCTATGAACCCAAATAACAACCGCATTTGGCCTTTTCTTTCCTCGGCACCATCTCGGGCTCCTTTTGGCTCGACCACTTCAAAAGATTTTTCAACCTTTATGCATAATTAAATTTTTAAGGCAGAAACTAAATTATTCCAAATGATTTGATGTCAAATGTGCCGTTCTAGAGAAATTTGCCAATTCAGAATCTGTCTGGGTTTGTTCACAACAGCAGTGATGGTAACCAAACTTCTGAGGTGTCTACACAAAATTTATTATGGGCGGCACGGTGGCGCGGTGGGTAGCGCTGTCGCCTCACAGCGAGGAGGGCCTGGGTTCGATTCAGGCCGGGTGACCATAGTCCTTTCTGTGTGGAGTTTGCATGTTCTCCCCGTGTCTGCGTGGGTTTCCTCCGGGTTCTCCGGTTTCCTCCCACAGTCCAAAGACATGCAGTCAGGCCGATTGGACATGCTGAATTGCCCCTAGGTGTGAGTGACTGTCTGTGTCTGTCTGTCTGCCCTGCAATGGACTGGTGACCTAACCCTATTTATGATGGAGAGGTGCATGCAGGGCGCTATAAGGCAAAACAGCCCCAAAGAAAACATAATTTTTGGATTTTTTTTTACTGCTTTATCTTTATCAATATTACATATAAAAACTCAAGAGACACATGTAAGTTCACTTGTCATTTTGGACCGTAAATAAAATGGCTATATTTGCACTCTAGACATCACGACCCCTTATTATTCGGTTATTAATCTTAAGACTTGAGGTGTTGTATTAGTGCACAGTAGGCCCTTTAAGACATACAATAAAATACAAATATACTGTAAAATCTAAATAAAAGAATATTTCAGTTAACAATAAGAACACATTTTTAAAAAATAAACAATTTAAAATATCTAAAGCAAATAAATCAAATAAATCAATGCAGAGATGAAATAAAATCATGAAATAAAAACAGTTCTCATCCGTCATGTTACTTAAAAGTAGTGTAAATTGAATAAAGGGTAGAAAACGTATTTTTCACCAAACAAAAAAATTGTTGCACACTAAAGGGACATTGTATAAAAATGACATGAAATGAATATGTAAATTACGTAGTTTAGACAGCGACATTAACATGTTGGCCCTTGTACGGATACTTTGAGAATGTGGCTAACATATTGCTGGATGGATATAGCTAGCTAGCACACTCTAAGCATGTAGATTCTTCATGAGCCTTTTAGAAGCTCTGGCGTGATTACGATGTGCTTGAGCCCGATCACAAACTGCAATCCGAGCTCCCATCTGTTCTGAGGCTTAGCTGGGAGCACCCCCACCCCCTGAGATTTACACGGTCAACAGGGCATCACACCAGCAGCTCAGGAGCAGACAACAAGAAGGACGCTGGCTTCAAGAGCGTGCCAGCGAACAAAAACTTAAGGTGCAGGGATTAAGGTCACTTGAGCCTGACAGTCTATTATTAAACACCCTTATTCCTAGCTGGCTCGTTGGCAGTGCATGTGCCACTGGATCTATGGTGGTGGCCACTTAAAGATATTTTATTATATTTTGGCAAACAAAAAAAAGAGAATAAAAGTATGCTGCATAGATAAAAAGCGGTAGACGCCAATTTGAAGCCTGAATTTTCTGCACCTTTTCCATTTATATAGTACGATAGATAGTATGTCATACAATGTCAGATACCACATAAGCTGAGATGAACACCTTGAAAGTCTGAGGTCTTGCTGATTCAAGTATGCCATTAGCACAATGCTAATTGGAGTACTTAAGCTTCCATTACTTGTTAGCTACATTAGCCTTGTAGCTCCAGTGTGAAACTAATGAAGCACACTTCACACCCTAAGCAACTTGGCTCTTTGACTACATTTGGGCTAATGGGGGAAAAAAACAGATTTTTTCCTGAACATTCTTGACAGTCCTCCACAATTTCAGCTCAAGTGGGCCTTGGTATTCGCATTTCTGCTTTTAAGTTGTGGATTCCTTTCTACTGCGCTTTTCCTCTGGGTATTTGTCCATTCCTTGGTGTCTTAGCACATCCTCCTGCCTTTTATTATGTGATGTGCGCTTCTTCTACATGTATATACTAAATTGCTTGACTTTAATTCAGCATATTGTACGCAGCAGTTGAAAAATTCAAAAGGGAAGAGAGAGGCAGCGTCAGCGTGAATGAACACATTCCCCAAAGTGCGGTCGGAGAGTCATGCATGCGCAGAGCTCTTTGATATGATAATAACCTTTGCATAAACATGACGCTCTTATCTACACCTATCAGTTTTAATATCATAATCACGGGCTCCTCGGGGCTTGGGAAGAAGCTTATTCCCACCACACAACGCCATTCTCTTTGCCATGAATATTTCCTAGAAATATGATACAGTTAATTATTATGAGATTATGAGCTTTTAGTAATAAGCAAAACGTGCATAATTCACACGATCTAGAATAAACGCATGCTCTCTGTTAATATTTGATATACATGGGAGCTCAAAATGAAACCATTTAAGTACAAAAGAGAAGCCTCGAGTTTCCCTTAAAATTCAAACGGCATTCTTTGAGGTTCATCTCCTTTGCTGAGCTATTCTAGAGAACTGAACAACATGCCATTATGTTGTCTGATTGTGCTTTCATAAGACTCGCATACATCTGTTTGGTCAAACTGCATATTTTGTTGATTTTCTAAATAAAAATAGCACATCTTCTACAGAGCACACACGTCTGTGCGTTTGAGTGCACGGTTACTGTTTATATGGTGAACTTAACATATTGGGAAATGTATGTATTATGTACCCCAGTATATTAAACTCCACAAACACATCCCTGTAAGAGGACATTTTGAAGTATTCTCACTCAGAATATCTATAAAACATGTGATTTGACAAGAGACATCCAAATCTTTGCATGTGGCTGCATAAATATAACTTGGCTTGTTCGTGTCCAGGTTAACATGAGCTGACTGAAATTCTGCATGGTTCCCCAAATAAGTTCAAATGTACCTTCATTCTGGTGTATTTGTAAACCTAAAGAGAACATTATATAAATGTTTCCTCTTTGGGGTTTAGAGCTTTGAGATCTCTTTGTTGCTAGACAGAACCATTCCAAGAGGACGCCTGACCTTTCAAATTGCTCTACTTGGCTCCAGCATTGAGCTTCCTTTCCAAGCGGAACAACCCTCAAATAGTTCTGCTGCAATGCTGCCCAAAGTAGGTCCCCTGGGCCAAAGCTGGCCTGTGAGGATGTTTAATTTGGCCCCATGTAAAGTTGCCCTAATGCCACCCCCTGGCCTGATGAAAGAGCAAAAATATTTTTACAGTATACACACACACACACACACACACACACACACACACACATCTTCTAAGCCACTTATCCTTCTGGGTCGCAGGGGGAGCTGGACAATTAGTAACCTACCAACATTATTTGTTTTGTATATTGTTCCGTTTTTTTTAGCGCTTGTCACACCATAACCATTGTACTTTGTTCCTCCGATGACAGAAAGCTTTGGCATCTCTTTTACCGGATCATTCAGTTGAAGATTTTTAGATATTATGCTCTAGGCCAGTGGTTCCAACCATATTTTGAGCACCACTGCTCTGCATACTTTAACATAGATGACGTAGGTGTATTGGAGCAGGGAATACAGTAAAATGTGCAGGACAAGATAGTCCAGGACCAGGACTTGGAAACGCTGGGTATGCTAAAGACATGTGGTTATGTAGAGGGTCCTACAGACAAAGCAGTAACTGGTAATTGGAGAGTGATTGTCTACTGGACAATTGATGTGGACGCCTACAGTTCAGCCTTGAGACAAAACCAGCTTGTTGGATTCTCCCATCTAAACTTACCCTTTTGTTCTTGTCCACTTCTCGCACTTCCTCTTCCGTGACTCCTTGGCGAATCATGATTTTGACTATGATGGCATTATTATTGCAACATGCCTTGAAAAAAGTGAGAGGTTCTGGACTCTCAGCCAACGGGGACCGATGATAGGTGATGGATTCATCAGGTGGATAGAAGGAATCATCCGATGCAATACTCTTGCTGTCTGGTAACTGGGAGAAATCAAACTCTTCAAATTCCTGGTAGACGTCATCGTCGTCATCATCAAAGTACTCATCATCTCCGCTGGAATGCTCCTCATTTCCATTGCTCCTCTGGACAGAAGATTCCGCAAATGCTCGGCAGGCTCCCACCTGACCATCCGTGCTGCCGTTCTGATCTTGTACCACAGGTAGACCTCCTCGAGGACAATCTCCAGTTATCAGCACCATTTAACCTGTGGCTTGGAATCCAGCAGGTGCAATAAAAGCTAAAACCCCAGAGCTCTCTGGACTCACAGTGTCACATAGTGGACGGTCATACTCAGAGATAGCCTTTGACATGAAGAACAAGAATAAAATTAAAACTCAAAAGCACCCCAAGCTGCACCTCTTACTGGCCCATTGAAGTTATCCGAATCGTCTGGGGTGAACTTCTTGTGCGTGTTCAGGGTTTATACAGCCAATCAAGTTCATTTTCAGTTTGATCATCCAGCTGAGACTTCACTTGATATGTTCCAGGAGATGCCATCTGTCAAGCTTCATTGCTTTATTGAATGTCCAGAGGAACCGTCATTGGAATGAATTCCATCGGAAAAACTGTGTCTGGAACAGGAGATACCACTGTCCAAGCTGAAGCCTCCTAATCCCTTTAGCCTCCCTCTCTCTCTCTCTCTCTCTCTCTCTCTCTCTGAAGACAGTAATCAGACTGTTACAGCAATAGTGGCACTTTGTGTCTGGCTACTCATGTAACAAATAACTAGTCACAGTAACTTGCTGATAGATTTACAGTGGACCATGCAAATGCCTATTTACATCACCACACTGAATGTAGGTCAAATATAAATAATAACGGTAATGTACTGAAAAACATCAATGTGAATCATAATTTCCCATTACTGTACAAGCAAAAGGTAGAGTTATTAATAAAATAGTTCAAATGAAAAATCAGAAAGAACATTTTGTAGTTAAGTGGTCATTCAGTTTCCTTTCACCATTTTTTTTTTCAACGTTATGTTTTGAAATGATGTTAAGATATTCAGAGTGATTTCATATAAAATGCTGTATTGTAGAGAAATTCAGACTCAGAAATGTTCACAGTGGTGGGGATAAGAAGCAGATGTCTGAAGAATTTACTGCCTTTAAAAGCTCTCTCACATATATATTTTGTATTTATATTAAAAAATACAAAAAACTCTAAACAATAATAAATAAATTAGAAATGATTAGTTGATCACTTATTATATGTGCACATTGTTCTAATAGGGTTAGCAGATTCAGGCTATCCAGTCACAGCTACCACACAGCTCCTCCTATGGGTGTATTTTGGTAAATGACATCTAATTGGCCTCGTCTAACTTGCCTTTTATCCCTCATATGTGCAAATCTATTTATTGATATAATTTGCAAAGTCCAACCACCAAATCCACTGAAAGTTTACTCAGACTTTATTCAGACATTTTATCAGAGAAATATCATTATACATTGTCACTGGCTTCAGTTCATTTTACTGTTGTCTAATAAAGGAAGGGATCTTTTCTATAAACTAATGTAAAAATGTAATCAAAGTCTCGCTAATAAGACACCAACTCTTTGTCCACATACAAGCTTAAGTGAGAAGACATCTAGAAATATATGCTGCCACTTAGCTGCCTCACAGGTTTCGATGATAGGCCAGACATGTAGCCTCTCTCTTGACACATTTTGTGTTGTTGTATAACTTCAACTCTGGCAGGTTACTAGGCTATCCTGTTTTTTTTCTGCCTGGGTAAGGCCATGAACCCAGGTTTGGAGAATTGGGCCATACCATACTTCACAGTGTGAATGAAGAGAGAATCTAGAACATGAACATATACAGTATGGTGCCAAAGTCACCATATATTTCATTTCCATTTTTAACAGCTGTTCAGAATCATTTATTCATTTTTCAGGAGTTTCAAAAACTGGATTCGCCACCCGATAAACAGTATTTGAAGCTCTCATCTTCGAGGGAAAGGAAATAAACAAGCTCCACTCTTGCTTCAGATGTGAAAAAATCTACAGGTGTTTGTCTTTCCTTCTATTTTTTTAGGTGACAAATAACATTGACTATAAAAAGAGTTAAAAGTCTCTTCTCAGGAAACTTTAACAAAAGCTTTGTATTTATTTGCTGAATTTAACATACCAGGAAAAAGTAAAACGTGCTCTAACTTCTGCATGGGCCTCATTTAAATGTTTTCCCTCTAGTGTGTTAATTTCAGCAAATAAACAGTAATTGTGCATTAAAATGTGCAGACGTGTGTTCCTCGTAGAAGATGTTAAACTATTTTCACTTAGAAAATCAACAAAGCATATCAGCATTTGAGAGGGCACCCAAACTTTTGCACACAACTGTATAGTACAAAGTACAAAGACAGCATGTTAAACTGAGTAAGGATGCACAAAGTTCAGTGGGCACAGTGACTGTCCTTTTACATAAGGGCAAATAGGCCGAATCTCAAATAGCTCCCTGCTCCCTACTCCCTACATAGTGTGGTACCTATTTGAAATTCAGCCGTAGTGTCATGTGTTCTCTGTTCACGTTATAGTACAGCCATTTTGTAGTGTGAATATGTAGTGGAGAATATCCAGTGCACTCTTACAATCCCACAACGCACTACTATAGGTAGTGTCCAAAATGTACGTAGCTGGTACACAATGTGCTTCTAAGCGTACAACTTCCCTGATAGTTCAGCTCAGGCCAATAGAGCTCTTAATAACAATAGCTGGTACATTTTAAATGCTTAAAACTGTGATAAGCAAAACAATCATGATCATCATACAACAAAATGTGACAGTAGTCACTGAATGATAAGCAAACCGTTCACTTCACCCCCACAATTCATTTCTCTAAAAGCAGATTGTGAGCTTAACGTCACTTCCAAGACAAAGTCAGAAAGTCATTACTGTCAGGTCAGAAATAACATGTTATGTCTGAGCCGTCACTCAGTGGCTTTATTAGTCAGTTCCAATCAGTAAGGCCTGGCTACTCTTTAATTCTGACTTTTATATTTTAGACTTTTTTTCTGTATTTGTACTAATATAACTTTCAGACTTTCCCCTCTGTTAGAGTTCTTTTCCTAGTTTTCCACTCAGACATCACATATAAGAATTTCTACCTTTAGGCCCCTCTACAAATATCATCTATAAGAAAAAGTAAGATCATCTCACCATGTGATGCCAAAATTGAAGAGGTGAAAGGGAGGGGTGACACTAGTTCTTAATGTCTGGGTTATAAGCAACTAGATAACCCCCGTTAAAAAAAAAAAAAGCTTGTGCATATATTCAAACAACTGCATTTAACAATATTTTTTTTTTACACATCATGTATTTTCAGGGCCTGGGATTTAAGGGTTAAAGTGGAAAGATGGAACTTTAATATGATCAACACTAAGGTTATGATGACAGAAAAATAGACCACTAAAGTCAGAAATGACTTGATGGCACCTAACAATAATAACAATAATAATAATAATAATAATGGTTTATGGTAAAGTGCGCATTTTACATTGGTCAGTTTTGTGGTGGTATCTCCGACACTGCCAGTTTGACTACCAGGTTATTTTAAGATTCAGAAGCAGAGTTAAGCGTGTAGAGCAGGGGTGTCCAACTCTGTCAAACCACTAAAGGGGCCATGTTAAAAAATCTCAACAAGTCTGTGAGCCAGAGAAACAATGTTTTATTTCATTTTCAGTTAATGTGTTCTAACCCAAACTGGCCACTGTTTATTCAAAATATGCAAGAAAATACAGGCACTTGTAGCAGACCTTGAAATATTACAAAAACACATTTAAATGTCCCCAGGAGCTCAGTCTTTTAAACGTACGCGATTGAACTAGACACCTGGCATCATTTCTTTGATGCAAGTTCATTAATACTTGGGCTTAATTTCTGAGCTGCCTTTAGCAGTTTATACTGGTTGAATTTCATCTGAAGTACAGCTAGAGTGTTTGGTGATATGACTGGTGTGGAATTATAGAGTTGTGTAGAACTGAGGTATAATCCCTGTTTTTGGGGGCCGCAGACTTGGACGCACACGTTGCAGAGCATGCAAAATGAAAATACTTTTGCAGGTTGGATAGGACTGCAAGGGGTGTAGAGTTTAGCTAGTTGTTTGGCATTCTCCCTAAGCCACATAACCTGAACCTGTATTTATGGCTTGTTATTCAGTCTGTACCTTGCCACTCTAATGATACCGCACCATTCATTTTCAGTGGAATACTTTACGACTGCAACTACCCACATAACATCCCTCTGTAGATGAGCACAAGGTCCTCAAACTACATATTCAGTGGATTAACCTCTTCAATAGTCAGGCCTGGGAATTTATGATGTCTTTAAACTGCCATTCTTCTGCAAGAATTATGAACATTATTTTATGAGGCACCAGTGTTCTCTTTTTTAAATTGAAGACACTGACCACCAGAGTACCACACTTGTGATTTAATATTTGTAATAAAATTCTCCAACAGAGAAACAAACAAACAAACAAACAAACAAAAATTACTCGTCTGCCAGTATAAGGATGTAATTACAGCCACTGCCTCCCAGCAGGAGGTTTCATAACATTCAGAATACTGAATAACTTCTCACACGAACATGCTGTGGAAAGGACAAGGCCGAGTTAACCAAACGTGTGAGAGTGTTTAGTACTGTTACTCAGCATGCTGCCCGCACACTGTTGCCTCACTTTGGAAATTTGGAAAGGAACCTCCTAGAGAAGCTCAGGAAGCGACACACAGGACATTAGACTGATGGCAGACTGTACAGGATTGCCCCCGCCTCCCCCCAGAAAACAAAAAAACAAAACTGTCACTAGATGCACATATAAAAATATAAACATTTGCCTTTCAAAGGAGCCCAAACAATATTAAGTAGCATACAGTATCCAGGGTTGGTGTCAGAAGATACTGTAAGGTCACTTAGAGATTCTCAGCACTGAAGGACTATCTCTAAAGCGCTCTGCGAAAAGTTCAGTCAATCCAAGGGGAAATCTGGAACTCGTGACAGAGACAGGGACAATTTGAAATGAAGAGAAAACAAACCTTGCTACAAAAAAAAAAAAATGATGCGCAAGTACTGTACAGATTACATTATGTACAAACTCTTGAGGATTTTCCCCCTGGACTGTACACAAAAAGATTATCTTCTTCTGGCAAACTTGTACCAACCATTCATTCGCCTTGAGACAAAATTGTAGCAGTTTGTTTTAATCAAGGTGAAATTATATTAACACTGTCTAAGAAAACTGGTCTAAAGGTTTTCCAAACTATTGCTGTTTTAAGACATTTCAAGATGCTTTTTTAAAAGCAAATTTCATGTACGTGCTAGAATAACATCAGTAAGGTCATGAAGTGAAAAATCTAAATTTTTGGGCCATGCTGAATACAAGACGGACACACAACAGTCAACATCTTACAACTTGGACAGTAAACTAATATGCTAACCTACCCACTGAAGCAATAAGCACTCTAGGACAGTCTTCTTGATTTATCAGAAAGGATGAACAAGTTTTTTCGGAGCCAAACGAAAAGCTAGGGGCAGAAGTAAGCTTTGTAGCTCACTGTGAGCCATAAACACTACCATCCAACTTTAGCTCAAGCTGCTTGCTGCTGCCTTGGTGCTTGTATACTACATGCTTCAGGAAAATAAACAACAGCATCCTGCACAAACCAAGCATGAAGATTCCTCCTCTTCCAAATAAAAGAATGCCACAGTCCAGTGGTGAGCAGGATAGGTTGGTTTTCTGAGGTATGCGCCTCAAATGCACTTACAGACACTTCTGCTACACTGGTTAAGATTAGGGCAGTTAGGGAGCATCATGGTTTGAGACAGCTTCAACACAGGCCATATCCTGTCATTAAGAACGTCAATAACATACCCCACAGAAATCAAAACTAATAAATAAAAAGCTACTATTATTACAGTCACATCCCAAGACGCTTGTGTTTTGAGTGAACTCTTGGCCCCCAACTCCTACAGGCCTGCCTAAAAGACTGAAGAGAACTGGCACTGGCATTGTTTCTGACCAAGCAACAGGATTCCACAAAATAAAGTGACAACTAATTTAATAAATTAATATACATACGTACTTTTCATTTTTTCCAAAGATGTACAGTGACATACTTTTAAATCCATGTTGGTTGACTGGAGAATCTCATTTTTTGTATGCTTATGAACACTTCATAGTTTGAGCCATGATTTTCAGGCTAGATCAGAGAGGCCAGGAGTCAATGAAAGTTCTTGAGTGTTGAAGGACATGAGAAATGATGGACACACGCACCACAGGAAAGCAGAGGGAATAAGGTTGAGGGAAAGGGGGAGGGGGGTTCACTTGCTCTCCCGCACTCACTCACTCTCTTTCACCCGCGTGTTCCCCGTGTTCTTTACTCCTGTACTGAACTGTTGTGTGTGGTTGTGCTGGGTTTACCAGCTTTACGTTCATAGTTCACAAGTCTCTGTCCTACAAGATACCTGCAGGGAGAAGAAACACACAGATATGAATAGATTAACATGCTATAAAAACATTCATGTAAACAATGTCACAGACTTAAGCTCATATATCATGGTACATAATACTAAACCCTGAGGTGGCCGTGGAAAACTCACTTATCGTTCTTGATGTGCTCATAAAGGCGCTTGAACTGTCGGATTTGGAAAGAAAGGATTCCCATCAGAACCACGACCATCAGCAGGAAGGGGTAGATTCTCCTCTGGACCAGGTTCTGCACCTCCATAGTGACTCCTACGGAAACAAATCACAGCAGAATACTACAATGATTTTTCTGTCCTCCCTCTCTACGTGGTAGACTAATGGTAGACTGTGTCAAGTAACTGCTGGGACGTACCTACGATTGGGACAATGCCCACAGCAATAACGTAGGGCACACAGAGAGACAGCAGCAGCACGGCAATGACGGGGGCTGCCAGCTTTCGAATGATGAAATGGAGGTCAATGTTGCGGATTCCATTGGCGTATACCTACAGTGCAATAAGTAATAATTAATTTTGTTTATTTCTTAACAAGGGTTCAGTAGAAATCTAACATGCCCAAAAAACATATGAGTATGAGCCTATATGTGTAATGAGCCTGACTGTCACCTGCTCGATGACTGTTTTCAGCCACCACTGAGGGCCCATCAGGGTAATGGCAGCAATAATTTTGGCATGCAGCACTCCTAATGCCCAGTCCTGAAACACAGCAAAAAGAAATCAGCACCACTAACCCTTTTCCTAGTTATAATGCAAATATTACTGTTTCACACTTCCAATCCTTTTTTTGCCCAAAAAAAAAAAAAAAAAAAAAGCACATCCACCAAAGCACATCCTTTAACACAAGACTCAAGGGCTTCACAATATACAATATTTCCATTTTCTGCCTTGGTTGAATACTGTAACATTTCCCAATCAGAAAACACAGCACATGTAAGACACATTACCTGCCAAGGGTAGAACAGAGGTGTCTGGTCCAGTGGAACTCTGAGAGGAGCCACAATGACCAGCTCAAACAGCAGGCCCAGCAATAGAGGGATCACCCCTGCCAACAGAACTGCCACAATCAGAGTCTTCATGATCTATAAAACCACAGAGAGAGAGAGAGACAGAGAGAGACAGAGAGAGAGAGAGAGAGAGAGATATAACATAGAATCAGCCAGTTTACACAGGTCTTTTGCACACAATAAATCATGCTTTGAAAACATTAAATATGGGTATATAAAGAACAGATAATATAAAGAACATATACTCCCATGTAAAATACAGTCCCTTTCAACAACTACAACGCAGTGCACACATTGCTCAACAGCAAAACAAGTATGAAGAGTAGTACCATGAGCGTCCACTCCTGGACTTTGAGCAGGATGACCCTCCGGCCCTGGGGCATCCAGGCCAGCAGCACAGTTATAGCCCTGATGGACAGCCAGCACACATACAGGCCACATGCTGCGGTGTACAGCTCGTGTATCTTTGCGCTACCTGTCCAGAACGACATGAGCCAACGGCCAACAAACACTGCCAAAAAGAGGAGAGCAGGCAAACCACTGGTCACAGCCAAGTAAAGTTACCTTGCAGCCCAGTTATTTACCTGATGTACCTAAAATACCACGTCTCAAAAGCTGACTGATTACAACGGACAACCAGTAAGCTGTGGTATGATACCACAGAGGGCTTGGTTTTAAACGGGCTAGGAAATGTGTATGTGTTAAAAGATCTGCTTACCTGGCAAAGTAAGACACACCAAACTGGCCAAGAGCAGTGTCACACACATAAAAAGTATCAGCAACACGATCTACAACATAACACATCAAGAAACATCATAAAACAAATTAACTACATTATAACTTTAGATATGCTAAGTCCTGTATGTGTAATGTTTGACCAGTACCCGGAGAGGGAACTTCATAGGGCGGTGATAGGGCTGGAAGCCCACAGGTCCTCCCTGCTGCAAGATGGCCTGGTGAGCAGCATGCAGGCCCTCGCCCACCACTGGGATGGCGTTGGCGTTGTTACGGGGCTGCTGGTTGTTGTTGGCCGCCTGATTGGCATTGTTCTCATTCTCCTCTTGGTCTCCGAGCAGGTATGAGTGCAGGTCTCTGAGGACGAGAGGACCCGAAGGGGGCAAACACCACATTTATCAAGAGCATGGATAGAGGTAGCTTATTTTTTGCAACTAAAATAAAAGAAAAAACTTGGACGACACAATTATATCACTGCAAAAAAAACTTCAACCATGGGAAGTATACGTAGGTGACTTAAAAGGACAAACCATGCATAGCCTTCCAAAGACTCAAAAAAATTAAATGACAAAGCCTTTAAAAAGAAATGAAAAGGCTATGTGTCAAAAATACATATAAATGCGTGTGTATCAGGCTTTATTACATTAACACCTAGATCACTGCTGATTCATTTTTGTATTAACTTGTAATATGTGCTTTTCTTTAAATCACATTTAATATCATGACCTTTCTAATGTGGTCTTCATAATGTGGTCTTTGTGGTACTTACAGTAAGTAGCCAGCTGTAACTGTCCAGGCTCTCACCAGGCCTTTCAGCCACTGGCGTGTGTGTCCCTGCTCTAGCAGAGCTGGTAAGACCACCTGCAGCAATAGCAGCTCCAGGGACAGCTCACTCACAGGAGCATCACTGAGACACACAGACATGGGCACACAAACAATACAGTGAGTGATGCAGAGCTCTCTCTCTCTCTCTCTCTCTCTCTCTCTCTCATGTAATTAAGAATGTTCCATAGCCTACTTATAGTGATATCCCACAGGGAATAACAACATTATATGTAAGATGTCACCCATATGATGAAACAGGCTACGGTCATATTTGTATTTACAACCATCCCTCATTACTAACTACTGAAAATTTCAGTCCAGCCCTAACACAACCTTAATATCCAATCAATAAAGTGACAGTTAAAACGCCATGTCAGGATTAGGGACTTGGTGTATAAGGCAATAGAGCCAAGTCAGTCAGAATAATTGTTGCCCCTCTGAGGTTTGAAACAGTTGCAGGTGATGTAACTCTTACAGGGAATCACAGCTACAAGCTCATTAATTTACCTGTAGAGCATCACATTGTAGGGAAGGAAGGATGGCAAGATGTGTTTGATTATCCGAATGGGTAGCCAAAGCATCAACAGAACAATAGAACCAAACACAACCTGAAGGAAAATAAAGTTTAGACACTTGAGAAAATGATTTTGCAAATGGTATTTTCTGGCAGTAAACAATTATATGCTCAATGTTTTTTGAATAAATACAAATAATATTAATACAATAAGTAGTGACTTTATGTATGTCATTGTAGCCATTTACAACCAGCTCCTTGTAGAATCCTAGTATTTGAAGTTTTCATTCAATACCTGGCTTTACTAATCAAGTAAGTTAAATAAGATGTGCTGGTGGTGGATTTGAACAAATCTGCCATGTGAAGGCACCAAGGAAAAGTCTGGGACCAAACCTGAGTTCTAACCAGCTCAGATCTCAACTATGTTTTTAAAAACAATAACATTTTTACTGTAAACATTTTTTTTTACATTACTCTCTCATTACATTGTGGTTTCCCAAGTATAAACAAACTGATAAATGGTTTCAAACAGTTTGCTCTATATCTATTACAGTGCACGTTATCAAAACTTATGTTATTACACGTTATCAAAATACAACAGCTAAAAAAATAAAAAATAAAAAAAAAAGTAAAAAAAAAAAAGTTGAGTTGTACGCACCACTGACAGTATAAATCTTCTGAGATGTCTGTATATTGGGAGGTGGATCATTTCTTGGACCGGGTTAAAATCCGGATCGTTAAGGTTTCTGAGAAACCATAAGACTCCAGGCCTGAGGACCTGTTTCCAGAAAACAAATAAGAATTTAATATGCTTTCAGTATTTAAACTTTATAAGCAAATGTCTGAATTATTTGCTCCCATATTTTCAAGTCACATTATGAAGACGAAGCTACCTCTCGGAGTAGGAGAATAAAGGAAGCGAAGTAGAAGACATAGACCATGCCAACAAGCCAGTGTAGAAACATAGTTGTGCCTGGAGCTGATTCAAAACTTAGCTCTCTGTCCTTTAAGGATGCATCGAACATTTCCTATAAAAACAGACAAAGAACTTTGAACACTTACACACTGTGTAAAAGTTAATATGAAAGATAAGTTGCAGGTTTACATAAAGTCCACATGAAGGTTGATTCAATTCATTACAAACCAGAGAGCAGATATCCAGCCACCAGCCACAGATGAGAGGGAATACACCAATCTCTACAACCACCAACAATGACACCTAAAGGAAACAGAAAAGACTAAATCAGTAAGTCTGATGCAAATTCACTTTTCATAAAGGTACCCAAATGTTTCAAGCCCCAAAATATTCAAGCTTCTGTCGACATTAATAGGCGATCAAATATCCATCCATCCATTTTCTAAGCCGCTTCTCCGTCAGGGTCGCCGGGGGGTGGGGGGGGGGGAGGCAGGATACACCCTGGACAGGTCGCCAGTCCATCGCAGGGCAGACACAGACCGTCACTCACACACTCACACCTAGGGGCAATTTAGCATGTCCAATTGACCTGGCTGCATGTCTATGGACTGTGGGAGGAAACCCGGAGAACCCGGAGGAAACCCACGCAGACACGGGGAGAACATGCAAACTCCACACAGAGAGGACCCCGGTCACCCGGCCAGGGAATCGAACCCAGGCCCTCCTTGCTGTGAGGCGACAGCGCTACCCACCACGCCACCGTGCCGCATGTGATCAAATATATAGTGCAAAAATCAATTATTATAAATACAATCATAAATTATAAGTACTTACCTTAACCACAATATAGCAGACTCCTAATAATCGTCTTGATCTTTGGAATCTTACCAATGCTGCTAATCCCTGAAATTTTCACTAAGGAAAACTCCTCAATTCTCAGTGTAGTGCAAAAGAAGAACATGATCAAACACCTGTACTCATAAAATAAAACCAGACCAGCTTATATAATCAATTATTTGAATCACAAAATAACAATTGCCTTTATAGAGTCATTCAAACTTAAACCGGTGTGGATCTTGTTTTCTCCAGTACTAGACCTCACAGTAGCTTTAGCCTTTAAGGATACATGGCACACGATGAGAGTGACAGCCAACAGGACATAACCAACGATGGTGGTGATGAGGCCCTCAAAATGAGAGGCACGAACCTGAGGACAAGTTTAAAAACTTCATCATAGTGTGCAGTAGCCCTTTTACAGCAACAGTGCTCAAACACTAAAATGTTAATGAGGGTGTAACTAGCACTCACATAATCTTCAAAGCCGCTGCCGACCACTGAGAAGTGCCCAATATGATATGGGCAAAAAGCTACAAATACAGAAAGGGTCTGTTAAACACACACCTGAAATCTAGTTAGTGAAACTGGGGCAGTGTGTTCATATAGAATTCTAAGAGACACATACCAAACACCAGGATGAAGAGTGTATTGAGAGAGACCACCCAGAAAACATGTTCCTGCAACACAAAAAGCCACAAGAAGACTTGCTTCAGCAGCTGGGCTTGTAAACTCTTTTCAGCAAACCAGCAAGTTAAAAATGTCAAAATACGTTTCGATCATAATTTAGGTAATTACGGACCAGGAAAACCAGAGAGCCATCTAGACCAAGCATCTGTAAGGAAAAAAAACAAATTGCACTAAATATTTCTCCAGCATCTGTTTGTGTTTGTGCATGACTAATAAAGAATATTGAAGAGCAAAGACTCACTCTTTCCCATGTAAGCTCCTCAGCTGCACGGTCCCATTCCAGCGCATTCCAGTTCATATCATCTGCACAAAACACATCATCAGCCCATTAGATATTATTCTCTACTCACATGTTTTATATAGTCCTGGGCAATGACACTTCTTAAATTATGATCCTGGACTCATTAATCCAATGTTAGAAGCAAAGGAAGCAAAGGCTTGAATTTGAACAGTTGCTACTTCAGTATACTAGGTGGCTATCTGCATCTTTTTCTCATTAGATGGGGAGAGAGCTGTTCACTAGCAACAAGACAAACCAGTGTAACCATCAAGAGAGTTAGCTAGCCAGCTATTCTCAACGTTCAAATTGTGGAGAGTGAAAAAAAGGCTACGAGTTTAGGAAAATGTCTCGCAAGAAGAGGAACTGGTTCGGTTTTCTTTGTTTTAAAAAGCAAAGACCTAATCAAAGTTCAAAGTACGAATCAGACTTAAAGTTAAATAAAAGACAAAACTGACCATATTTTGTCAATATCAAATATGGAAAAACAGCTAGATATGTTTTCATATCACCCAGTCCTATTACCATAACTTTATGCTTAAGTAGCTATACCTTGTGCGCCATTGTTGGCATCGGCTGCATCCTCACCCCCGGCTTCTTCCTCATCTTCATTGTCCAGTTCGAGGTCTTCAGCCGGGTCAGGAGGAACATCAGGGACCTCTGCTGCCACGGCGTTCTCTGCTGGGGGCTCAGCTGGGGCTGGGACAGGAAGGTTTTCTGCTCCTCCGTTTCCTGCACCTGCAGCCTAACCCAAAGCACAGACAATATTATTGATACCAGACTTTTTTTCTTTTTCTTTTTTTTTAATTAAACTACTTTGCAGCATGCTTCAGTATGTGTATATACACAGAGACATTGAGAGCTGTTTTGAATGTCTCCAGAGACCTAGACTAGCAAGCTGACTCTGAGCACACCAGGCTGTTGTGCTGTACTCAGATCAGAATGATAATTACCGCAGAAAGAGACGAAGAGAGGGAACAAAGTAAACAAAGAGGGTCATGGTGTGCGCTGCATAATAGGTCTCAAGAATATCAAATGTCAAAAAGTTTCGCCAACAATAATGCCGGTCAGGAGCCTCTTGGAGACGTGCACATGTACGAATTCTGGAATATGTCTGCATGTTTCAATCATCTATAACTGTGTGTTCCTTTCAAAAGTGCCCAGCAGTGGAGTGTGCGTGCGTGTGTGTGTGTCCTTTTTACCTCATTTGCCTGTCCCGCTGCATTAGCAGGCTGTTGCTGGTTCTGCTCCAGCCACAGTGGTGCTCCACCGTGGACGATCTGCTCTCGTAACCACACTAGGCTGATGAAGGCGCAGAGTGTGCAGGTCACCACAAAACAGCCCTGCAGACAGTCTGCCAGCAGGTTCTCCCTGTTCACACAAACTTATGTCAATCACATCAAAATCCTTCAGTTTTAAAACTGACAGATATGCAGTTATAAAAAACATCTGTCAGATATTATAAAATTTGACAAATATACATATATAAACAAAAGAGGAAATCTGTGTCCAAGCAACAAATCTAAGGGTTTTCCTGTTTGTTGTTACTTACGTGGAGAGCATATCTAATGGCAGCGTCAGGAGGGAGCTTACAGAACCAGTAAACAGACACTTGTAGATGCGACCTGTGCAGAAGAACAAGGAAATAGAGGAACAGCAAGTCAGATCAATTATATAATACAGGAAATATATCAATGCATGCTACAAATATAGGAGTATGCAGTTCTCTAGAAATAGGAACACAGATGTCTGGAGGAACTCCAACTTACATGCTGTTAAAGGTACGACTCCTAGCCAAGCAAAGGCAACCAGCGTGTAGTGAAACCAGTATCGTATGGCTGTGCCTATACTGGTCACTAGGCCTGCAAAAATGTCCTGTACGGGGAGCCGCGAAGGCATGTCTGGAGAATAGACTGACAGCAAGAGAGAGAAAGACACTTATGTAGTATAGTAATGAAGATGCTATTAGAGCCATGGCTGAATCATATACATACATGTTCAATTCTAAAAAAGATGGGACAGTAGGGAAAATGTAAATAAAAACAGACAATGATTTGCTGAGGACGCTTACTCTAAATTTGATGTACATTTGCGTTCTGCATCCGTCCAGCTCAGATGAGTTTTAGCTCAAAGAAGTTGGCACCATTTCTAAATATTGAGAAGTTTTCCGCTTTGTGTAGTAGAGACTTAACTTGTATTTGTAGATGCAGCGACACACTGCGTTTACAGGAAAGGGTTTTCTGACGTATTCTGAGCCCCTAGCATTATATTCATTACAGAAGCATTGTAGTTTTAGCAGTGCTGTCTAAGAAATCGAAAGTCAGACAGTCAATACTGGTTTTCAGCCTTGTCCTTTATGCAGAGATTTCTTCGGATTCCCTGAATGTTATGGACAGCAGAAGGTCAGATCCCTAAATTCCTTGCCACCATGCGTTGAGAATTGTTGTTCTTAAACTACTGTTTTATTTGCTCACACAGTTTTGTACAAAATGGCGACAGAGCCTTTGGTGAATGCTCTTTTTATACCCATGTTCCCCTGCATCACCTGTAAGCTAATCACCTGCTTACGTGTGGAATGCTCCAAAACGGGTGTTTATGATCATTCCACAAATTTTCCAGTCTTACACTGTCCCTATCCCAACTTTTCTGGAAAGTGATGTAAGTGTCAAATTTGGATTTAGCATTTACAAAAACCAATAAAGTTGATAAGCTAAAATTAGGTATCTCTTCTTTGTGCTGTTTTCAATTGAACACCTGTAAAAAAGACAATTTACAAATCATTTCTGTTTTTATTTAATTTATACCTACTAAAGAAGCTAAAGAAGCCATTAGTTCATTAATAAATGCAGATGTGAAGGATTCCATCATGGGAAAAAAAAATTAAACTGAGGAGTCTATGCTGTGCATGTAAAATGCCCGAATCTATATCACTCTACTCTGTGGGGAGGGTAGATCTGCATCAATGTGAGCCCAGTCATGTGCTAAGTTCATGACTGTGCAGAAGTTGTATCCTGTCCACAATGGAGGCCTAACACATAAATGATCAAGCATGACAGACATAAAAAGGCATTTTACACTATGTTTTATGTCAGAGTGTCCCACAGGCCACAGCAGAGGGGTCATTAGCCAAAAAGAGTCACATGATCTCAAGTGTCATTAAATCGCGTTCAGTCTCTGAACAGACCAACGAAAACAACTACTAGTAGTGTGGTTTTAAGTCACGTGGCTCTGCAGAACTCTGTAGCCTACTCACTGAGGCACTACACGGTGCTGAAAGGCTAACATAATGCTCCTGTAACTGTACCGAGTGCTGTCAAAAGGCTTCCCCCTGTGAAGAGCGATTTACTTACTTGGCGTGAAAGCAAATCTGTGCTTGCATAATTCGCAGTATTCTTTTCTGCTGTGTTTCAGCCACTGCACCAAACTGTGAAAACACAGGAAAGAGGAGGAAGAATGGAGAGTGAGACTAAGTGAACATATGGGACGAAGCACAGAAACTTCCTTCCTCCTTTCCACATGTAAACCTGCATTCCTGGGTTGTTCGTTATTACTGCAGGCAAGGCCAGCAGGCACAGAAGGAACGTTTTATAGATTGCTTCAATTGAGGCATGAGAAAAAAAAAAGCCATAAATTGAACAAATGGGTATAGTAAATCACTTCTGTAGAGCAGGCCAAAAGCAGAAAAAACACAAGCACAAGCACAAAGCCCGCTCAACAAAAGTTTCTCTTCAATAGAAAGGTTAAATGATGCCACTAAATGCTTCTGTAGGCCTGTGGGATTCTAGAACACAAAATTAGGTGGGATGGCAGGGTAAAGCTGGCCCAACAATAGCTGGTCATTCTCACAGTAAATGAAGCTAAATAAGACAAGAAGCTGGCGCTCTATTCTTTGTCATAAAAGTTATGTGAAACCAGCTCAGGGAGTTTCTTCAGGGCATTCAAAATTGAAGAGCAGTGGAAGAGCAGTAAAACACCTCATGCTGATTGATTTGCACACCGACTGCCAGTTTCCAAATCTCTGTGAGTGAGTGCTGAGTATGAGCAGTCTAGCTCCTCAAAGCTTGTAACACCCTTGCTGACCTTACAACCTGTTCGCCATTACACGACCCATTTCTGCCAATACTGAATCCGACTCACTTTCAGAGGCCTACAAAAATCACTCCCAACCTTCAATTAGTTTCATTGTACGTACCAACTGTTAATAACAGGGAGATGGAATGACTGATATTCAGACTATTAAGTGTTTTATTAATAGGTATTAGTATACTGTTTCCTCCTAAGAGTGAACAAGATCAACATGGGGAAAACGTACAGCACAAGTAAGTGCGTATTTTCTGTATCTCAGCACTTAAACTGGAAAAAATATTTGGACAGATGAATGTACATGGGTTAAAATGATCAAAGATGTAAGTTACAGTGTAACTACATCAAGTCTACAACTCACTGTTATCATTCCCATGATTTGCCTTTTAAATGCTGTTGACTTCAACACATAAAATGGATGCTTCGTTTGATATAGGTGAGAATTTGGATAAGCTTCACCCACTTTTTTGTTTTGTTTTTAATGAATACCATTGGTGCATTTTCAGCAAAAGTCTTGCTACACGCTAAAGCTCCAACAAATTAATCCAGAAGCATCTTTCTATTAAATAAGCTCACAACATATATCTACCCTCATTTAGTCTTTACAACGTGGTCATCTTTAGTTACAGTACCAGTGGTTACTCATCCCTTAGACGTAGTAAGACTACCTCTGCCATATTCCACAGGTCAGGATGTATTTGTTGAATTATCTGATTCATTCAGTTTTAGTCATTCATCATGTCGGTAGATGTTTATTTCAGTTGTTCATAAAAAGGTGCTGATTCAAACTTGTTTTTCAAACACTGATTTTAAACTTGTAATCAGGGCTTTCTGTTTTAGATAAGAAGTTTTTGTTGTGTAGTGCAGCTTTGTTTTATGGTGTACCATTGTAGAGCAGCATTACTACCCTGTTAGAATATATGATTGTTTTTACAGTCTGGCAGCTGTTGCTGATTATAAAGGATGCCACTGTCTTTTCCCCTCCTTTTGTACCCCAATATACACTCACCTGCCACTTTATTAGGTACCTGTTCAATTGCTTGTTAACACAAATAGCTAATCAGCCAATCACATGGCTGCAACTCAATGCATTTAGGCATGTAGAGGTGGTCAAGACAACTTGCTGAAGTGCAAACCGAGCTCAGAATGGGGGAAGAAAGGTGATTTAAGTGACTTTAAACGTGGCATGGTTGTTGGTGCCAGACGGGCTGGTCTGAGTATTTCAGAAACTGCTGATCTGCTGGGATTTTCGTGCACAACCATCTCTAGCTTTTACAGAGAATGGTCCGAAAAAGAGAAAATATCCAGTGAGCGGCAGTTGTGTGGACGAAAATGCCTTGTTGATGTGAGAGGTCAGAGGAGAATGGACAGACTGGTTCGAGACGATAGAAAGGCAACAGTAACTCAAATAACCAACTAACATCTCTGAGGAACGTTTCCAACACCTGGTTGAAAGTATGCCACGAATAATTAAGGCAGTTCTGAAGGCAAAAGGGGGTCCAACCTTTTACTAGAAAGGTGTACCTAATAAAGTGGCTGGTGATTGTATATCAAACAATTGATTTTGCTAAGCTTTAATCTCAATTATTTTTTCCATAGACAATACTCAAGTCTCCATGGAGGATTTTGCACGTTGTCTTCAAACCAAATGCTTTGTCCGAGAGGAATATAGGCAATCACTGTTGACGTTAAAATGACTAATTTACTTTAATTTCTGGTCTAATTGTGGCAATATTCACAATCAATTCAGGGGACTGAACACACATATTGGCAAGAAACTGGATGTTCCTTTCTCATCTTTACAGTTTAATCTTTAGCTCAAACTGCTTGAGAAACAAATAAAACAACAAAAGTAATACCTTCCACTTCACTGCACCAATGCCTTCTCTATAAGATCCCATTTAACAGTCTACAGTTCAGACTACAATGTAAACTCTCTTAGGATTTTAATACAGATGAAGTACAAAACACTATGTGCTGGTTTCTCAGGCCCATTTTGAACCTAAACTGGACTAAAAAGAATTTACAATAGTGATTCCCCAATGGGCACTGCAAATTAGTCTAGGACTAGGCTTATTCCATGTCTGACAGACCAGCCCTAAGACCTGGTTGTCAAATGTTATACCAAAGGGCAGAGCATTGCAAATGAAGAACGCTTCTTCTGAACAAAAAAAGAGACAACCTGTGTCCTGAAAAAAGGCAATTACATGCCAGCTTTGCTGACATAACACCACTGGGACACAGGATGCGGACCACTTAACCCTTTAAACAGAGCCGCAAAAATAATGGCACTTACCATTCCTGGTGGATGAATTTAATACTTCCAGTGCAGACACAGGGGTGGTAGAGCGGTTTGTCTAGAGTTCCCTCAGACCGACACACTCTACATATATCAGCTGCAGAAAATGAAAGGAGTTCAGTAACAATATATACAGCATAATAATAATCATAATAACTAGCTAGTGGCATGGCTGACACACTTCTGTTCTACTTTATTGAAAACAAATCTGATACTGAATACTGAACAGATTAAACATTGATGGAACACAACAGCTGACCAGCCATACGTCTGTTCATCAAAGTGCATATGGGTACAATAGGCCTTTTTACATTGTGTTGTTTTTTTTTAAATTATTATTATTTTCGAGTCGCAGGTGAAGACAAGGAATTAAGTAGTTAACACCTTGTCATACGTATGTTTTGCAATAAATTAAACTTAACTTACATACCAGGCTAACAAAATCCTGTCAATGTAGTTACTGGGTATTTCTCTGCTGTCACTGGGGATTTAGGATATTAGGTGGATGTGGCAGAACTCGCAATATAGCAGTTCAGGTAATAAAATGAATTTGCAAGAGGAAAAAGCCTGACGGCGAACCTACCTGCTGAGAAACCTCCAGAAAACTGGAGTTTCTCCCAACTGTCGCTGACAAGGCTAACGGCTAAGCTAAGGCGCACCTTGGTGATTAACGTTAGCTACTTGGCGAAACTTGGAGGCTCCGAGCATAAACAAATATTAAAACACTTTTTTGGGGAAAATACTGTTTAGGAGTAAAGAAGCCTAAGAATATGACTAACGTGGCTAACGCTAAAGAGCTAACGTTAGCCGTGTTATCACTGCAACTTACAAGCTATGGTAGCTAGCTAGCTGCCTAGCTAAGCTAACTAATAGCATCCAGGCCGACACAGACACGGCTGGTCCGTCTGGTCCAGTTCTATCAAAATGCGAGCGAATAACATGCGTTTAAGAGATCAGCGGCGCGCACAGGTGTAATTTCATCCGCGGAGTTAAGCCTTTTATGCGCCGTTTCGGAGCTTACCTTCCTCTCCCGTGTCCATCTTGTAGTTAGCCGTGACGCACTGTCCTCTCTACAGTCCGCTCATAACACCGTCCAGTCCAGCGGCTCGGAGGGATTCGACAGATTAAAAGGGACCACCAGCTGGGTAACGCTTAAAGAAAGAAAACATCTCGAAAGAGCTGCGGCCACTGACTCCGCATTACCCCTTGTGTGGGTTTGTTTTGTGTTAGCTACCCCCACCTTGGACGCCCACTGAATTTGCGCTCACTAAGATGTCAGTGTACTACAGCTCCCATCAGCTCAGCACGCTTTACGGCACGGCATGACACACGGGCAGGAGCTACGACAGTCCGTCCAATCCTCTCCAGTCCACCGAGTCCAGCCGGAGAGTCCAGCCGGAGAGTCCAGTCCGGCTCCGGTCCAACGTAAACACAGGTGAATCCCAAAATGGCTCCTCAGAGCCACTAGTATATGATCTATGTAGGCCTATTTAGGCAAAGAGGCCATCATGTCATGGTTATGTTGTGAACTATTCCAGTTAACCCTGTGTTGGTGCCCTCTTCGAACCCATAAACCATCATTTCAAAGCATGTGGCGTGCATTATGCCTACAGACTGTATATTACTGGGTTTTTGTGTCATGAAAGCCATTATTTCACGATGAATGTCCCAAAGGTGACCTAATTGGACTTGACTGGAATAGGCCTGACTGTGCTCTATATTAAGGACATCATTTCAGGCCCTGCTATTCCAGTGGATCCTGTTGTAGCGTCCATCACTATTAAAAGAGACAACGCTTTTTCTACAGCTGTTAGCCACAGTTATATACATGAGCAGTTTTCCGCTTACTGACAGTTCGTTCACAATCAAGCTGACATCTGACTCAACTGTCCACTCACGCTTTCTACCAGGTGGCTATTCCCACCTGCCCTTCACGATCACAGTTCTTAGCAAAAGAACCCAGTGAATAACAGAGAACAAGTAACCTACAATGAACTAAAAACATTTCTTAAACACAGTACACTATACCCCCTACCCCTCCCCCCCATCCCTCCACAAAAAGTCCTTCCCCCTCCCCCCCCATCCCTCTACAAAAAGTCCTTCCCTGTCCCCCCTCCCTCCACAAAAAGTACCCCCCCCCACAAAAAGTCCCTCCCTGTCCCCCCCATCCCTCCAACAATAAGTCCTTCCCCCTCCCCCCATCCCTCCACAAAGTCCTTCCCCCCCAAAAAAAAACAACTTCTCCTGTCACCATCTCCACCCAAGCCTGTTGCAGGACACCCTCCACAAGCAGGTAGTATCAAACTAGACCCACAGAAGGCCTTATTTTACACTCTATGTAGTACACTACCTTCATTAGCTCCTTATTGGTCGTGTCACTTTTGGGGCATTGAAGACATTATTTTATAACCTGCTACTTATTTCTTCAGAAGATATTTCCAGCATCATTACATATGAGTGTACAGGAAAACATCTAAAGACAAGAAAAGACGCACTCAAATTTTCATTGCTACTCTTATTTAATGAAGAAAAAAAATCAAAACAACTTTTAACAAGAAAAACAAGTTTTAAATCACACTTTGCATTGCAAGACAAATATGTATATTTTTCTTATCCATTTACTCTAGTGGACAGTACATTCATACAAAGTTCATCATTGATGAGGAGTCGTGCTGTCTTCACTGTTTTTCAGCAGCTTTGCTGTTGTCACTTGAGATTTGAATGTCTTGGCATCATAAACCCACACAGTGTCAATTCCCTCTCCAGCCACATGGTCAGGAGTCCATGTGGGGAAAGGGAAGCGGCAGGCTACGACTTTGGCTGAGGTCTGAAGCTCTGACTGAAGCTTGGCTTCTAGCTGCTCCATCTGTGAAGTTAATAATTACAATTTCATTCAGACATTAGTTTCAACAAATTCACAGTTCCTCAGTGTCTGGATCTGGTACACAACAACTATGAAGGAAGAAACTCTTTTTTTCGTTTGGTGAAATGACTGACTTGCATGTGAAACCCAGATTCTACTGCAGTGTTGCTATCTGTCAAGAAGATATACTGACATATACACCAGATGAGACATGTCAGACTGATTCATTTACAACTGTCATTTCAAAATTATAAATTCAATAAAAATGAATGCAAATCATACTTTGTCTAGGTTTAGGCATATTATAAGGTAGAAAAAAGCTACATAAAGGTAGAACAAAGCTAGTCTATAATAAATACATCCAAGAGCAGTAATAGTTGTGCTTCAATGAAGGAGTGAGTAAATTCTTACCATTTGTGGAACTCCAAAAATGACCACATTAGAGTACTGTGCAAAACTAACCTATAAAAGAAAGATAGTAAATGATGTGTAAGGTCAGTTGTATTTAGTGTCCGAAATAAACTGAAATTTACTGTCAATGACAATAACAGCACGCTCAAATAATACATGTACAACTATCATGCAATTGTATTTACCTACAAACTTACTGCAGGCTGCACAAATAAATAACATGAACAAAAAATTTCAAGTTCAAAATAATGTGATCTCAGTGTCATGACTGTACAAAACAGTCCAGCAAGCATTTAAAAGCTGGGACACTGAGTGAATATTCAAAGTGTGCTGTAGAAGACCGGCAACGGCACATAAGTGACATAGGATCATTAGTCTTTGTACCAGTGAGAGTTCACAGTTAGCCTGAAAGGATGGTGGAGGGGTAAATCTGCCAACTTGCTCCTTTTATATGCTATCTTGATCTAGCTAGCTAGTTGGTTATACAAAATTACCAGCGATTATGGATTTTTGAGATTAGAAATAATTGACATCTCTAGCATTAAGAGCAGGGAAAAGCATGACCCTATATACACACGCCCTCTTGTCATCCATTGAACTGTCAGTTCCACTGCTTTCCTATCAAAACTTGCATGATAACCTGTCCCTGTTTCAGGTTCTAAGGAATACTTGTTGTTTTCAAGTGTATGGATTTTTTTGTTAGTACCATCAACCACTCAGGGACTTCAATTTTTAATTGAAGAGGAAGCAGAGGCTGCAATCTGATTAGAGGCATGTGTGAAGGGTTAAACCTGTATTCTACTAAATGTTAATAACAAGTTTTAACTGATACTTTTGAAAAAGAAACCCACCTTTTGTATCTATGTCAAAGCAATTAATTTAATACAGAGAAGAATATGTATGAAAGCTGTATGGAAGCATCTGTTTGACCATGTGCTCACCTTCCACAGGTTTGATATATGAAAAGAGGTGTGGCGATGAACTCCTTCCCTCCAAGCTCTGTAACGCGAGTACCACACCAGCCATGGATTCAGCTCAAAGCCAACTGAGTGGAATCCCTGCTTTGCTGCAGCTATGACCTACAGAGGACAAGAAAAACCAGGAATGCAGCAAGTCAGAGAAAAATCTAAATTTTCACCAAAGATGTTTTTCTTGGTCACGACTAAAAATACTGCCAAACTGGCATCAATGACTTACACTGAATGACAAAGAATGACAACTTTTCTCCTAAAATACATGAACAGCAACTTAAAAAATACCATACATATATCTTTCACACAAGAAACCCATCTTTTTTCCCACTGGAGGTTAGACATGGGCATTGGTTAATAAAAAAAGCAATGCCCCACAATGTAGAATAAATCACACCTTCCAACAACATTGAAAGCCACTGAGGGGGGACCGTTGGGTAAGCACGTCGCCATCCACATTTCTTCTGAAATCTAGGGGTTTTTTATAGGGAGTTTGTCCCTCTGTGGCTGCAGTAACAACTTCTACTCTTCTGGAAGGCTTTGTACTTGATGCTGGAACATTGCTGTGAGGATGTGATTACATTCAGCCAAAAGAGCATTAGCGAGGTCAACTCCTGATGTTGGATGATTAGCTGTGGTAGTTTTGGTATTCCAAACATTGGATTGAGCTCCATCACTTCAGAGAATGCAGAGCCACTGATCCGCAACCCAATCCAAGGCTTTGCAGCCCTCTAGTCTAAACTTTGCATCGGATGTGGTGACCTTACACTCCTGTGTGGTACCAGAGTGTGCCAATGCGGTGCCAGCAATAGGAGGACCTTCACTAATTAGAAGTGTGGGGATACTTTTATACTTAAACAGACTGACATTTCAGTTAGCACACCTCCTTATATCTACACTCACTGTCCATTTGATCAGTTCCATTTACCATATAGGAGCACGTAGTTCTAGTTTTTAAACATCTCTGTGTCACTGCTGGACCGACGAATAGTCCACCAACCAAAAATATCCAGCTAACAGCGTCCTGTGACCAATGATGAAGGAATAGAAGATGACCAGAGTGGACAGTGAGCGGACACAGTGTTTCAAACTCTGGCAGCACTGCTATGTCTGATCCACTCGTACCAGAACAACACACTAACACGCCACCACCACGTCAGTGTCAGTGCAGTGCTGAGAATGATCCACCACCCAATTGATACCTGCTCTGTGGGGGTCCTGACCGTTAAAAATAAGGTAAAAGGGGGCTAACAAAGTATGCAGAGAAACAGATGGACTAGTCTGTAACTGTAGAACTGCAAAGTGCATCTATGTGGCGAATTGAGCTGATAAAATGGACAATGAGTGCAGAAACAGCGAGGTGTAGAGATCACAGCACGATTTATCAATCAGGCCTGGAAAGAAAGTATAAATGACTCACTATCCGTCCATCACCGCTTCCAATATCTACAAGAGTCCCCGATCTCGCTCGTAAAACATCCAGGACGTTTCTGACCTGAGTGCTGGTTGCAGGAACAAAAGGGAGGCAAACCTTCCTCAAGGCGGGCGCGACGAACGGCGCGGCGACGGCGTACAGAGCGAAGAGGGAGCCTCCAACAGCGCAGGTGGCGATGACCCCCAACCGCTTCATCACCGGACTGCCCTGGGCACTGCCCCTAGCCTCCTCTGACTGACCTGGATCACACATCGTGTGCAGGACTCCGTGACCTCAGCTTAGGTCAGTCAGACAAAATTAAGCACGAGCTCACCGTCATCAGCCCGACCAGACAGCATCCGGGCATTTACTCGAGCTTCTGTCCATTTACACACATGAACGACAGTCTTGCATGTATAGAGAAGAGTGAGAGAGTGAGTCAGTGAGTCAGTGAGTGTAGTGTAACTCGCCAAAGTGAGCCTGAAGCGTCAGCTGGAGGTGTGCAGCACGCGTGTCCGATACGACTCGAGAAGAAGTGTCTTATCGCTCCCCTAGTGGTCCGGAGAGTGACGTAGCGTTACTCTGATCTAATACCCCTGCGTCCTGTTTATCAGAGGGGGATTTGGTTGTTTATATTACCAATTATATCAAATACTTTTAGAACACTTCAAAGGAATCATAAAAGTGATAGTGTTTACTATATTTCTACTATATATTACACCAAAGCATTTAGAGCTTTTTTCTCTCTTGACAAAAAGCTACATTTTTCTTATATTACTCATTTTAACTATTGACTTTAGTTACCAAATTAACACTGAATCGAATGTTTCAAGACCAAGAATTTGTCACCAAGAACAACTGAATAGAAGAGCTGAAACCTTGGTAACCGGGCTGAACGCAGAGATCATAAAGTGAGCTCTGTTCATGGAGAGTGCTAACTGCCATGTGCCAAGCACAAGGCCTGTGAGTCCTATTCGGCCCGCGACATGGTTTTAATTCTCTATTATTATTATTAGCCCGTTTCACCCTGAGATGCACTACAGTCCCCAGCATGCACTGCAACATAGTGTGCGCCCTGGCCCCAATAGCGGATACACAAAAAGAAAAGATGCTTGGTGTCTAGTTTAAGAAAATAGCAAGTTTAAAAAAATACCTAAAACAATGTATTTTTATTTTGAATTATTCAAGAATAAGTATTTAATGCCTATTTTGCTTTTGCAGTTTTGTTACATTTTCAATAAACAATGGCCGTTTCGATTCATGGCAAAATGCTGAGTAAAAATGAAAAAAAATTAAATAAAACGCAGCACATTAACAATGAGATTTGTTAATGTGGCTCTTTCAGTAGCTGAGTTTGACACCCTTGTGCTAACTGGACCTTCCGTTGCTCTAGTTGGTCGGATGGGGGCGCCAAATCCCTACGGAGCCTGTTTTTTTTCTCAAGTTACTGATTGGTCGGTTGGTTACCTTGACAACCGTGATCAGCGACGTGATTGGAGATTCCTGTACTGTAAAGCAAACAGTGGAACAGGTTGGGATGCGCGATTGTTTTCAGTGCCTTATTTCAAATTGCTGAAGATCCTCATATCCCACATAATGAGAGGATAACTCAGGTTGAGGACAATACAGTTTCTGAAAATTATGAACCAGGTTCCAAAACATGAGGACAATGTAGCGTCGTTGCCATTCAGAGTGCCTCAACTATGTCTCCCCCATCATTTACAGTCAGTATGAAAATAAAAGGTGAGTTGTCCTTTTTAACGTTAAGAAGCCGTGCCATTCACGTCAAGGTGATTCAGTCATGGACTTTGTAGAGGTTCCTGGCAAGGTACAGGAGTATTTATTTCACGGAAATCACTAAAGTGTGCAGGAAACTGACCCTCCAGGACTGGAGTTCGCAATACTGCTGTTCAATCCTTCCTACTTAACCCATTGCTTCTTTCAAGTTCACGCATAAACTACATGCTACTTATGTACCATTTTGTACAACTGACTGGTAGTGGCAATTCTGACCAACTGTTAAAGCCTTTTCGTCCTACTTACTCAGAAAGTGGGCCTTTGTCTGAGACTCCCAGATTGGACAGAAGTTTAGCTTCCTCTCAACTAAAGTAAGACTTGAGATGGAGAACAGAATAAACCCTTTGTGTAGATTTGAGCTGTAAATATTAGACACTTTGCAAATATCTTTAATAAACTTCTAGAACACAGAGACGGGTAAATGTGCCAGTTGTGTGTTAATGATAAGGTTATGACATCAAAATTATAGATAGATGTAGGCTTGTATGTTGGCAAACATCAAGAGGTGGATGAAGAACATGAGCACTGTCGTTAGACATATTAGACAGAAACAGAGACATGCATGTCTTGGATCATTAGAATCAATGGAAAAGAGTTCAGTGGTAGAAATAAGTATCATTCAAAGTTTTCACAGAGTCATTGATGATATCATTCTGGATTTCAAACACTGTTATGATCCTAAAATGTACAGTACACACATACAGTTCTTGGGAGACAAGACCCCCTCAGACTCCACCAGTCCAAAATAAATCCAAAGTGCATCACATCTCACACGATATATACAATATTGGACAGAGACATACACCAACTGAAAAATACAAAACAAATGTACCACTTATAGATAATGCTAATGGATTTTATGGGGGTTCTTTCATGGTTTTCTCAACATAAAATGCAAAATGAATTGATGTGCAGATAATTGGGGTCTTCTTCCATGGTCAATGTAATGTGCATGAGCCATAAAAGTCTGTCAGAAGTCATTAGATACCGATCGGTGCACAGTCCTGTCCATCCCCATTCTCCCATGGCCATGGCTGGTGGTGGGCCCGTCCTCAAGGTCATCATCCAGTTCACACACCTCTGCGCCATCTTGCGAGTAGCTGTGCTTCATCACTACAATGTTCCTGCGCCCGCCGGGGAGGGTGTGATGTTGAAGGGGAGGAGGCTGAGGTGCCACTGCCTGCATCTCGGAGAGGATGGCAGCAGCGTCCCGCAGGCTCAGGTCGCTGCGGCTCCCCCGCACGCTGGATGCCTGCGAGCCACAGTGGTGCCCATGGACACACTTGGAGGAGGAACGCTGCAGCTTGGGGAAATCCTCAGGCAGGGCCTCGCCCTCCGCTGATGCTGCCCGCCGCAGTGCACACAGCTCGTAATGGGGTGGCTCGAAGGCCTCATGAAGGAGTGCGGGGTCAAAATCGTCCCGCCTTATGATGTACTTTTTTCGTGGCTGCCTGACCTGGATGATGATCGACACGGTCAGCAGAATGAGTACCACTCCACAGGTGATCCCGATTATGGTCATGTTGGTGTTGTCCAGGTGTTCCAAGATGGTGGCCTTCCTTTTCTCTGAATGGGGTCAAGCACAGAAACAAGTGACCAATCACAGTAAAAAAGCCTGTGGCCTGATTTGCAAGAAATCAGTGACCAAACCATGTGTTTTGGTCTGCTTTTATCTATTTTATACATGCATATTTTTTTTTTGGTTGAAATCATTCTGATTGCAGAGTCCAAATTAACTGCTGATGAAAATGTCCATCTACATATGTGTTACATATAAAAAACTTTAGTGTAAACTTTAACCATAACACCTAAAAGCTTGGCAGTCCTTTCAGGTGGTTCAGCCAGTCTCAGCACCCCTTTTTCATACAAACCCAATTTAAAAGTGTCTTTTACAGGTAACCAACTGAAAACAACACAAATAAGTGATATTTAATATTTAACCTTATCAATTTTATTTTTTGTAAACATATACTGATTCCAAATCTGATGCCTGCAAAACATTTCAAAAAAGTTGGGCCAGGGGCAAAGCAAGACTGGCAAGTGTCCACAAGTAAACACCTGAATATGTAACAGATGCTGGTGTGATGATTGATTATAAAAGGGGCATTCAACAAAGGCACAGTTGGCGAAAAACTGTGTGAGTAAATAGTCCAACAGTTTAAAAACAATGTTTCTCAATGCATGCTTGAAAGGAATTTAGATTTCACTATCTACAGTCCATAACATTATTAAAAGATTCAGAGAATCCAGAGAATCTCTGTGTGTAAAGGGCAAGGCTAAATAACAATTGCCTGTGACCCTCAATCCCTCTGATGGCACCAACATATTTCTTTAATGAATATAATCACATGGGCTCAAGAATACTTTGGAAAACACTTGTCAGTTTCTCAAGATCCCACTATGCAAAGTAGAGGCCATATATTAACAACATCCAGAAACGTCGATGATCTCTCTTGATTAAAGCTCATCTGAGATGGACTGACACAAAGTGTAACGTGCTGTGGTCTGACGACTCCACCTTTCAAACAGTAATAAGAAATAATGGATGTCATGTTCTCCAGGCCAAGGAGGAAAAGTACGATCCTGACTGTTGCTAATGCAAAATCCAAAAGCCAGTGTATGTTATTGTGTGGGTGTGTGTTAGTGCCAGTGGCATTGGTAATCTGTGAAGGCACCAATTATGCTGAGGCATACGTATGCATTTTGGAGCAACATATGCTGCCGTCTAGACCACGTCTTTTTTCACGACATCCTTCTAGTTTCAGCCTGACAATGTCAAGTCACATTCTGCATGTTTTACAACAGTGTGGCTTCATAGTAAGAGAGTGCAGGTGCTAGCCTGCCTGCAGTCCAGACCTGTCTCTCAATGAAAATGTGTGGTGCGTTATAAAGCGTAATATACAGAAATGCATATTTTAATATGGGAATATTGCAATATTTCTCTATTGGGTAGCATACCTTTGCATCCGTTCTCATCCCATGGATAGACACAGTTCTGTATACCATTGCACACTAGTGTGTGGTTGATACACATGTTGCTGTGGCAGAAGAATGCGTCTCCTTCACATGGAGCTAAGGAACATATAGAGAGAAATACTGTCAATGTGGTAACGCTAGTTATGTGCCACTATTTATGAGTATACATCTTATAAACTAGCTTACAAGCTAAATAAATCCACATTATTTATTATTTTAGTTGTGAACTATGGTGTAACTGAAATGCAAAGGGTAAATTAGAGTTGCTCACGCTCTTGGAAGGTGGTGAAAAGGATGCGGAAACGGCTCTTGCGGCTGCCCTCGTCAGCCCACATGCGGATAACGCCGACCGAAGTGAGCAACATGACGTCGTTAGCCACTGTGCTGCAGAACTTATTCTTCAGGTGCTCCACTGAGCTGCTGCCATCATAGACAGCCACAAAGTTACGCTTGCATTCATTTGAGTTCTGCATCTCGTACTCCAGGAAGCGTAAATATATCTGCAGTAGAGAGGGACCATGCACAGTTAATGATGTTATAGAATTCACAACCATTTGTCACTGTGTTTGCACACTGTGAAATTAGGCCTCTGCATTTAACCCATCCGTGCAGTAAAACACCCACATACATGCACGCTAGTGAACACACACACTAGGGGGCAGTGAGCACACTTGCCTGGAGCAGTGGGCAGCCCTATCCATGGTGCACGGGGAGCAATTGGGGGTGAGGTGCCTTGCACTTCAGTCATGGACGGTCAGCCAAGGGGATCAAACCGGTGACCTTCCAGTCACAGGGCTGGTTCCCTAACCTCCAGCCCACGACTGCCGACATGCACCACTGGCCCTGCAATGCTTCCTTTCAGTTGGTACCCAGGATGAATAATATCACAGATTTTGTAAACAAACTGCAACCCATGTTCCAGAAACAAACTGTAACAAACAGTTTTATTTTTATTTATTGGGTTGTTGTTTGGATATACACCACTAAATGATTTTTGCTCCAAAAATGTATTATTTTGACTTTGGCTAGTCTGTATTGTAATGTTATGAGGTAATTAACAAGTAATTGTGCATTTGTGCTGTATTTGAATGCTTGCCTCTTACTTTGGATGTGGCACTTTATTTGGTTAATGTTATTTTACAGTCTCTTTTTTAACATTTTAAAATGCCTGTTTAGCCTATTAAAGAGCAAATCATCTCTATTGCAATCTCTATTGCGATTCTGCTCTTACAGTGAAATAAATCATCAAATATCAGTCAAATGTAAATATGACTGATGCTGCTATTTTTAAACAATTATCTGCCAATATGATATTATACACAATGACATGGTAATCATACTGATATGCTATATCCATAATATAGAGAGTAATGTAAGTGGGCTAATGTCTGTCATGAAGAAAAGAAAAAGAAAAGAAAATGGCTAATAAAAAAAAGAAAAACAAAAGAAAATGGCTAATAAAAATGGGTCAAAATCAACCAATTTGGCTGTAAAGAAATCAAAATTGGACATAAAAATTCATGATTGCCACACACATCATTGATTTCTTGTGTCAGTTCTTGTGAGTGTGCTCAGTTTCTTTTTCAGTCAAATGTAGGAAGTCAGTCCTAAAAGTTGTGATCCATGATCCATGCAGATTCAGGAAATAGTTTCATTTGTTATTTGGTTCCACGTTGTTCAAGCCATCGCTGGCTCAGAGGTGATCAGTTCACTTGATCAATGCCAACATGTTTTTCTGCCAGTTCTTATATTTTATCAATCAGTTTTATATTTGTTTTCCAAGTTAAATCTATTATATCTTTAGAAAAAATTTTCAAATTTTGTTAGACAGACATTCTATGCTGTGTTCAGACTCGGAGATAATAAAATGGCTGTGTTGACACTTAAAACCTTTGCAGACTTAATTTTTCCACACAGAATACTGATCAGGGATCAATAAGGGAATCGCTAAGGAATCAGACTGATAAGCAGAACTGATAATGGCATTGGTATCAATAAAATCTTATCAATTCCCATTCCTAGTGAGGAGGGCTTTACCTTTGAGCCAGGAGGGGCTTGGATGAACCACCTGCAGTCGATGGCCTCTGTCTGCAGAGCCTTGCCCTCTTTTGACACCATTACAGACTCGACAATGCCCTCGGGCCCGCTCATTTCAAACTCACACGCTGCAACATGATGAAAAGCAAGGATCAATTCACGGCTGCCTACTGTGTTCTTAGTATTGACGTGTTTGGTCAGAATAAATACTCACATGGTAGAGCCAGAGGGATTGAAGAATCTTTAAAATCAGGATCTGAAAAGCAAGCAGTGTGTGTTATAGTCTGGACTGAAACTGCACTTAATGACAGAAGTAAGCAGGTAATGTCACATCCCTGCCCTGTTCTTGCTCATCTGACCACCAAAGAACATCAACACTAGTTCTGAATTACATACACTTGGAGGTGTTTCACAAAGCAGGATATCTAACACTCACTTTTACTCATGCCAGTGCAACTTAGATGAGTGAGTGACTGAATGATTTATTCATTAATGAATCCATGTTGATAATGAAAATGTAAAGAAGAAACAAGGAATCAGAAATCACTATAGTGATTAAAACTGGCCTATGCCAGAAAAAGGGCAATGCATAAACTTGGAAAGAAATGCATCTTCAAATCGGGTCACTTTCTCCCGCACTTTCATTTACATTGCGGTAGAATTGTCACAGCTCACCACGCCATCTAGACCCCAGTAACGTAGCCCAGAACCGAAAGAACTTCATATTTTTGCAGAGAAATCAGTCTCTTTATCTTCACTCCACTTACACTTTTTTTCTAAAAAAAAAAAAAAAAAAAAAAAAAAAAAATCGACACAAACCTATTACTGAGCTACATGCTAGTCACAGTGAACTGAAAATAATAACACATTTTCTTTCTGTACCATGATGTATTTCCAAGTGACAGACGGGGCATTTTCTCTCAATGATGGTGATCGGGAGGTGCACTAAGATATTTCCCCAGCCGCTGCTGCACGATAACATAATTAAACATCTAAATATGTTTTAGAGGCAGATTAAGGTCACTAAACTTTGATCCAAGATGACAGGAAAACAAGAATTTTGTCTTTTAAATAATATATGATAAATCATGCAACCAGGGACATGAAGTAACAAGGTAAAAAAGGTCACTTATGATTTCGAGTTTAATACTGTTGCTATATAAGGAGATTTGATCCTACTCTTTAGGCTCTTGGCATGTTCACTTAAGACGATTTGTGGTTAAGGGACATTCCAAGCAGGAAAGATTTAGGATTTTTTTTCCATGTATATAGATGTTTCAGAAATCACTTCTACAATCTTTAGAAATTAAGCACCTGCTTTATGAAATACTCCCCTTATCCTTATTATATCTGATTACAGTTATATGTTCCCATCTACTCTTTCAGAAGTCTCACCAATGTTTTTGCATGTCCAAACAGGGTTATCTACTGTTTTTGATGACTTTCTGAGATTTAATATACCTCTTTGACCTTTTGCTTGGTTTTATTAATAGTGTTTTTACTACCTGGTACCTGTGTGTTCTGCTGTTTGGTCTGTATCTTAAGATCTACAGATCGATCTTTATACCCTGGCGATATATGACGGGTAAATGTATTTTGACTTATCTGAACATGTTGAAACCTTTTTATCAACATGCAGTACAGCTCTAATGCTGAAGTGCTATTCCTTCCTATCATAACACATTATTTGTTGGGGTGAATTCAGCAAGCGAAGCATGAGATATATGAGACTGTTTTCTCTCTAACCTTGGAAGAACTCCTGCCAGTGGTCCAGAGCAATCACCCATTTTTCCCTTACATGATAACTGCACATGCAGGATTAGGGAATGAGAAATCATGCCCTGAAGCCTCCCAGTCATGATTGTACATATTTTAATAATCCTCGTACCATCTTCATACAGATTAGGTTGCCCTATTACATTAGAAACACAGTAATAAGATAGAGGCCTTCAAGGTATGTTTTTTTCCTGTCTTCATTTGTACATTTGATCATTCTTTCTCGGCGAAAATGAATGTGAAAAACCTGCGAAAGCAGTTCTGCATGCAATATTCCAGTTTTTCAAAGTTCCCAAACAGAATCAGTGTAACTGAGGTTTCAATCTAAAAATCATCCAGGGATCCTCACTAATCCTCTCATGGTTTCTTACCTCTGCCACAGCACGGCACGGATTATTCAGTATGCTGATGTAACAAGGCGAGTGCCTGCAGGACTGGAGGGAACTGTATATTTACCATAGCCTAAGCAGTCCTTTAAATTGGAAAAGCATTGCGAATCAATGGATTAATACACTGATGACTTCAGAAAGTACACAAGAATGAACGACTACTTTTGATCCCTGATTTTTCACTAATTTACATGGTGGTTAATTCATTATCCTAAGACTGATGACAGGATTTAGGGATGGAGGAGTGTTAATGCTCAGGGTTTATTAGGCATCTGTGACAACTGCTTCAATAAACAACAACAATTTTTACCCTAACACTGAGTAGTCAGACAAATAAGCAGATTTTACAGATCTATTCTAAGATCTGTCTCATTAAGCATGCAGCTCTACTTCAGTGTATATATTAAAGTGCTACTTTGTTCAACTGAGCCAAACATTTTGCTGTCAACTAATAGCAAATATATTTTGATAGGACCATCAAGTGCCTTAAAATGAGGTACACCGAAGTCATTTTTGGTAGATCTAACTGAATTATCAACCATTCGGATTTTACACTCTGAGAAGGTGTCTGTGTTTATGTACATAAAAGTTGCTCTCACATCCGGCCGTCGATTCATTTGCTTAAAGTCCTGTGAGCTATGGTGGTTCACAGAAATTCACACGATGTTTGATGCACTGCGTAGTGAATCTCATATCCCGTCAAATCTGTTGAGGATAAATGCAGAGCCCAGGGCTCAGGGTAGTGAGGGGGGTAGAATGTACTCTTCTAAAGACAAGCTTTCATTAACTGGGATGAGAGACAACACTACATCCCCCCACCTCCACCCCCACCCCCCCTCAGCTGCTGCATGTGTGCCTGCACTACAAATAGTGAGCCTTCTGATGTGGACACTGGATTTAACCCATCCAAAACGGACAGAATTGAGAATAACCCTGATGCTTAACAACCCCAGTGCATGTTGGTCGCAGAGACAGTTCATTATAGCAGAAGGTCAAAAGGTCCGTTAGCAGTTAGTGTACGTCTATTCAAAACCTGACCAAGCAAAACAACAATAGCTCTATGCACTACATAAAAAATCAAATAGTCAGCATCTTTAAATGAAGTGTAACAAAATGTCGTATTTGCGTTTTTGTTTTGTCTTTGTTTTTTTTTTTAGCTAGAACTGAAGGATCTGAATGGACAGACAAACATTTTGGGTGCATACAGATGTAATTAAAATAGGCTGACATGTCTAAATTAAAAGAGTTATTTCCACTAAGTTTTATGTACACTATGGTCAGGTTAGTAGAATTATGTGTTGTGGTCAATAGTAAGTCAGGTTTGGCTAGTTTTCCTCACACATACGTTTTCTTTACGTTAAGGGTGAAAAAACTGCACCTGGTAGTTGTTTCCAATGAGAGGCGCACTCATATATCCAGTGTCCTTTCAGCCAAATTAGTGAAATTACCACACAAAAATGCTTATCTAAAGAGAAAAAACCTTACCTGATCAAGACATGATTCATTACAATCTAAAGCCATGTGCCATGTGTGCTATGCATTAGGTTTTATTAGTGATCACATGGCCCACAAACATATACACTATGGCAGATTTACTGTGCTTATCTGAAGGTCATGCTTTTGGATGACTCCACTCTAAACGCCGCCCTTACCTTGAGTGAAATTGTACCTTGCGGAAAATCCGATGGCCTCCAGCTCACTGTCCGCAACAAACTTAATCCAAAGGTATCGCCCGCTGGACCTGACATACATTGGGCTCTGCTGTCCGCAGTACCGCCCGATGATGGGAGAAAAGCTAAACGGGCCGTCTCGAACTTCAATGTGGTCAAACTTGCACTCCCACGACGGCTCTATGGAGTACTTTTCATCAAAGTACAAGTCGATGCACTGCCTCGGAGAAGCTGAAAGGGGCATAAACAATACATCACATCCAGAACCAAATAAGGGGCAAATAAGCTTAGACAGGTATTGATGTTACAAGCATTTCACACACTTGCCTTCTATTATGTATGTGCATTCTCTGTCAGGAGGGTATTTATCAGGATAGTTAGGGGATGTGAAATATCCTCCATCAGGTTCTTTCACCCAGGCACCGCACAGACCCTGGGGTATCACTCCGGAGTTGTTTGTAACTGAAATTAAAGTATGAAAAACAGTATTTTTTGATCGCCTAGCGTGACTTTTAAAGCACAGTTTTACCGAATGACTCAGTTTAAGATTAAGATGACCGTAGGCTTATTAGAGAGCTATAATGGGTTGTCATCGCTCAGCTGGGTAACTGGACTGGACTGGACCGTTGGCTAAATGGGGGGTTTCGTTACCTTGAGCCCTCTTTTGTCCTGTTAGTGCTCCAGAAAAACCCAGTTTGGTGAGAGCTGCAAAAACTGAAGTAAAACATGAGTAAGTTTAACTTGGTTCACACTGTACAGAAATACTGAATTCAGTCGAGTATGTGGTTTTACCATAACAGCTTACCTAGCTAGCAACGACTATTTACTTTCAGTATGACTGGTATGACAAATGAGACTAGCCATATTTTGCATACTTTGCCTTTGGCATTAGTCGAAATCAAGGCTGGTAAGTGAAAGGACCTCAATAAGCGCAGTTACTGACTGAAGTACAGATTGAACCGTCTGATTCATACTATTGACAGAAACTACAATATCAAGATCTAAAACATGAAGAAACTGACTGGCACGTCCACAATTCTCGCTCAGACGGCGAGAAGTTGTGCTGTCTGCTAGTTTGACACTGAGGCGAACTGAACTCACCGAGAAGAAGCAGAAGTGCCGGCGGGGGAAGCATGGCTCACCACAAGGTGTCCAGCTTTGAAGTCCATGAAATGCAGATGTGTAACGGCTGACTGTGTGGACGAATAACGATGCTGACCGGACGCGGCTCCTAAATATGAGACGCACAGCACCGGCTTATTGGTGAGTCTGAGAGGGGGCGCTGGAGCTCAGTCGCCACCGCTAACGCTAATCCTCCCCTCAGCGCTGAGAGCTAACCGGTGGGCACCGTGAGTGGATTAAGAGGGTTTGTCATTAAGATTCAGGGAAAAAAACCCAGGGAGTAATTTCAGAGGAATAATGTGGCCGACGGAAAAGAAAAGAGACCCATATTGTGACCTTTCCTAACACAAACTGAGGGAACCGAGACTCTGTGAGAAATGAGAAATCTGAAAAAGATTGAAAGCTGTAAATCTATATAATCCCCCTTCACAAACTCAGGTCAAGGACAAATATTACAGAAGTCGTCGCTACTGAACTGCTTTTAAAGATTCTTTAGTAAAGAATTTGGTTCTGTGTATCTGTGTAGAACTCAAAGAAACACTTGCATGCTTAAACAAATCTTTGGTTCTTAGATTGATGGAGAATGTGTTGCATGTTTGTACATAAAATGTTTATATACAAGCCTTATCTACACTTACATACATACATATATACACACACATATATATACACGCACACATATATATACACGCACACATATATATAGTGTGTGTGGCTCACAAAAGTGAGTACACCCCTCACATTTCTGTGAATATATTATTATAACTTTTCATGCAACATATAGAAATGAAACTTGCATATAACTCAACACAAGCTCCTATGCCTCACAGTGAACATGTCCAAATTGTGCCCAATTGTGTTGTTGTCCCTCCCTGGTGTCATGTGACTCTTTAGAGTTCACAGGTTCCAGATGTGAATGGGGAGCAGGGCTGTTAAACTCGCTGTTTTGGGTACAATTCACTCATACTGGCCATTGGATATTCAACATGGCACCTCATGGCAAAGAACTCTGTGCAGATGTGAGAAATTGAATTGTTGCTCTCCACAAAGATGGCCTAGGCTATAAGAAGGTTGCTAACACCCTGAAACTGAGCTATAGCACGGTGACCAAGGTCATACAGTGGTTTCAGGACAGGTTCCACTCAGAACAGGAATCGCCAGGGTCAACCAAAGAAGTTGAGTTCACGTGTTCAGCGTCATATCCAGAGGTTGGCTTCAAAAAATAGGCACATGAGTGCTGCCAGCATTGCTGCAGAGATTGAAGAAGTTGGAGGTCAGCCTGTCAGTGCTCAGACCCTATGCTGCTGTTATGCCTTGTGTTTTTGCATGATTTGTGTTTTTTTCTGCACTTATTCCAGATTCCATCCCATGACTTCACCTTTGCCGCTACCGGTCGCTGCTGCTAATCCATCCCATGGTTTCATCTCTCCCCACCTGCTTAAAGAGGCCCAAGATGGCTGAGACTCCAGGATTCTGCCTTGTTGTGTCACTTTGCTTTTGTGTACATGTCGCTTCCATTGCCTGCTGTTCTAGTTACCGACCCTGCTTGTTTTGACTACGATTTGGCCTGACCCTTGTAACCTGTATGTTTGTAAATAGTCAATGTGAACGGGCTGTAGGGAGTGGCTGCCATTTTGTTTGGGAACGGGTTTTGTCTGTGTGTTTGGTTAGTGAGGGAGGTAGGTTGAACACTGTCTTGTTTCTTTTTGTTTGACTATAGGGAAGGTTGTTTGTTGTTTTGGCCTGGGCCATTCCTGAGGTTGTTGCCGGTATGTAAATCTGACGACCAATCCACTTTGGAAGCTGGCATGTTCCCTGAGTTTTTCCAGCAAGATGGTGCACCACCACATTATGGGTGTCAGGTCCAGGTTTCCTGGAAAGTGGATTGGTCGTCATGGGCCAGTTGAATGGCCCCCAAGGTCTCCTGATCTGACACCCTTAGACTTTTATCTTTGGGGTCATCTGAAGGCAGTTGTCTATGCTGTGAAGATATGAGATGTGCAGCACCTGAAACTACAGATACTGGAAGCCTGTGCTAGCATTTCTTCTGCAGTGTTGCCATCAGAGTGTGAAGAGTGGAAGAAGAGGGTTGCATTGACATCCAACACAATGGGCAGCACTTTGAACATATTTTATAAGTGGTCAGAAACTTGTAACTCATGAAAGAATAAAGTTACATTACAACCAAGCACACCATTGTTTTTCTTGTGAAATTCTCAATAAGTTTGTCACATGACCCTCTTCCCATTGAAAAAAAACTAAAGTTGGATCCAAAATGGCCACCACCCATCTTGAAAGGTCCGCCAACTAAACTGGACTAAAGCATCCGCCAACTCCTGGACAGTCTGTGGTGCAACAGGTTGGTGGATGGAGCGAGACATGATGTCCCAGATGTGCTCAATCGGATTCAGCTCTGGGGAACAGGCGGGCCAGTCCATAGCTTCAATGCCTTCATCTTGCAGGAACTGCTGACACACTCCAGCCACATGAGGTCTAGCATTGTCTTGCATTAGCAGGAACCCAGGGCCAACCGTACCAGCATATGGTCTCACAAGGGGTCTGAGGATCTCATCTCGGGAATCTAATGGCAGTCAGGCTACCTCTGGCGAGCACACCACCCCCATTTGTGGACGTCGGGCCCTCATACCATCTTCATGGAGTTGGTTTCTAACCCTTTGTGCAGACACATGCACATTTGTGGCCTGCTGGAGGTCATTTTGCAGGGCTCTGGCAGTGCTCCTCCTGTTCCCCCTTGCACAAAGGCAGAGGTAGCGGTCCTGCTGCTGGGTTGTTGCCCTCCTACGGCCTCATCCACGTCTCCTGGTGTACTGGCCTGTCTCCTGGTAGCGCCTCCAGCCTCTGGACACTACGCTGACAGACACAGCAAACCTTCTTGACACAGCTCACATTGATGTGCCATCCTGGATGAGCTGCACTACCTGAGCCACTTGTGTGGGTTGTAGAGTCCGTCTCGTGCTACCACAAGTGTGAAAGCACCACCAACATTCAAAAGTGACCAAAACATCAGCCAGAAGCCAGAAAGGTACTGAGAAGTGGTCTGTGGTCCCCACCTGCAGAACCACTCCTTTATTGAGTGTGTCTTGCTAACTGCCAATGATTTCCACCTGTTGTCTATTCCATGTGCACAACAGCTGTGACATTGATTGTCAATCAGTGTTGCTTCCTAAGTGGACAGTTTGATTTCACAGAAGTTTGATTTACTTGGAGTTAGTGTTCCGTTTATTTTTTTGAGCAGCGTGTATGTATATATATATATATATATATATGTATATGTATATGTATGTGTGTATGTTGAGACCCTATTGAGACCCACTCATTTAAGAGATGCTTTAAACCCCTTAAATGGCCAGTTTTACTTATTATTCTTACCAGTCAGTTGAGTCTCTGTGTATTTAAATGTATTGATTTCATTAAAACATATAATCAAGACCTAATCTGATGAATAAAGTGGAGTGAACATTAAGTAAAGGAAAAGAAAAACAAAAGTGGCACCTAAGGTGACATGGTGATTGCCTGCAAATCAATATATTGAGGCCACAAACTGCTATACCGAGGCTCGCACAGGCGGTCCAGCCCATGTGCCTTGAACAGCCGGCGTGTTTCAGCGGCGCTGAGTTTCTTCGTCGAGCGGGTTCTCTGTTCTCCTCCTGCAGGGGGCGGCGCGCACGCTGCGTGCTTCTCGAGACACACGCGGAGAAGAAGCGCGAGACTCAAGAGTGCGAGCGGTAACACAAGACACTGCGGTATTTATCTATATACGATTTTAATTCGTTTAAAATATATATCTCGCTAAAATAGGCCGCTCGGGTCGTTATGTAGGCTGCGTTAGTCGTTTCTTTCATACGAAGCCGGGGGTGAGTCTCCGGCTGCCGTGAGTCTGGGCTCGCAGTGAAACGCGGCCTGTAGTGAAAACCAGGACAAAAACTAGCGTTAAAGCCTCGGAGCTTCACCGGGACGCGGCGCTCACAGAGAGTGCGCTTTAAATGGCGACTACATTCACGCTTTAACGTGTATAGACGATTATTGTGCTTGTAAAGGATGAGCTCCGTAGATCTGAGCTTTCGGCTTTAGTATCGGTTGACCGCACTGTAACGGTACAATGTCGGGGCTGTGAGCGGGATATAGCGCAAGAGACTGGAGAAAATCAATCAACCCGAAATTAGAAAGAAACGAAACGGGACGCGAAGTCATTAAAACTCGTCGCGGTTTTGGCCGAACTGGCAGCTGCAGCAGCCGCAGAGCTCGGAGGCCCGCGCAGGCAGACTAGCTGCGCTAAGCTAAGCTAAGCTGCGCTAAGCTAATTTAAGCTAAGGTAAAACCGGCTGTACTTCAGTCGTAACCTTTCCGAGCCCACTATAAACCGGTGTAGTCAGTCACAGTCCCGCGTTTAGAGAGATGCAGTGGAGGGTGAACAGTAGCACTTTATTAACGGTCTCTTCGTGACGGTTGAATTGAATCAGACCGCCGTTAGCCTGTCTGCTAGCCCGCAGGGGAGCGCTCCGCTGTTTTGACTTTCAAGCCTGATGGCGTTTTAAAAGGGATTTCGACCGGTTTTACTTTTTCCCTTATTCAGTCGTTGCCATGTAAATTAAGTAACTCCGAGTGGGTTCATGTAAATCGGCTCGTTGTAGAGAAGCTGTCTGATTTCTTTACAGTGGTGATAACAGAAAGCAGAGGTCGCAGTGTATAGAGCGGTACTAGGTTATAGCTCTTATATTTACTGTAGAAAGTTCCCCTTTACATTTTCCGCTCATACGGCCAGGAGTAATACTTCAAATCTTGTGAAAATTCGAATCTGTCAAAACTCTTGGTAGTTTTGATGGACATCTGCTAAATAACTAGTTATAACGCACCAGTTCGTAGTTTCTACACGTACATTTTAGCACGTTACAGCATTGTGTTTGTGTTTTTCAGCAGTTTTAGGTCACCGAGAGATTGTGAGTGAGTGCTCTGGCAAAAGTCTTCTCACTGTCATCTCATCCTGGTCTCCTCAGTAAGCTGTGGCCTCGTAGGTAAGTGACTTTTGTGGGGTTTTCTGCCTTTGCTGTGATTTTCTCCATTTTCAGGTAACCCAGGCTTTAGCAATTGACCATTCCTGGTAGATGCTTATATGCATAGTTATGTATATTTTCATGGATGTAATGTGCAGTGGGAGTAATTGACTTTTGTACTTGAGCATTATTTTGCGATTTTGTCCACTTGTCAGTCAGTTGAGGTGGTGCATATTTTAATTTACTGTTTTGATTAAATTATCCTGTAACACTTCATCAGTCATATAATGTTAACTGTTCATTCCTGAGTTCTGAAATTCTGTGTGCTGCTTGCAAGATACAACTCTGGCAAATCGGTTCTATTCTGTAGTTTAAAGATGCTGCTTTCACTTGCTCACTTCTTTACTCACCCTTCAGAGAGGCAAAGCGCTGATGATGGAGAATGGTCAAGGCATGGGCTCCAAGCTGGCCCTGCCGCCCCTCACTCCGGAGCAGCAGGAGGCACTGCAGAGGGTAATATATTTATACTTTTTAGTTGTGCTGCATTTTAATTTTGATCTTTTTATTAATTTTTATTAAGTACATTTAATTGCTCTTTTTTGGGTTTAAGCTAAGAGCCTTTGTTTTCAGCTGTGCACAATTCATAGGACAAAAAGATTAATAGTTAATATCTAGACAAAGGGAATTGTTTTCATATCAATTTTATATGAAAATCTCAATTTGAAAGTGCAATTTTCAGTTTGCAAGTGCTTCAGTTTTAATTATAGCCTACATATCAACAGTTGTGAGAAATTTTAACCCAATAACACAGAGCTCATGAACTGCCTTTAGATTAGTCAGACTAATAAGAAACGAGCCATGTGCTGTGCACATGATGTCACAACCACAACTAACTGGTGGTATGAGAGGAGATTACGTTCAGCATCTAAGCTTCAAGCCACAAAAAAGCAGAGGTCTTAGTGTTCTTGGCCAAAACAACAGATTAATTTACAGAAAATAATCACTATTTAAATTTAGGGTTGCACCGATACCACGTTTTCCCTTGTGATATCGATAACTGATCCTTCAGTATCACCCAGTACTTATACTAACTTTCTAATCTAATTAGCTTATGAGTTCTGATATTTAGAGTTCAACCTTTTAAACATTTTATTTTGGTAAAACTGTTTCTTGTCACTAATGCAACATATCAACCTTGAATGAATGGCATTTACTTGTTGTATATTTATATATACACAATTGTAGATGCTTACTGTTGACATGTTTTACACTGTATGTTGCATTATTTGATGTATTTGTGACATATCGATGAAACCAACAGCTTAGTAAAAATAACAAACAGTAAATTACTAATGCCTTTCCAGGAGATATTGCCACTGCAGGTTTGGCCACGAGCATATTTGTACCTGCCTATCAACCTACACCGCCAACACTTCTGTATACTGGCACTCATCAGAAGTTGTTTTGTGGTTGCAATATTCTCATCGTCAATACTGATACTGAGTTTAAGTGCCGGTATCGACACTGATACAGATGGTGGATAAATAGTGTGTGCAACTCTAATTTAACTTATCACAATATTGGAAAGAAAAATAGCAATTAGATATTTTTTCTAAGTCACTTAGCCCTCTTTGGGGTTAGTCATATGTAATCACCTTACTTTGGTGTTCTGTAAATTTTTTTGCAGGCAAAGAAATATGCCATGGAGCAGAGCATTAAGAGTGTCCTGGTCAAACAGACAATAGCCCACCAACAGCAGCAGCTTACGAACTTGCAGGTGAGCAAAGATGAAAATCTTTTCTTGCAAAACGTGAGATCCAGTGAGTCCAGCATCAATCAAATCAGAAGTGGGAGGGTACTGAAAGCATATAATGAACTTAAAGCGATAAGACTTGTATATTCCAGTATTTTATATGCAGAACAGTCTAGGACTGAATGGATGATGGAGAATACAGCTTGCATAGTTTTAGGCAAACGTGGAACCCGGCATTTATAGACATGCTCGAAGCAGAAACTAACAGTTTTGAGAGTGAGTGCGATAGGTGATTAGACAGAAATGCTGATGCATGGCTTAAAGTGAAAATAGTGCCCTGTTACAGTTACCATTCTTTCAACTTCTGGTACTTTTTGAGTTTGTATTAACGTTGGAATTTTTGTCTGGGTCAGATCATACTTAATCAGCGCAGTGCAATACTTAATGATCTTTGCAGAGGATTCAAAAGTTAGTCAGTTGCTGACATATCCAAGTAATGTGCCCAGTTTATAACCAAATCACTACTTATTGGTTATTTTTCGTCTTACTAAACGCATCAGCCATATGTGATTGTTTCGATATTAGTGCATGCCCCAGATGGACCTTATTTTACCACCTTATATTTTGAAATTTAAAGTGTTCAGAGTAACTTGGTGCTGTTTCGTCTTCTTGCCTGGCCTGTGTGCGTGTGTGTTCTGCTGTGGTGGTCTAGTGATGCAGTTTAAAAATGGGATGTTAAGACATGGCTTTAAATGAAGTGAGATACTTCAATCAGTTACGGACTAGACAGGCAGCTGCAAGTTCTGACTTCTGTCTTCTGTCTGTATTTTAATGTCTGTCTTGCAAAAAGAAATTAAACAAAACCAAAAAAAGAAATATCTAACCTACTTTTCAGCACTTTTCCATCTTTACTGTGTTTCAGATGGCAGCAGTGACTATGGGCTTTGGAGATCCTCTCTCACCTTTACAATCGGTCAATAGAAATATTAAACTCATTTTTGTTTTCATTCTCTGTGCGCATTTTGGTACTATGACTGTTACCCTTTTTAGACTAACTTAACCAGGCCAGATTTTCAAAAGTGATGACCAGACATTTGCCTCAGCATATTTCAAAAGTAGACATGGCTTTTTATTTTATTTTTTTGCTGCGAATGAAATGTGTTTGTGTTTGGTCACCCATTGCATAACATAACAAACATAAATGGACAGGACTCTTAAGGTTTTTTTTTTTTTCTTTTTCTAATCTGAAGGCACACTTTTACATGACGTTGACTATCTAGAGTTGTAATGCATGGAATTGTATTTGGGCCGAGATGTAGGTGAGAGAAGGAATAAGAGGATGTTTAGAATGTGTTTATAGAGCCCACGTCTTCTCTTAACTGTTACATTTTCCAGTTTCATTATAATTGCATGACTACCAGCACTCAATCCACTTGACTATCATTGCATGATTACCAGCACCTGGTCACACATGACTAAATTTAGCCTGGTTACTTTTGTCCAGTACAGTGAGCTGTACTGTACCTGGGTGACCATGCTGAATTTAATTGCCCTTCTTGCCATGGTACGAAGCTTACTGAAAAACGAGTGGAGCTTGGAGTAGTGCAGACCATTGAGTGGTCAAGCAGTGTTGTCACTTGAGTCAGAGATTGCTATCACTTAAAAAGACTTGCTAGCTAGTAGGGCTGGGCAGTGTGACATTATGGTGATTTGTGTCACAATATCCTTTTCTAAGCATATTGTGGATATCGTCAGTGCTTAAGAAACACTGACTGACTGCATGTTTAAGTACAGAAGAGCACAATTGGGCCCAATCCCATTTGTTCTTTTTACCCCTACCCCTTGTTTTTGAGTGTTACCCTAACTCCTTAGAACTGAGTTACAATGGGTAGTGGTTGAAATCTTGTCCTTAAAACGTGACGACCCTCCCAAAAAAAAAAAAAGCATCATTAACAGGCTACTAACGGTGCTCTGTAGGCCACTCAGCCTGTCTTCAGTGATAGCAGAAGAGGGAAAGGTTCTGCAACCTTGCTGCTAGGCTTTAGTTACATTTAGGGCATCATATGCCTTCAACGAGGGGATATAAGACAATTACTTATTATCGCCCACCACTAATTTTTTGGTGATATGGAGCTGAAGCTATTCACCAGCTTCTTGTTAAAATTTCCCCTTCCATCTTAAATGGTGCAGCAGTTACATTCTGGTGCTTCAAGCATCAGTACTGATGAACTATTTAAGGTGGAACAAAAAAGTTTGCCAATTAGCTACTGAGACATTAGTATGCTAGTAGCGATTTTTTTTTTTATGGTTGTTATGAAGAAAACGACCATAATACATTGAAACATTGAACTTTTTAATGGAGAAAATACTCAAATTTGTGGGCTTCTTGGGTCGCTCATGCAGCCATGTTGCTGGTTGTTCTATTTTTCCCATATCAATCCATTTGGAGTATGCCTTTGGAAAAGCCTCTGTTTGGAGGGCCATGGGATTGGGCCTTAGTCCTGTTTAATTGGATTTAGTGCAGTATGTTGAATATAAATCATTGTATTCATAGTTTGTGATGGTATATTTTAAGTGTGGCACTACTTTTTGGTGGGGTCCAACTGACCAGATGCCAGAAAAAAAATTCCATTAAAAAAAAAAATGTCTTGACATTTTTGCCATATTGCCTACATCTGCTACAGTTGCTTTCTGTGACTTCACATAAATCCGGATACAGAGTAAAAAGTAAATCCGAGCTTGAAGCTCTTTCATTGTTGCTACCATTGACTGTATTTACATGCACACTTAATATGATCGTTATCGAATTTCGGCAGTTATCTAATTATTTACAAGGTCATAAACAGCTTGCTCGGGTTTCTTAGATCGCATTAAAGAGGACCTATTACGCTCATTTTTAGTGTTCATAATTTTATTTTTGGGGGTATAGAAAGGATATGTATGCTTCAGTGTTACAAAAACAAATTTTTTCATACTGTGCATACTTGTTCACCCTCTAACTGAAACACTGTCTAAGTCCCACCTCCTTATGAGCTCTTAACATGCATACAAAACTGAACAAACTGTTCCTGGCCTCCAGTAATTGCTGTGTTGTGTGAGGGTGTGCCAGGCTTGTTGGTAGGCGGGTATTAAGGATTGTGTTAGGAGTTTGTCTCATCTCGTAGCAAAAGAGAAGGGCACGTGAGAAAAGTGGTGTCTCAAAAAAATTTACATAATTTGTGATGTGAATATCTGAGTAACTACTCATGGCTACCTATGTCCTAGGAAAATTAAACTAAATGTTTCATGTTAAACAATACAAGATTTATCAAAATTCAAAGAAAAAAAGAGGGCTGTAGGTTTTATAACAAATTTCACAAAGCTTCACAAATGTTCAATATGCCTGTGACATGACACATGTCAAGTCGGTAGTCCAGCTCCTGACGAACACGCTGTAGCATGTCTGTAGCAATCTGCTTTCCAGTTGGTGCATTTTTATTGAATTTTTTTGAAAATGCTCGCTGCACACTTGTTTGACTGTGTTGGAGTATATTCTAACACAAAAAATTCCATTAATTTTCCATTAAAAACTAAACTTGGTTAGTTTTTACACATTTTGTTAAAATTTGAGATCATTTGAGGGAGACTTGGCTGTTGTTAGACTACGAAATTGTCCTTTTTTTTCCTGATACCCTGTACTTTGACCGTTGTAACTTTTGCAGACTGTATAAAAAGCTAAAAGGAAAGGGAAAAACCAAAGTAAAGCATAATGGGTCCTCTTTAAGGATGTGGTAGGAAGAAATCCAGTTAATTTTTGGCTTAGTAATCTTCTTTTTCAGTGAATGTTTTCCTTTACTCTGATTTTTGTTTTTCTCAGTTTGCCCCTGTGCAAAAACAGAGGGTTGTCCTAGCAACAGCAAACAGTGTTGAAACAGAACCCCGAGATGTCAACTAAATACGGAGCGATACATGAACATGCTTGACAAAATGAAGAATTTGAATATTCTTCTCCATGTAGCTGATGTATATTCATATTTTCTGGAAAATTCCATGACATTTGAGTTATACATTGTTTACATTAAATCTTTATTGGTGGGCTGCAAAGCAGAATTCAGATTACCTGATTCATGCAGACCTGAAGTTTTCCCATTATTTGATTTACCCATATGTATGTAAACACATTGAATGAATTATTGACAATCTGATTTTCTGTAGTGATCAGATTAAGTGCATGTAAATGCACTCATTGTGTTTACTGTAGTGTGGTACTGACTTTCAACCTGCTGAGGACCCTGCCTGCTTTCACTTGTACCATTGCATGATGGGAAATGGGCCCAGGTACTTGAGTAGGGTACATATAGTTCTGGGTTCAGATTAGTAACTGTATGGTGCCATATCACACTGTTCTGTGGAAAAGTGTCTTTAGTGTGGCCACATTCTAGTGCTCATCAATACAGATACACTTTATGTGCAGTCAGTGTCTGGGTGTGTGTGCGCGCGGGTGTTGGTTGTGTTTTGGGGATGTTGGAAATCCATGTCTCCTTTGCAAATATGCTGTAAACTATCCATGGCACCTTGGTCTGATTATAAAAGAGGGCTAGCAGTCAACACAGCAATCTAAAAGAAACAGGCGATTTTAATTTGGTAGGCAAATTATTTAAAGCAGGGTTGTCCAATCCTGGTCTTGGAGATCTACCACACTGCAGAGTTTAGGGCCAGTTCTAATCAAAAACACCTCAGACAGGTAATGAAGGCCTTCAGATGCATCTGAATATTAGAGCCAGGTGTGTTGGATCTGACCTTTTTTACAGGGTGGAAGATCTCCAGGACCAGGATTGAGCATCCCTGATCTGAAGTTTGTAATTGAACAAATTATGTTCATTAAATACCATTACGTTATGTTGTTTGTGCAGAACCATCCTTCCTCTTGCAGAATTCCAGTGTAAGTCCAAAAGCCTTCAAGGAAAACACTTCAGGTTTCAGCTCGTATTAGTGTTTTTGTGCTGGTATGGATTTTGTTGAATATGTTGACAATCTTGTTTGGAATCCATGCAGTCATAATTGTACATGTTCTGAAATGTGTGCTGTGCAGGCCCACAGTAAAACCCCTGAGTTTCTCCATCACTGTCAAAACTGAACCAAAGGGCTTCTCTGCATCTTCTCAGTTAACTCCCTGGCTTATATGCATAAGTTGTAAGTTAATACACAAATGAATATGACAACTGAAGACGACTAGAACTAGGAGCTACTTATTCAAGCACTTGTTTGAAACTGTAGTGAAGATTTTTGCCATTTTTGTTGTTGTCTCCTTTAGCATTCTTCAGCAGTCAGTATTCCCTCTGTCTCTTTCTCCCCTACCTGACCACCAGGTGGCAGCGCAGAGGCAGCGAGCTCTGGCAATCATGTGTCGGGTCTATGTGGGTTCCATCTACTACGAGCTTGGCGAGGACACCATTCGGCAGGCCTTTGCCCCGTTCGGTCCCATCAAGAGCATCGACATGTCCTGGGATTCTGTCACCATGAAACACAAGGCATGCTTTCATATTGTGACACAGTTTTCTCAGTCATTTAAATTCTCCTGACATCTGATTGTACTGCAGGAATAAAATTAACTTTGTGTGTGAATGAGTGCCAAACAGTTGGCTTGTGTTCATATTTTATTTTTTCTCTTTCTTGCAGGGCTTTGCTTTTGTGGAGTACGAGGTGCCTGAGGCAGCTCAGCTGGCCCTGGAGCAGATGAATTCAGTCATGCTGGGTGGGAGGAACATAAAGGTGGGTAGTGGGCTAGGAGAATATGGGATGAAGCCAGACTAACTACATCAGTGAAAACTGGTGTGTTGAGCTTAGTTAATGCAAAACATTCTTTTCCTCATGTATTGTAGCCTCTTAAACTCTTAAAATGTACTTTGTCATATTCTTCATAAGCTATATTCAAAAAGTGAGTGTCATATGAGAGCTGTAACTGTCTTCTTTCCAGTCAATTAGATGGGTAATGTAATTTTAAATGCTTATAATAGAAGCTGAACTCACAATTCTTTTTCAACATTTTTCAACAAATCAGGGCTATAAACTATAAACAGATGGTGTCTCTTCAGTGATAAAATCTGTAAAAATTATTTTTATAAAATAATAGTGTCTTAAGAGTTTTGACATTCAGCAGTAAATTGTAAGCATATAGCAACACGTGTATGATCATAAAACACATCTGTTCATTTTATTTATTTCATGCAGTTACTGAAACATTTGCCTTACAATTTGGTCATGTGAATTGAGATGGAAAAAACAAAATATACGATGGAGAATAAGACGTTAATATTTAAGTCTACGTAGGTAGAAATTGATAGTAAATCTGACAGACTTTGTAAGACCAATACTTTGTTGAACTTCATGCAAAAATGCTAATTACACCAAATGGAGATATGGATTCATACACAATTTTTACACTGATTTGAGAGGTTTTGCCTCTTACACTCTCAGTATGATTAAATTCATGATCAATATATGATTGTGGGCTGTTTCGACATACTACCTCTGTGTGACAGGAAGGTCATTTTGTTTTCAGGCAAAATTAATGTGCGTGCTAGTATCCATTCAGCAAAATGTAGAGAGAAAAACTATTAAAAAAATATCAACATGGACTAGCTGTAGTACCTGGTTACAAGCGGCGGTGATTTCCCAAATAATAATAATAGTATGTGTGAGTTGTAAATTCATGCAAGCTGTAGTAGCCTTGCTCATGCATTGCAGAAGTTGTATATGTGAAATGGGCCTTAGTTGAGTGTGCTACTATTTCAGCTTCCAAATAGCAGCTAAATGGGATCACTAATTGCTCAAATTGACTGTCTTCTGGTGTCATGCTTCTTTCTCTGTTCGAGGAGCAAAAACGTGCTCCGCAGACCTCTAAGCAGTTTTCAGAAGAAAAGGAGCAAAAGAACTTGAAGAGCTTTGTTACTGTTCTTGTTTTGTGTCCTACTCTTGAATCTTATGTGTTTGTGCCTTTGAGTGTCTGAGAGTAAGCACACCAGTGGGGTCTTACTTGTGTATGTGTTGATTGTATGGATTTGTGTATGCTGTGTTGTTTGTGCATGTTGTGCGTGAGCATTTTTGCATCTGTAAATTAACCTCTGTTTGCCATGTGGCTTCTTTGCTGTCCTGTTTTTGGAGCTCTGTTTTCTATAGGAGCTGCAGAGGCTGGGCGCACACTCGTGCGCGAGTTTCTCGCGCGTCTCTCTCGCGGCCGGAGTGTGCTGATGATGGGCTGTGCCTGGCTGGTGTTGCTTGGCCGCCCCACCTGCAGCACAGATACTGCACAATCCAACAAAATAAAGCTTTTAATCTTCACAATAGCAATGCACCTACATTTAGGAACACACTGTTCACTATTTCTTTTTCTGTGAGAAACAAAGCTATTTTGCACTTGCAGTATTTGTTGTCAGTATGGAAAGCTGCACAGCTAGTATGGAAGTGCTAGTGCAGTACCTCGAAGTTCTTCCAGCTAGCCAAATTATTTGTTTGCTATATATGTAACATTTATTTTTCTTTGTGTAGCATTATATATATTTGCTAGTGCAGTGCAGGGGAGATTCATATTATGGGAGCAGTGGACTGATAACTGGAAGAATGAAACAAAGCAAAGTTTGGTATGGTCTTCTTGTAACCAGAGGGACACTGGTGAAAGCTTGGTGGAAGGGTTAGGTAGCTTTGCAGTTAAGTTTGTGAGCAAGTTTCTCTGCCTTTATAACGCATCAACTGACAGGTGCACTAAGGCACATTTTTGGATACCACACACATTCAGCTATTCACATTATGGGAGCAGTGGACTGATGAAACTTGGAAGAATGAAACAAAGCTTGTTTGCCATCAAATTGGTATGGTCTTCTTGTAAGCACAGGGACACTGGTAAAAGCTTGGTGGAAGGGTTAGGTAGCTTTGCCGTTAAATTTGTAATCAAGCTTCTCTGCCTTTATAACGTGTCAACTGACGGGTGCACTAAGGCACATTTTTGGATACCACACACATTCAGCTGTTCACTTACCTTCATACACTTGCGCTCAGTAGCCCCTGTGCTGGTATGTATGCTGTAGGTGGGGCGGCCAAGTAACATCGGACAGGCACAGCCCATCATTGACCAACTGGCAGAGGAGGCGCGCGCCTACAACCGAATCTATGTATCCTCGGTGCATCCGGACCTGTCTGACGAGGACATCAAGAGCGTATTTGAGGCCTTCGGCAAGATTAAAAGCTGCATGCTGGCTCGGGAGCCCACCACAGGGAAGCACAAGGGCTACTGCTTCATTGGTGAGCAGGTCTATAAGAATAGATGGAGAGACTACTTAGAAACTTAGCTCAGTTATAAAGTGTTGGACTGATGATGACAAGTTAAACATTCAGGCTTTTAGAAGTCAGTGTTAGGCAAAGTGTCATCTTTTTTGGGTAGTTGGATATGATTTAGTGATGAGAATATTTTTATAGCTAATTCCAATATATAAAATATTCTAATATGCGAGTTTTGATATTTCTCAAATTTTATAATCCTAGCATGTTGAAGTATTGAGGTTCAGAGAGGTGATCATTTTTCAGTCTTTTTAACAGCCTTTCTTAGCAGATTTTTCTTAAAGTAAATTTACAAAGTCCTAGGTGAGCTAGGTGTTTTGGACAGGTTATTAGTCATAGCATTAGCTTATATTTTGCAACTTGGGTGTCTGTCTGTAATGGGCTTTGTGGTAGTTTCTGCTGAGCAGAGATTTGTTCCAGAGAGCATCACGATTAGGTGGAGTTGGTATGTCTTATAGTCTAAAGATGTTATTTATAACAATGTGACTTGCACTGGAAGCTTAGAGTTCTCAGCTTACTGGTTACAAAGCCAAAAGCTTCACTTTTTATTATTACTTGTAAATTGGCACCACAAAATATACCATTGCAGTGTGGATTAACTGAATCGCAGCTGGATGAAAAAAGAGATCCCTTGCATTGATTCCTGTCTTTCTGTCTGAACATATGGGTAGAATATGAAAAGCCTCAGTCAGCCATAGATGCAGTGTCCTCCATGAACCTCTTTGACCTTGGAGGTCAGTACCTGAGGGTGGGGAAGGCTGTGACTCCTCCAATGCCCCTGTTGACCCCCACAACACCTGGTGGTTTGCCCCCTGCTGCAGCTGTTGCAGCTGCCGCTGCCACTGCTAAGATCACAGCTCAGGTGAGAACTTCTTACTCCAATTTTACAGGGAACAACTGATTATTTTAATGCTTAAAGGGGAATTCAGACTTTGAACACTTACCTAATTTTGACATTGCTAGCTTCATTATAGTGTTTTTTTTTTTTTTTTTTTTTCTTGGTGGTAACTGATATCCATTCAATAGCTCATTTAGTATAAGGCACCTACCAGATTTTTAAATTATATATACTTATAAGATTTTGGCCATTTTAGTTAGATGGAACACAAAACTCCATCAAACATAAACGTCTGAGCCTGATAGAAATTCCATACATTGTATGATTCAATTTGTAAAAGCAGAACCATTTCAATATCATGATTTCACTGCTTCTCATTGTTTGCGTTTGTTGAAGGAGGCGTTGGTATCCCCAGCCCAAATCCTTAGCCAGCAAATCGGGCTTCCTCAGGCTGTGCTGGCGGCCCAGGCCCCAGGCTTAATTACAGGTCTGACATCTGTTGTTAGAGAATTATACCTTTTACACATCCACTCAACTAGTCTCCGAATACAATATTGACTGTCTGCGTGATCTCAATGCTAATACTTTTTTCCTTTTCTTTTCCTTTCAAAGGTGTAACACCTGTTCGACCGACCCTGCCTGTGGTTCCACAGGTAGGCCTGGTTAACCCAGTGCTGGCATCGCCTCCTGTCACATCCACCACATCTACAGGAACACCTACAGCCATCACACTGCAGCTGCCTGTCGAGACTAAGAAAGAAGTAGAAGAAAAGCAGCGTGAGGAAAACGCAACTCGGGCAGACGGTCTAGGACCAGAGCGTGCGAGTGAGCGTGAGCAACTCGGCAGCAGCGTTGGCAGACACACAGTCGCGCAATCAGGGGTGAGCTTGAGATCTACTTGGTAGATGAAAGGCTGAACCACTTTTAAAAAAATTGAGATGCAGTGTTCTGCTACCTTACAATGCTTGTTGGATGTTGCAATTTCCTACTTATGAAGTCTTGACCTTCAAAAGCTTTGTAGGAAGTGCATCTGTAGGATATCAGGCAGTCATTTAGGTTTGAAGGGCATGAAAGGTTTAAAAGGTTTGCGTGGGCATGAAATTCAAGCCGAACCCGAGACTTTGAGATGTGACCAGGCCAAGCACAACCGGTACTGATGGATTTCAAACCTGAATCCACTTGCATGAAGTGAGTTGGATTGCAGTAGACAGTGTAGTAGAGACAGTGCTTTGCTTTATAACCAAGTCCTTATATTAAACAATATAAGATGCCAGGATTCTGAGTTGGTCTTTGAAGGGAAAAAAAAACAGATTGTCCAACATCTGAAGTCTTTAACTGAAGCTTTTAAGGAGCAGCACTTGGCCAAGCAGGGTAGGGGGATTTTCATAAATTTTTCAAAATGTCTGTATAATTCAATGGTTGGGATGTAAACAAAGTCCTTTAGAGTAGATATGTAATGAAATGCTCCATTCTAGAGAAACGTACCAACTCTGATGTCTTTACAGTGGTGGTGACAGGAAGCAGGGATTGAAATGTCTAAAACATATGGTCATTTTATTTACCATCCAAAAAGATCAGTGAATCTACACATGTCTTCTGGGCTTTTACGTATATGTTAATGTGGGAAATCTGAAACAGTAAGCATTCTTTGGAGACTATTTTGCCTTACACTGCCCTGTACGTACCTCTCAAGAAAAAAATGGCCATAATCTAATATCAAAACTATTGTAAAACATTGTCTCAGACATCAGACAGGTTATTTTTACCATTCCATATCATTTTGTGTAGGAGCTTTAAGAGGCATTGAGCACTTTAGATGTATGGTTCTTATCACCACCACTGAGAACAACTCTGACTCTAGGTTTCTGTGAAACTGAGTTTTTTAGGTCAGATCACTCTGAATTACAGAAATTTTGAAAAATCAGTAGAATTCCCCTTAAACTTCATTATCGTGCTGTGTATCAGCAATATGTGATTTGTAGGTAACTATTTTACAGATTATATTTTTATAGATACTGTTGGCTCAAAGTCTGATCAAATAAAATAAAAACCCAGAAAATTCCACTGATCAGTGATGCCTGCACAGTTTTTGCAAATCCCTCTGCTTCTCCAGTCATTCACCTCCATGGTTTGTGAGTGACCACTGCATGAGCTACATACTTGTTGTTAAGGCAGTGAAGAATGATCAATCACACAGTAGCAGTAGGACATGCATAAAACATGCTTGTGTAAACTTAAAATATGCACAATTCAGTGTTTTCCTCACTTATCAGTACAGTAGTATTGGGAGGAATTCTAACAAATACATTGAACTTGTTGGCAACTCTAATTTTATGATGATTCTCCTCGAGAGGTGTGTGAACTTGTAGAATTGTTTAGAAGATGAAAAAAAATCATACTTCAGTCATCTAACACATTTTCTTACTCTTGTTTTTTTTTTTTTTTCCCTTTTCTTGTTTTTGATGTGTAGTCCACAGTAATGGTGTTGCGCAACATGGTGGGGCCCGAGGACATCGATGATGACCTGGAGGGGGAAGTGACGGAGGAATGCGGGAAATTTGGTGCTGTGAACCGGGTCATCATCTACCAAGAACGCCAGGGGGAGGAGGAGGATGCCGAGATCATCGTGAAGATCTTTGTGGAGTTCTCCGACACTGAAGAAATGAACAAGGCCATCCAGGCCCTTAACAACAGATGGTTCGCGGGTCGCAAGGTTGTTGCCGAGGTCTACGATCAGGAGCGGTTCAATAACAGCGACCTGTCCGCATGAGACTGCCTCGAAAACGGCCGCCAACCTTTTCTCCACCTGCTCAAACTCACTCAGCCTCCATCATTGCTGCTAGAGTTTTGGGCCTCTTTTAAACTTGTAATTATTTTTTTATTGATGTCAATAATAATATTGGGGACAGACCCATTGGTGGGATTTGGCTTAGAAAAGTATGTGCGTGTCCTTTTTTTTTTTTTTTTTTTTTTTTTTTTTTTTTGGTCATCACTTACTGTGAAATACTTTTTTTATGGTTGTTATTTACAAGTTGTTTTCTAAGTAGTCAAAAATCACTTCTCTCTTTGCACCCCTGTGTCCCGGCCCACCCATAAGAACCCCCCCCCCCCACCTTTTTTTTTTTTTTTTTTTTTTTTTTTTTAAAAACACTTTTTGCATCACTAACATTCTGTTAAGATTCTAAACATTGTGTTGGAGTCATTGGTTCTGGATTTATCTAAACAATAAATTCTTCAAATATGCCACACCTTGTTGGTGAATCATATGTTTGGAGGAATGACGATGTGGAGTCATGTGCATTGACACAGCCATGCTTTATAAATATGATGCCTAGGTTAATATTGCTGGAGGTTTAAACAATTGAATATCCTGATATAGATCAGTTTATTAGTCTCTGACGTGCTTTACATCAGACAGATTTAATAATGTAATGCTGCGCTGAGATTAGAAGACTTGTGCGCAAGGTGTTTTCAATTGGGTAGTATTAAACACTGCTTGAATATTAATGTGGAATTTAAATACACTTAAAGTTTTGTCTTTAATGTTTCATGCTGTAAACTAACATAAGCTCCAAACTTAATCTAGAATGATAATGAAGGACAAACACCCAATTAGTGTTGCGCTCAGATATATCATCTAAAAATGGCTGTGAAGAATAAGCTAAGAATTAACCCGTTGTATTTAAAATAGCAGGGCCAGTCTAGTTGCCTTGAACTAAAGTGTAAGTCATTCTTAAAGTTTAAAAAAAAATGCAGTTCCACTGAAGAATAAGGTAAAAGGCGGCCAGCAAAGTATTCAAAGACACAGATGGACTAATGTCTGTAACTGAAGAACTACAAAGTGCTGTAGTACTACTATATGGTAAGTGGAGCTGATACAATGGACAGTGAGTGTAGAAACACCGAGGTGGTTTTAATGTTGTCTTATCGGTATAAATGTATAAACTAATCCAAGATAAAATGTAAAATGGTATGTTGAAAAGGAGAAACGATGCAGCAGATCTCATCTTTCACTGGAAACACCTCGTGTCGTCCTGCAGGTCTTCACTCATTAGCATGCCACCGTTTAGGTCCGCCGTTCTGCGGGGGAAATCCTCATTTCTGAGCGTACAATTGCGGCAAAACATGACAAATACAGAAGCACGTGGCATCTGCGGTGTTATCGCGTACATACCGCTGTCTATCATCTTTTTAACGTCATGTGTAGTACAGTGTATGTCAGTCTATGTTCAACTGTAGCACAGGGACACGTTCTGCGTTCGGACAGCAGGGGGCGCACTCGCACAATAAACTACATTTAATAAGCGGCTCAACACAGTCGGTTTAATCGGTTTAATCATATATATAAAGAAACCTCACTCAAGAAAACTTCATCTAAAACTTTATATAAACTAACAGAACTACCGTAAAACAATGGTTCAAGCATCAGGCAGTGGTATTCATAACCATTTAAACTTTGTGAGCAAGCTTTAAAACACTTCAGACGTCTGGTTCCTATCACCACCACTGTGATCAGGGCATCTCAAATCAAGCCACTCTGAATGACTGTTTACATGTAAACATGTTAATAATGTAGAGATTTAGAAAAACCCGTGTAATCCTTCAATGTAATGATAATATTATGTAAATATGCATTATATATTAATTTATCTATACATAACGCATACATACGTCTGAATGCGGAGGGAGCGGCATGTCCTCCTCACTCCTAGGTGTCCTCATCCGGAGGAAAACGGCGAAACTAGCGTACAATACAGAGAGAGAGAGAGAGAGAGAGAGAGAGAGAGAGAGAGAGAGAAAAAAAGGGGGTGGGGGGGGAGGCGTACACAGCGCTCCTCCGTGCTCACAAAGATGAGGCGGAGTTGTGGACGGTTTCGATAGAAGCGGAGCTCCTCTTCACTCAGTCTCCTCAACATTGGGCTTAAAAACAAAGACAGAAAAAGGCTGAGACTCTCCGGCGCCTAAACGCAGCAGCCCGTGAACGTTGAGCCATATGAGTAACGACAATACGGACGCTTTTGTCCCGGATTGCTCGCCTAGACTCGGTCTCCCCTCGCACTGCGGGCTGCCTGCGCTGCCCTACGGCTGAGAGCTCGGCGCTGGACCGGACCGGCGGGACTCGCTGCGTTCGGCCGCAACCTTAACCAGACCGTCACCTCCGTCAACCAGCATTTCCTTCCCATTTTAGTCAGATGTGCAGTTTCGCGTTGTTTTATCGTTTTTATGTTGTCAGTACGGGTAGTTAGCTTAGCTGACTAGCTGAATGTGAACACTGTAGCAGCGTTAGCAGGAATGCTAATCGGTTAGCTGCCTGGCGTTGTTTTAGGCGAGACTCTAGCGTTACTTGGCGTGAGCTAGCTACGCTACCCGAGCTGTGGCTTTGTAACAGGTCACAGCATGTAGGAAGGCGCTGTGTTGAACGCGAATGAAACTCTGGGGTCCATGGCTTTATAAACACACTGTAGCTGTCGGTTGTTGAGGATAAGACAGCGACGGGAGTCCATGTAACTGTTCTTTGCAGCATAATCGCATTTACTTAGCCAGCTAGCTAAACAGTGCGCTAGTCAGTGCTTATGACTGGTTAGCCTAAAGGTGGTTGGCGCGGCGTTTTATTTACCATGCTGTTGTAGAGGAGGGTAAGCTTGTGGTTACTGTATGCTCGCAAAGTTGTAAGTGACTGGAGGGGTTTCGGTTTAATCTGCTGGGTTGCTTTGCTTGAGGAGAGCTGTTGTGTGACGTGAACACGTTTCCCTCCCTCGAAACAACGGGAGTCCGGACCTAGCTGCTCTCTGCATCTGGAGGGGGGAAACACTGTGTTTGTCGCTTTTTGGATAAAGCTGAGGGATTTACACGTACCGACACTCCTCCATTCCTCACCCCATCTTCTCCCTCCACCGTCTCTGATGCAGAGGGCCTGAGTGGCGCCGGTGTCCTCCCCCCCGGCCATGCTGAAGTGTATCCCCCTGTGGCGGTGCAACCGCCACGTAGAGTCGGTGGACAAGCGGCATTGCTCTCTGCACACCGTGCCCGATGAGATCTACCGCTACAGCCGCAGCCTGGAGGAGTTACTGCTCGATGCCAACCAGCTGAGAGAACTGCCCAAGGTAAGACACATCATCACCGACGGGGTGGCAGCTTACTTAAGGGGAATTCCACGACTTTTACATTTTTGGGGAAATTTTTCAGTCCGTGCGATGTAAACAAAGTCATTCAGAGTGGTTTGATGCGAAATGGTTCACTGTATTAAAAGTTGCAGGCTCTGATTTCTTTACAGTGGTGGTGGTAGGAACTGGGGGTCCTGACGTCTACATGACACACATAGCTATTTCATTTATTGCCCAAAACCACCAGTGAACCTACACATGCCTTCTGAGTTTACATATGCAATGTTGATGGTAAAATAGTCATAAATCAGAAAAAAGTGTTCTTTTTGCCTTACAGCACCCTGCCTGTACTTCTCTGCCATAAATTAATTAAAATAATTGGATATGAATGCATTTTAAGTCAGAGCATTTATCATAAAACTCTCATAAAACGATGTGTCAGACACCAGGCAGCAAATATCTAATAGTTTTGTGGAGTAACGTTCTGTGAGGGAGGTTTCAGAGGTATTAAACTCTTCAGACATTTGGTTCTTATCAACACCACTGTCAACAATATTGACTCAACAGGTTTTTCTAGGAAGGAGAATTTCACATCAAACAACTCTGAATGTCTTTGTTTACATATTTAAATATGTAGACATTTTGAGAATTTGCTGGACTTCCCTTTTAAGTTTGTAGCCCGGCTTACTGTTGGGGTGCAGTGGGCCTTGTTGTTCGGGTGCAAATGAAGGTTAAGTGCCTGTGTGCACTATTGTGGAAGACCTCATGATCTTAAAACAAAGATGACTTTGTTGAAGCAGCGCTCTAGTAATAAGGTTGTACTGAACTTTGATCTGATTTGTTTTTGCATCACAGCAGTTCGTTTCCATTTTCAGACAATCATACCATTAGAGCTCCGACCGCTGTCCAGCAGTTATGCACATCAAAATGGTTATCTAGGTGCAGCAAATAAGGATTAGATTGACAAACACTATGATGTTCCTTGAAAGCTGTCAAGTGGCTGATATTGGAGCGCTGGTTTATAAGCTTGTTCCACCAGGATGAGGAAAGCTTGTGGTTGCCTAATGAATGGAGAGGATGAGTTAAATTATGGAGTACCTCATGATCTACTAACAGGATAGCTTGTTGAAAAAGCTGGACTTTGCTCTGATTTGTAGCTGTTTTACATCCTAGGCAATTAATATGTTGTTACAGCTCAACAACTGTCCAACATTTCTGCACATCAAGGGCATAGTATGAAAGATAAAAGTGCCAACAGTAGACATAAAATATATGTCCAAAAGACACCTCTTCTGACTATTGAATGCAGCTACCTTTAGTTGCGCAAGTCGCTGTCATGGGTGTTCAGTTGTGTACATAACTTGTATAATCTCTAATGAAAACCATTGTCAGCAGAATAGGATGCCTTGGAGCAGCCAAGGATGAGCTCAATATGCCCTTTTTCACATGTCAGCTAGTTGGGGTATAAAGCCCCACAGCATTGGGCTGATAATGCAGCAAAGCCTGACAAACTACCTAATGAATGAGTGGGTGTTTACAAACTTTTGGATGGATAGTATATATCAGTGTTTTTCAACCCTGATCCAGGAACCCCACTGCTGTACTGTTTATAGTGCCGTTTTCTGCTCCCAACACACCCAATCCATTTAATCAGCTCGTTAACAGCCCATGAATGAGTTAAATGGCTGTGTTAAAACAGGAAAAGCACTAAAATACACAAGCCAGTGGGCCTCCAGGACAAGGATTGGGAAACACTGGTGTATGTTATCGTGCTAATAATCACAAACAGAGTGATGTAGATGTTGTATCTACAACCCCAATTCCAATGAAGTTGGGACGTTGCGTAAAACAAATAAAAACAGAATAAGATGATTTGCAAATCCTTCTCAACCTATATTCAATTGAGTACACTACAAAGACAAGATATTTAATGTTCAAACGGATAAACTTTATTGTTTTTTGCAAATATTCACTCATTTTGAATTTGATGCCTGCAACACGTTCCAAAGAAGTTGGGACAGGGGCATGTTTACCACTGCGTTACATCACCTTTCCTTTTAACAACACTCAATAAGCGTTTGGGAACTGAGGACACTAATTGTTGAAGCTTTGTAGGTGAAATACTTTCCCATACTTGCTTGATGTGCAACTTCAGTTGATCAACAGTCCGGGGTCTCCGTTGTCATATTTTGCGCTTCATAATGCACCACACATTTTCAATGGGAGACAGGTCTGGACTGCAGGCAGGCCAGTCTAGTACCTGCACTCTTTTACTACGAAGCCACGCTGTTGTAACACGTGCAGAATGTGGCTTGGCATTATCTTGCTGAAATAAGCAGGACGTTCCTGAAAAAGACGCTGCTTGGATGGCAGCATATGTTGCTCCAAAACCTGTATGTACCTTTCAGCATTAATGGTGCCTTCACAGATGTGCAAGTTACCCATGCCATGGGCACTAACACACCCCCACACCATCAGAGATGCTGGCTTTTGAACTTTGCGCTGATAACAATCCGGACAGTCCTTTTCCTCTTTGGCCCGGAGGACACGACGTCCATGATTTCCAAAAACAATTTGAAATGTGGACTCGTCAGACCACAGGACACTTTTCCACTTTGCGTCAGTCCATCTCAGATGAGCTCAGGCCCAGAGAAGCTGGCGGCGTTTCTGGGTGGTGTTGATATATGGCTTTCGCTTTGCATGGCAGAGTTTTAACTTGCACTTGTAGATGGAGCGACGAACTTTGTTCACTGACAGTGGTTTTCTGAAGTGTTCCTGAGCCCATGTGATAATATGCGTTACAGAATGATGTCGGTTTTTAATGCAGTGCTGCCTGAGGGATCAAAGGTCACGGGCATTCAATGTTGGTTTTCTGCCTTGCTGCTTACTTGCAGAGATTTCTCCAGATTCTCTGAATCTTTTGATGATATTATGGACTGTAGATGATGAAATCCCTAAATTCCTTGCGACTGCACATTAAGAAACATTGTTCTTAAACTGTTGGACTATTTGCTCACGCAGTTGTTCACAGAGTGGTGAACCTCACCCCATCCTTGCTTGTGAACAACTGAGCCTTTCAGGGATGCTCCCTTTATACCCAATCATGAGACTCATGAGTGTGGAATGTTCCAAACAGGTGTTTTTTGAGCATTCCTCAACTTTCCCAGTCTTGTGTTGTCCCTGTCCCAGCTTCTTTGGAATGTGTTGCAGGCATCAAATTCAAAATGAGTGAATATTTGCAAAAAACAATAAAGCTTATCTGTTTGAACATTACAAAGACAAGATATTTAGTATACTCAATTGAATATAGGTTGAAAAGGCTTTGCAAATCATCTTATTCTGTTTTTATTTATGTTTTACAAAACGTCCCACCTTCATTGGAATTGGGGTTGTGCAACGTGACACAGGCTTTGCAGACAGCTGAAGAGACATGAGAATAACCTGTTATTTTACTGCTGTGGGTTGAAAAGTTTGGAAAATCGGGCGCTGGCTGCTCTCCTTGGAGGACAGTCCCGTTTGCTGTGCGTCTGTGTCACATACTCCTCTGAAAGACTTTCTGCCTCGCCCTTTTAATTTAGACTCCCTGTGAGGGTGTGTGTTTTTGTGAGAATTCTGTTGACTTGGCTTCTAGTCAGCTCTAGTAGTGTCAATACTAAGCACAGTAAGTCTTATCTGAGGCCTCTGTATGTGCTGAAGTTGCACAGGTGAGTGGGAGGGTGGCGGGTAAGTGCCGTAGCCCTCAGCAAGTGTTTACTGAAGCACACAAGCACAGAATTAAACATAATATTCAAACCTACAGTCAGTTTGCCAACTGATCCCTGCAGGCACGTCTTAGTCCCAGGTAGCTGTTTCAGTCTGCCTGCTGTGAGGGCCAGAAGGGGGCTTGTGTTGTGTACAGTCACACCGTCAGAAGGCACAGATGCATGCTAGTAGGGCTGCTGCTGCTTGTGTAGCTAACCGGGTCAGACAGAACAGCATAAGAGCTGCTGACCATGATGTGGAGTCGCTGATGCAACCAGACAGATCAGACCTTGAGCTCAGAGCTGTGTGTGTTTGGTGTGTAGACAGCAGGCATATGGACACCCTTTGGCCTGCAGCAAGGAGAGAAATAGAGTGAGAAATCTTGTTGTGGTTGCAAGCAGACTTGAAGTAGTAACATAGGTTTGAGTGGTGGATTGGAATTTAATGTGTTTTACACTGTTTTTCTATGGGTGGCATTTAAATTTATTAGCTTTGTAGATCTTTTATTGGAAAGGTATACAGTGATAGTTGTGCATGTGCAATATGTCTTCTATATCATTGTTAATACTGTTGCACAACAATGCTTTAGTCTTATGGCGTTGATGAGCTTTATCTATGATTGGGATGGGCTATATGACAACATTGTCATAATTGGGATATGTTACGTCACTGTAAGCTTTTCAGAGCATATTGTAGTTATCTTCAATACTTGAAGGATACTGATTAATTTTACTAATGCAAATTTAAATATCACATATGATGTGATATATTTAGAAAGTACTGCGATGTGAAATTTGATCAATGCCTTGCCGCATTAGCTGTAGTGCAAATACCTGGTTGGTAGCCTGTGTCGTGGCCTGGTGGTGCTTAGCTTATGCCGTTGTCCGAAACTGACTGTAGTTCTTCTGTCCTGAGCGTGCCATATGGTCAGTCTCAGTATGTGGTCACTCTGCCATGTGGTGTGAGAGATGGTGTAATCTTCTTGGGCCGTGACCCCCCCAGTTAACTGTTATTCATGAGTGATCACTTGTGGTAGCTTTTCTGGCACACGTCAGCAAAGCCTCTCAAGTGGCACGTCGTACACATTCAGGGATTTGTGTGCTAAAGCTGATTGTATTTAATTAATTGCCATGATGCACAATCCCATGTTGTTAATGATAACTAGGGACCTGCAGCTCATAGCACCACTTGAGAGCATATGCTTTATGTTTAATGCCAAGTAAGGTCAGGCTCCTTCTTACTACACCAGGGACTATACATAGCCATTAAAATAATAGTCCAGCCTATGACACATCTGCCCATTGGCTCCTGTTATAACTTTATTTTGAGTCAACTGGTTTTAGTTCTTTTCAGGTGGAGCACACTGAAATGAATTTCTGTGGTAGTTGACCTTATGCTACAGACGTGGCAAATAAAGATGACATTAGAAAACGGAGGAGTATTTCTTTAAAGATGTGACTGAGGTCAAATATAATTGTTCCACAAAGGTCAGAAGAACTGGCGATTGAACTGAAAGGCTGAACTTTTGTGTCTGTGCATGGGTGTAAGTGCAAGACAGGGGCTGGCAGGTTGCATCAGTCGGAGCAGATGGAGGTTTAGTTGCTCGAGCTGTCTTATGAAGTTCACTCTAGGGCTCTGTGCCCCCACCTGGGTAGCTTATGTCCATCAAGCCTCTGCAGCTATAGGAGAAATAGCAAAAGTGGTTAGAAATCTTTATCCTCTGTATACACTGCAGTAACAGCCTCAACTCTTCTGGTAAGCTTTCACTAGACTTTGCTGTAAGCATTTGGTTGCAGCCACAGAAACACCAGCGAAGTCAAGTATGGATGATGGATGATTTAATTCTGAAAGTAAATCCCAAGCATACTTGATGATGCTCCATCTCTTTAGACCCCCCAAGCAGACACTTGACACTGGGCATGGTTGCTCTAGGGCATCCAGTTCTATTGGTTGTGCTTTTCTATGGAGATTATACCTGTGATGGCAATGCATGCCCTTTAAAGTTTCTTTATTCAGAAGTGTTATCTAGATCCTTTTGGGCATATATCAGTTTTATCTCAGTGTTTGGATCATTACCCTTCTTAGAATTGGCCCTCTTGGGTCATGTGCCAAAGAATTGCAAAGGAAGGAGTGATTTACATGGGAAAATCTGTGGCAGTGCTAACTAGTTTTATTACTGAATGTTGCTGCTTCTGCTCATGCTCTGTGAGTCGTGCCAGACAGCTGAAGAGGAATTCCTCATTACACCCTCCTGTTCTCAGTCAGTTGGAAGCTTCAGCCTCTGTTTTCTCATTATGCAATCCACTAATCCACACCGTTCCTTAACATGTCTTTTGTGTGTGAGCTAAGCGCCTGCTGTACACACTGAACACCTCACTCTAGTGTCAGGGACAAGCCTGAGAGCTAACTGGATTAACCCTGCTCACTCATAGCCACACACAAACCAGGAAAGCTCTAGTAAATATAAGTAAGGCCACGTGAATCATTTGCATGCTACCTTTCACTCATAGAGCACATGGAACACCTTGTTTTTGGCTGAGTTTGATGTTTTTTGAGGAAGAGAGTCTCTTAAGCTTTGACAGTTAAGCCAGAGCTTTCGACAGGCTACATAGTACTCTCTTCCAGCTAATCTGACATCTACCTCCCAATTGCATCTTAAACATTCAGCCTCATTGTCACAGCTTTGTTTGCATTGTGTCTGTCAGCTGTGACTCATGAGCACTCTGAAGAAAAAGAGAAACTTTCTTCATCTAACAAAAACCTAATTTACAAATTAGCTGAATAAATTAGCTGTCTTTTTGACGTTGTCAAGGTCGATAGCATGTCGGACAAGCGGCAGGGAATGTTTACAGTGTAACATCAATAGCTTCCTACAGGGTGGTTACCCTATTAACAATCGAAAATACTTTACTTTGTACCCAAACTATTTATATGTATAAGTTTATAATGTTACTGACATTATGAACTTTTGAAGGTGGTAAAGCAATTTCCACAATGCATTAACAAATAATTCTTAAACAAAAAAAAAGAAAAGACAACATAGAAGTCTCCTGAGATGATGATTGAGTTTGAAACGAAAGGGAAGTGGGCCTAACACCTCCAATTTTTCATTGATACTTGAATCCACTGTCTGTTGGTCCCACCTTGTGGCAAAAACGAAATCTTTCTGGAGGTGTCTGTCTTGCTAATGCAATTGTATAACCCCTTGATAGTCAGACTGTAATAAGTGGGCAAAATCATAGAAGCAGTTTTAGGTAACTAATCCATAATCCACAATATCATAACGTAAATACTAAAACATTTAAGTGTTTATCAGGTTGTCAGTGCTCAGTCCTGTGATCAGATCTAGCTGATTGATCCAGTATGTCGGAGTTCCAGTGATGCACAGTGGAAACACACTACAGCTCTGTGTGTGTGTTAGTTGCCCAACACCTGACATCTCAATTAGCATGTTGTCATAGGTTAAAATGTGCTAATACTTGGTGTCCTTGGCCTGGGAATGAGTGTGATTTTGCAATAATTGTGGCTGCAGAACAAGTTTGAGGTGAGCAGCACCCCACCCTCGTCTGTTCTACATTTGCACTTTTAGTTGTTCTCTCTGCCACCTGACTAGTATGTGTTGGACATCTATCCGTCTGCCGCCTTCATCATATAACAAGCATTGGTGGAAAAGATTTCTGCTGCTAGTTTACCCAGAGGGACCTGTAGCACAGTAACACTTTATTCTGGTTATGCAACATAGTACAATGATGCTGAGCAGAGTACACAGGCTATATTTATTTATTTATTTATTTATTTATTTATTTATTTCATGTAGTGTAATTCACACAGGCATTTATCTGCAGAGGACTGAATTATAATGCCACAGTAAGGTGACCTTTTTTTTTTTTTTTTTTTAACTTTCATACCTGAATAGTCAAGCATTCTGATGCCTCCTTTTTACCTAGCACTGCTGTATGGGGTTTGAAAGTACCCAGAAGTCATGGTTCTATTCACAGCACTGTTTTGACATCACAGTTTAGTACAGGTTCAGTACAGTGGGTGAAAAACAGCAACAAACAACCCCAAATGCTTAAGACTAGGTTTCTTTTCATTTGTTTTAAACAGACAGTAGTGTCATAGTCTCCCGTGAGGTAGTTGGTACAGCCTGCAGTGTTGGTCATTTGCACTCAATGAGAAAAATCACCAATGTTAACCAATTTGTACTTTAGTTGTACTTTTTTCTGCAGCAAAGAAAACAGAAAAAATTCTATTGCTTTATGCCAAAAGTTTTTACAGGCACAAATATGCTGTGGATAGGGATAGTTGTGGATAGGAATAGGTCTCATTTTATTCATTTAATTGCAGGGTTTTTTTATTTATTTATTTTAATTTTTTAATCCTCCTTTTTAGCTGCCTTACTCAACTCTCATTCACTGTTCAAACACCTCATACTCAGCCTCACCGCTACTGAGGGGGTCAAGAGTTATAATGCAGCTACGGTTGTGAATCCTCAATAGACTGGATCATTTGGCACTACCTGCCGACCAAAGGTCCTCCACAGACCGCCACTGCTAATTTGTTAACAACAAGTGAAGTTTGGTTTTGCGCTACGTTTATCAGGCTTACCGCATACCGTGACTATTCAGGACGAATACACGTACCGTTACTCCCCTGCACCGTTGTCATAAAATAAAGTTTCATCAATATCTTACTTTGCCTATAAACCACACATGAAGCACGTTTGCCATTTAGCAAAATGTTTGTGAAAAAACATTTAAAAATTGTTTATCCTATAGCTTAGCCCTGCGCTGTGACATACGTGTACCTGATAAGTGACAGGAAATGTGACGTCTAAGCTCGTGGCTGTATTACATTCAAATTTGTTTAATGGCAAACAGCATGTCCTCATGAGAGACCCCTCCAACATCCTAACATCCCAACATCCTGTCTTTGTGTCCCTTGCCCTGGGCCAGATTAAAGCTTTATTTGTTTGTGAAAACCTGTTCAAATGCCTCCTACGCACACTCTGTCTTGTTGTGTGCGAGTCACTTTTTCCTCAGAGGTCTCCACTTGAGGGCTCTATAGTCATCTTTACTCTTTTAGGCCTGGAAACAATGTGTTGTGTTCTGCATCTTACCTTTTTGTCTCTTATAGTAACTTGGAATCCGGAGGTTGCTGTTATCTCACCGTTATTATCTTGATGAATGGGAAGCTTCTTTTAGTTCTGTTGCCTGTAATGCAGCCTTCGATTTCCATAGTGTAATCATGGTGATGCATCAGCTGTTATTAGCCCTTTGATCCACTATGTTAATAGCAGATCATACCACTTCTGTAGTGGCTGTATTTAATGACTACATTTAAAAGCGACCTAAATTAGGTAAAGATACTTTATATTACTAGTAGTAATAAGACCGAATGCTGAGTGAAAGGGTGCAAGTTCTCCCTTTCATAACAAAATCTGGTATCACCAAAAAAGGATTTTACAAGAAAGTAATTTCTTAACTCTAGTGTAACATAATAAGATTTTATTTTTATCTGTTTGGATTATTTTATGTTGGCTCTTTTGTCATAATATTATGGCATTTTCAAATTACAGTATAAAATTTGTGAAAAAGATATGGGGGCCTAATATTTATTGACATTTTCAGTATTTCCATGGTGAATGGACAGGTGCAAGATACAGAGGGTTTGACTTGAGCTTCCAATGTCTTGGAAAGTGGGAAGATTTTAAAAATTAAAACATAATCTGGTTAAGAAAGTCAGGTTGTTTGTTTGAATTATAATTCAGGTGAGTATCTCTGAATATTGGACTTGTCTGCTATTAATCTGCAAAAACATAAAAATGTAACTTCATCATCACATTGCATTAAATGTTCATCATATCAGAACTAGTGCCCTGGAAACCAGTGGTAAATGTCAGGATACCTGAAGACTTTATTCAGACCAGATTTTCTATTAATGCAGTTTGAAACGTACACCGTATGAACCAGTGTAGCTCATGGAAGTAGTTGCTGCAAAAGGAATGTTCTTTCATGAGCCAAAGTACAAGACGTAAGTCCGTATAGATTTTTCCTCTGGGATCCCCCAGTCGCGGAGCAGTGAGCCAGGCCGGCATGGAATCTCTGGCTATGCAGCAGACAGACACTCTTAAAAGGTAATGATATTCTCTTTGCATAGAGCCCTTGTTCTAAGATTTTGAAGTCTTTCTGAGTCTTGGAGCATTTCATCCAACAAAGAAAACATTTTTCAAGACCCATCTCTGTCTAGACTTGACATATTTGAGAGTTTGTAGCATTTGAAATCTTCACCTAGAGATGTGTGATTAGGTCCCATTTATGTAATGGTAACAGGTCAGCCTTTACTATTGTTGTTCTTATTATTAATATTCTTATTATTACTTGGATGCTTCAGTATTTTTGGTGTTCTGTTAGGACTAGTTCAGTTGTCTTTTGTGTATAAGGGAGTGTGTGACTCGTCAGTGGGAGGGCTTCCCCCAGCAGCCTGCAGAACTGGGCCAGCAATCCCCATAAATCACAGCTGCCATTGTGTGCTCTGCGGTAAACCTACACTCATTCCCCTTATCCCTCTCTCGCGCTCGTGCTCACTCTCCTCTCCCAGTGGGGCACTGGCCCAGACTGCAGATCATTTAGATGAGTCTCTTTTCTTGGTCTTCACTGCTTCTTGGTCTTATGGATTCATTCACTTTTCTTCTGTTTTGTATTGCTTCTCTAGAGGGTCCTCTCTTAGTCCTCTGAACTGAATCTAGCTAAGCATGGCACAGGAATGAGGAAATGTTTTATTTGGAAAGTGTCAATCAATAAAGCATTTTTCTCTGTAAATGAACAGCAGATTCTCTTGAGCTAAGTCTTTAGACCTTAAACCTGTTGAAGGCAATCGGATTCAGCACTATGCAATGTTCTAGACTCTTCTCATGAGCAAGATCAACTGGCCAAATGGACGTGAGTGGTGGGACAGTGACATAGTAGGGGGATGGTAAAGCTCTGGCATTCAGTGCCCTAACTTAGACTTTAACCCCTTAATTTTTAGGCTTTGGCTAAAACTACTAAGTTAATATCCAAGTCTGAACATACTGATGGGTTTTTAAGTTGGCTTTATCTGGTGGAACTTCAAGCAGCTGATACCAGTATGACATGTAAATGAACATCTGTTGCATAATATAAAGCCTCCTGCAACTTGAAGCCTTATTCAGGCACAACAGTTCTGTGGATCAGAAAAATGATATAATTTGAACCAACTGATTTCTGATTTGGGGGGTTCCTTAAACCAGAGAAAATGAACATGATTTTGTTTCTGGTCGTAAACGTTTAAGTTAATGTTCTTGATGTGTTTTGGTAGTTTTTGCTATAGTTTAGTAGTTCTTGCTGCAGTTCTAATCAGTCACACATTTACAGCCTACTAATTGCCGCTTGATGAAGTAATAAAATAGTTGCATTGTTAGCATACATGTTATTGTTACTATATATTGTAGCCTGCTTGGCAATTATGGCAGGCTGTATTAAATAGTATTTTTTTATTTTTAACAACTCTCATGTAACCTGTCAGGATCTTTTAAGTGCATGTTCATGTTTCGCAACTGACACAGGCTTGATCTGTTTAGCAAGTTCTCTGCTGCAATGCGCTGCTGTGTTCTGAAACCTGACAACATATTAGGGCTGATCTAGAATATGGACCACACATTTAAAGGAAACTGATTATGAGACAAATATGAATTACACTTTAAAGCCACAGGCAGGACAGTTTCTGGAATCTGAATTGTCCAACTGGATGACAATGGCGTGATAGATGCAGTCTATAGATGATTAGCAGTACCGCCGTCGACTGGGTCAAGCTTGCGTTCCTTTGGTCTCTGCTCAATGTGATAGTTCTGATTTGAGAGGTTGAAGACTCTAATTAGCTGCCTTGTAACACACAAACCTGCTGCCTTTTGTCCGAGCCAATGACCAGCTGGCTCCCACATCCTGCCCACAGGACCCCCACATCTCTGAAGGAGTCCGATTCCATAGGAGGATTAACTTGTGAGGCCCCCTCACCTCTTCAGAACAGGGAGTTCTTGTTGTAGTGAAATAATCACACAAGCACTGAAACGCTGCATTGCTATTCTTGGCGTGGATGTTGAGTGAAGAGTGCATTCAGAGAAAGAGGAACATGCCTACGTTTGTCACGTACACAGGCGTTTAGCATGAACACCAGACAGTTGAGCAGGTAAATATGGGTGGTAGCAAGTGACTTCAACTGTAGCACAGTATCTCTACCTCAGTGTCCACCCTCTAACCACCCTCCCTTTCAGTAATAGAGCCGTAATCATTTAATGACTCTGAAAGATCATCAAATGCACTTTTGATAAGTACTACTACTCTTCCCACTCTCACTGCTGCTACAACTACTACTACAACTACCTTTTCTTTTTTTTACTTTTTGTGGGATGTATCCTAACTCTGAAGCAGATGCGGGTGTAGATTAGGTATAGATTGTAGCCAGCAAAGAACATGCTGTCTGGGTTTTCCCAAGGAATCAGCCTTTGTGTTTCCTTTCATTCCATTCATATAGCTCACAAAGTGCCAGCTTCAAGAAAAGAGCAAATAAACTGCAAAGAAATCAAAATCAGCCCTAAAAATTCACCAACCGTGCACCCCTGCTGGCAGCACAGGCGATTTTCCTCAGGGACGGATGCAGAGTTGGTATAACTGGTCAGACTAGTGCTGCAGTTTATTTATGTTAGTGGAGAAGTTCCAAAGTAAGCACAAAGAAACTGTTTAAGCATTGTTTGGCTAGTTGTACTTTCCCTCACAGACTCCTTTACCTATCCATTTTCTGTATATTCCTATATATTTGATATCACTCCTCTTTTTGTATTTGGCCTGTTGTCTGTTCTTGTTCTTAATCAGCAGGTGTATGACAAGGTAAACAGGCTCCAGCACAGATGGCCCAGGCTGAATAATTAAAACTCAGTCTGACTGGGTTCATTCCCAGGGGCTCATAATACCATAGCAGGTGTCAGTGTTGATTCCTTTCTACTGCTTTTCTGCTGCCATGTGTGACATTCATGAGGACAGTGTGATCAGTTGTAGGGTTGTATGATGGTATCAGAATCAGATATTTGCTTTATTAAAATAGGAATATTGATATTTTGAACTGATAGTTGATGTATTTGTTGTTCTCTGGAAGAGCAGAATGTTTGGGCACCCCTGGGCTGCAAGGCAAAAATATCTGCATGTTATTAATTTAACTGCATTCATGACCCTATAGAGGTAAATGTTTCATTTTTCTGTAATACCAAGGATCTCATCTGATGGCCTGTTTTTCCCATGGATGTCCACCCCTAATCAGTGTAAATAGATAATATCGCTGCTGTTGGATCAAAACCTTGTATCTCCAACATAGGTACTTTACAGGAGAAGTCATTTTGGACTGCTTCTTTTGGTCCGTTCATCATGAAATTTATACCCAATGTAAAGAACAACCGGCGCTCCCTAATTATGTCAAAAAGTGAGAAACAATGTTTTGTTTTGATAGCAGCAACATGTTTGCATTGTGTGCCTTGCAGCCTGTGTTTCCTTAAACTACACTTGTAAACAAATCAAAGTTAGTATGTTTCTGTGCAATGAACCATTTAATATCCATGATTGAATTAGGCAGAAATGTAGGAAATTCTATGGAATTGTTTATTTAACATTTAATATTATATTTATGGTCCCAGCATTGAACTTTGCTGCAGAGCAGTTATATATTGCAGTGGTTTTGGCGGAATTGTACCCTGAACATGAACATAATTAGCACAAACGTGCAGACCCTGTCCATAAGTTACTGGTATTTTCTCCATACAACTCACTTGTTCTCCCTTGTGACTCATGTGACGCACACTAACACATGCTGTACTATTGCAAATCTCCCCGCAGATTCATGTTTCCATGGTCACGAGATGCAAGTCAGGCCCACGCAGAGAGTGTGCTGCTCTTGCTTACTAGACCATCAGTGTCTAGTTCCAACTCCTCTGTTAAGTTTTTATATGGACCACCTAAAGTGTGATGAGCTATTAGGCTGTATTTCAACTAACAGGGCAGTGACTCCTGTAACTGTATATACTGACCTGTTATTAGTGTTCCGACTTTTTGTCAGGCATGTCATGTTCTTCATGTCTGTAGAGAAGATTCTGTAAAAAGCCCTGGTCTTTATCTAGCCATTTGGAAATGGAAAGATTCTTGAGGCACATGTGCAGTATTTTTTATGCTTTTAAGGAAACTGAAGAAAATTAGTATAAATACCAGTAATGTGGAACATGATTGATTCTTTAAGGAAGAAAGCACAGTTGAAAAGGACTTGAAATACAACCATCCAACAGCATGCAGGAAATTGATTAGCTATGCTGTTTCATATATCTTTTGATGTCGCAGGAGGTCGTGCTGTTTGACTGGTCATTCTGACTGGCGTATTTGAAGGCTGCCGACGCCGTCACCCAGTAGTCTCCTCTGAACGCCATGGTTTTGAAATGGCACATAAATAAATGACGAGCGTCTGTTAATGTCACACATCATCCTGACTGGGACGTCTGATGTGCAGCACAAACAGGCCGTGATGGAAGTTGACCATTTTCTTTGTAATTAAAGACATTAGAAGTTCAGCCTGTAAACATCGTCGTCTGTCTATGTAACTAACAGAACCCTTCTCTTTTTACGGAGAGGTATGGATATGAAGGATGTGAAGACAGTTATGATTGTCGTGCTTTCTTTAGTTGAGTGACTTGCCTGTGGATTGGCCAATAACTGGGTTTGTCAGGTTGACCCATATAAAACCGGCCTTAATACAGTAGGTAAAGCTTTTAGATGAAGTGTATTGGCTCAATTAGGTGCATTACGTTCAAATTGCACAGTGCAACAAACAAATGATCTTCTGTTTGTGTCTCCAAAATCTGCAGACTTTGTTCAACAGCCGCTTTTGTTTTTATTTGCTTTATCTTAACTGGGTGAAGTAATTAGCTCACTCGGTCACAGGAGATCTCCGTAATACATGCCCCATGGGGCCAGGCAGAGAGAACCCATGTTTCTTTCTTTGTCTGTGTATCTTTGACTGCTTTCTTTGTGAAAATGGCTTGTAAAGTTTGTTTCTTGGACTGTCACATTCTTTTGTACTCCTCCTTATCATAGGCCCCTCACGATCAATTTGCTACAAGTGCTTTTCTCCTGAGGAGGAGCATGCTGCTGTGTTGATGATTATAATTGTATTGCTGTTAGAGCAACTGTCTTTTTAGCATGAGTTATATGTAATTATGCTACGTCATTTTGGTATAGTTGCAGCTGTGGCTTTCAAATACAGCGTGAGCACGAAAAAACAATCCAATTGCTGATTCTGTGTCTGAAGCATGTCATAGTGAATTCTGACTATTATGATTGCATCCGATTCTAATTGTGCATCTCTGATTTTAAGAAACGTGTGTTCAACTGAAATGTTGTGTGATGTGTTATGCTGTGATATGATGTTGTGATTATGCTAATGATTAACCAGTTAACTGACAAATACATAAATGTTTGACCAACTCTCAGTTAAAAGGTTCATCAAATTTCTGATAAACTATAGATATTTGAACTTGGCGACGTGTATTTGATTGTATGCATGAGGGGACAGGAGCGCAGCCCTATTTAGTGATGCGTTACTCTGGGTTTTCTTAAGCCAGCTCTTGACTTTCGCCACTGGAAGCTTTGACAAAGATGAAACCATGCTAAATAGCAGCAGTGAAACTGTCCTAAATGTAGTTTACAGCACCATCACTGTGTAGTTAGTCCTATGATGAAGAAGCTTGAATGCTGTGAGCTACTGGATTAATCTGGACTGTTGTTTAACCTCTGCATATGGTCTTCAGTGTAGCCCCAGTCAGACCATACAAAGTAAGTAAATGTGATGAATGTAAATATGAAGACTACATTTATGCCTTTTTTCCTCATGTGCTAAAGCCTAAATCCTTATGTAAAACGAGGATTTTAGGGTTGTCGTTTAATGATTAATCACAGAGATCAGGTGTTGATCAAAAGACTTCTTGCTAAATTTGCGCCTCTAGTTGTGACATTGAATTTTCAGTACTGCTCAGAATGGTGAATGCCTTCGTATGAATGAGTGTGTTTGTTTGTGTTTATCTCGTCTTTCTTTGCTCCTGTGTGGACTGTATATCTTCAGTCTTTCCAGCACTCCTCCACTGCACTGTACCTAGGAGAAGCCAAAGTGCCTCTTGTTTACTAAAGCAGTTATGTGTGCTGGAGCCTGGGCAGCACTGACTTTTGTTGACGTGTGTGTTTGTCTTGTTGATTCCTCTGTGCCGGCAGCGGCATGGCGGGCAGGAAGTGAGAATAATAGAGTGAGCTGAGGAATGTGGTGTTTTTGTTTTGGAGAGCCTCTCTCTGCCCAGTGCCTCGCACCATCACACTGCAGTACGGTCCGCAGCAGACTTTTCTACAAACGCATTTATCTGTCCTCTCCTCAGACAGTCAGCCTGCTGAGCATCTCTGTTTTCCCTGTTCTATCATTGAGGCTTCCACACTGCATTATCTGTCAAACCTGGCTGACAGAATTCATAAGTTTACCAACTTGTACGATCGTCATTGAATGGCCAGCGGCCAGTGCAGAATGGGGCTAAGAGCGGGTCCACATATGGTCAGAGCCCACTTTGACTTTTGTTAACTGAACAGTCTACTCCCATGATGCAAAATGAATTGATTACTGCATGCCAGGATAGAAGGGGCAGGTTTTGACTCCACTGACTAAACTTTGCAGCATTTTCTAACCTAATGGAAGCATTTCAAGAAATGTAAAAAATAGAAGATACATTTAGCAAAAAATATCCATACAGACTGCTGTTTTGCTGCCCTTCACAAAATCATTAGCAGTGCTGAAGCTTACCTGGGAGGGATAGCTGAGCATGCTTTACAATGCTTGCATGATAATTTATCAGCCCCAGTTTCTTTATCAACTTACTTTTTTCAGTACTTGAAATGTTTTCAGTCCTCTTAAGTAAAAATAAATCCTCTTTTATGTTTGCATTATTATTAGCTGGATGGATAACAAGTAAAGTGTCTGTTATCCAAAAACATCAAGCCACGGTGCAAAAAACGCAAAAAGTAAGACCGAAAAGACCGCGAGTGTAGGGAAGTGTTGAGGCTGCCTTTTGTTAGCGTATTAGTGACATTGAGATTAATGTGTTGACGATAATGCATATCATACCAAGCCATTATGATGAGAACTTTGCTTATAGTAATTGAAGCAGCTGAGTTGCTGTTCTCATAGCCTCTGGAGGACGGGCTCCAAAAGACTCAGCAGGTTGTGTGAGAGTAGTCCAGGCTATCTTCCTGCTTAACTGTGAGAAGAGGAAAGACGTTTCGTGTGAGCAGAGCATTTGTATTGCTAACTGCGTCATCCATCGTGTCACTGCATGTCTTTAACCCCTTAAATGCTAAAAGATTGTGGGTGGGTTCCAGGCTGCAGTTCCTCACTCTGTGTAACTTGGATAGTTGTCATAAATCTTTATTAGCCTTAAGATTTTATAATTAATCAGAGACTAACTGGATGTCAGTAGACAGAAAATAGGACTCTTGTTGAGTTATTACAACTAACGAATAATGAAGAATTCTCTGTGGAGCTTGTTGAACTATGTTCCTTACCTCAGATGACCTAGTATGCCTCCTCTGTGTTATTCATGCTAGTTAACATGGAAATGCATGTGCAGATTGGTTTTGGGCCCAATGCAAATACAAAACCTTTTCATTCAGATTCAGATTCCTTTATTGATCCCAGGGGGAAATTGCAGTTGTTACAGTTGCCGCCATTTATGTAAAAGAATAAACACTTTAATCATTTTAAAACAATATAGAGAAGCATTGTATGTGCGAGTGCACCCGCGTGCATGGTGTTTTCGTTGGAAGGCGAGGGGGTTGTGATTTGAGGAAACGCAGGCATGAGTGGAATCTCCAGGAGCCTGCCCTGGCCTCTCCACTTTAATTCCAGAGGCCACACACATGCACGCTCTCACAAGCATATCCAAGGCAGTATTTTGGTTATGTTTGACATGCTTGTAATTTTTGCATGCTGTGAGGTCACGGCCTTCATTGTTGAAGCATCTCACAGTTTCGCACTTGACTGCACAATCTTATGTTCCTGATTTATCCAAGACTATTTCTAAGCGTGTTGGTTAAGGTTTTTTGCCCAACTAAAAAGAAAAGCCTGATTATGTACTTGCCTTCATTCATGCCTCCCAAAAGAAGCCTCAGCATGTGTCCCATTTCTGCTTAGTATGTGTAATTAAGCAGATCTTTATACTCGAAGGCCTTATCCCTGATTAAGTTTGCTCGTCATTGAGGGATACAGTCACTCTAAAGCTTTATGAGGGAGAAATACTGTCTTGTCTTGTCTTGTCTTGTCTTGTTGGTGTGTGCATGTGTAGTGTAGTGTTGATGTGATGTATGGTCTTTTCTAGTATTTGTGTCACACATTTTGATTTGTAGATTTACTAAGGAGGCACCTAAATGGGAACTGTCTGCTAATGTTGATATGTATGTATCTGCTGCTGCCAAAACTGATGCTGGCACAAACATTTTTGAAATGGTACTAGACCCACCATCCGGTCCGCCGTGCCTTATTTTTATTTTTTTCCTTATCAACCCATCCACCTCAAATGATGGTCAGTATAGCAGGTATTTACACAGGCCAGCACCTCAAATTCCTCCTGTTCATGGGTTGAACTGAACTTTGCTCTCAGATGGCGCACGTTCTCAATGTGCAACTGCTCCAGGGCACTGCCTTCCCCTCTAATGTTTAAACCTCACCTCAGGAATTTATACAGGATTTGAGGAATTTCAGCATGCTGCTCTCTTTCAGATTCAGCATTACCACAATCAACTGCTCTTAAAGTTTCTATCTATTTTCGTGAGATACAGTTCCACTGAAACTGACGTGATTTGAGTTTTGTCCAAGTGACTCTCCTTGTGCTGTTGACCCTTTGATGACCTTGTGCTTATCTGATGGTCACTACATGAGGCTCAAGGGTAATTTGCCTTTGTCCTTGTTCTCTTTTTGTAGCTGTCAGCGCTGGAGTGTTTCATTTGTATGTGTATATTTTGGGTTTTGTAAGAGCTGCTGAAATGTAGGCTAGTCAGGAGAGCATTCGCATTGTTTGGTTGTGACACCTTGTTTTGTTTATCTGAAGGCTGTGCTCCTAGTTGAATTTCTGCGAGTGACGCATGAGGTAGATTTTTCTGTGTGTGTTCATTTGATCTCCTGTGAGAACCCAACATGACCAAACTTCTGCTTTTTCATTGCTCTTCTGTAAGAAAACACTGCTAGTTAATCCAGCTTTAACAGCCCTGTTTGGCAGATGTTCATGCTCTAGAATGGGCTGAAATGAACTGAGATTTTACTAGAAATGGCCCTGAATTATCTGGATGCTACAGTATAGAATTATGACATTTTATAGCGTTTGTTAAGTGTGTATTTTTAAGTACTTGGAGGCCTTCATCTGTCTTGTATGGCAACAGACCTTTTATTTATGTATGTATGTATGTATGTATGTATGTTACTTGGGCATTGGTTTGCATTTGATTTTCATTTGATAGGTGTGGCTACTAGATCTCCTCCAGGATACAACTAGAAACTGCCCAGATCTGTCAGGAAAGTGAGTGTCATCTGTATTAAAATAGCTTGGGGTGAAGGTTGAGAGTAACATCAGGGTGTGGCCTACGATGCGCAGATTCTAAGTTTCCTTAATAAAGGTTCCTTGGATAAAGGCCAGTAAATACCTAGACAATTTATCATCTGTCAGATGGAACAGATGGACTTTCATTTTAATCAGTGTGTCAGTCCCCTACTGACCTACCGTTCTTGTTTTTTCACTTGGACTCATGAGTGAACTACATTCAGATTCAGTTTAGGGATGCGCACAGGTACTCGGTTAATTGTTCAAGGTGTCAGGATCACTTCATGGGAATTCATTACTTCTAATGGCAGAAGGACGGAGAAACTGTACAGGCTTACAGTTCAGTGACAATTTTGTGATATTAGTGAGTGAGTATATTATTATGCTTTGGTTCTCTGAACATGAGGTTATGATTGAGAAAGCAGAGATAGCGTAGTTGTATCAATAACTAGACTAGCCACACTAGCTAATGTTAGCTAGGTTGAGAAACATTTAAAATATATTTCTTTAATAAATATCATGACACGTTGATCATCGACTGAGCAGAACAGGCCGTATCTAGTAGACACCGACTCTGATTTTATTCATTTTATTTAATTTTTTCCCACCATTTGTTCTTCCTTCTGTGCAGTTAACCTGGTGTCCATTCATGAAGTCTTATGGATCCTTGAATATCAAAATTATTAGCTAGGCACATTGCTGATCCAGTGAAGTCACACATTTCAGCTTTCTATAGCATTCTAAACTAGTTTAAGCCATACTTTACTAAAATGTGATGATTTTAGCGGCTTTGTAGTTTCAGAGAAGCTTTTGCACTGTACTAAAGCTGCATGTAGGCTACTTTTCTGTGCACGAAAATTGCGATTATCTTCTAGTAAACAATTCTGCTGCACGGTTTCCCACAAATAGGCTATACTTTGGTGCCTCTCCAAAGTATATTGATGACCTTCCAAGTTTATTTTGTACAGTATTTTCCATTTCATCCTGTTTTAACAAACTCCAAAGTGAAAATATTGTATATTTTAATATAAAAAATTGTCAGTCACTGATGCTTTTCCCTGTGGTCATTTTCATCACCTAACCTTTGGTCCATAAGGTGCTTCACATCCCATGTTGCCAAAATACAGGAGGTTTCACATTTAACTTACTTGATGCCTTACTTTGAATACCTGATTAAATAAATAGATCCTGTAATGAATTTGAGTATCCAAGTGTATATATATACGTAGTATATATTACTTATCAGCGTCCTGTAAGCACAGCATATGTCTCTTCTGAGATGAATTTGGGGTTAACTTTACTTTTGCTAAATAACTTTTGTGGAGAACATTTAAGTAGCAGCTTTCTAGGTGATACCACTTTTTTCATGTTCGATATGAAGCATATTTGCTGCAAAACATTTAGAATCACGAGGGAAGTCTGGGATGCATTAAATCCAGTAGCTTCCAGCTTTGCGTGGTGAGAAGTTGGGAACACAAGCAAGGGCCAGCCATGTGATTTTTTATTTATTTATTTATTTTTTATTAAGACAGGCTTACACACACACACACACACACAATGTCTTTGTTCTTTTCTGCTTGCTGAATGAGTACAGACTTAAAACACAAACAAAGCCTGCTGCTTTTATCCCTCTGATTTCTGTATATGACTGCAGTCTCATCAGAAAGTCTCTTGAAATTGATCTATTGAGTTTTCTAAAACCAGGATTGCTGTAGGTCTAAAGCTTGCAAAGGTTTTGCTAAATGTAGGGATGGAATGCTAAAAGGATTTTGGGCAGATGCTGATATCTGATATTTCATGCACATATCAGCTGACACAGATACATAAACATTTAGAAAATGTAGAAATTGGGACCAAGTCATCTGGATTAGCTTTAATTAGAAATGTATACGTTAATTTCTAGAGATGCCGCAAAATTAATAAAGTGCAGATGTTTTTGGTACTGTACCAGCATCAACTTCTCTTGGAATACAGTGAAGACATTTGAAATATCGGTCAAATCTACAAAACCTCTATCTGCTGGTGTTTTTTAAAGCAAGTATCTGTGGATACAGATAGGTTTGCAGTATTGTTGTACATCCCTAGCTAAACGTCAAAAACAAAGTAACTATATTTGACATATTGAGGTGCACATATGCTCTTGCTTTTGAAGGCTGCTCACTATGAGTGTGTGTGTGTGTGTGTGTGTGTGTGTGTGTGTGTGTGTGTGTGTGTGTGACAGGAGACCTGCTTCTGGAGATGCCGAAGAGCCAGAGCCTCAAAACGGACTAACGCAAAATGAAACTTGACCATCCAGGAAAAAAAAATGGGAATGTCTGCCACTTTATATCAACAGTGTGACTGAGTCATGCGTTGGCTCTGAGCAGGGAGGAAGAGGTAGACAGATTAGAGACAAATACAGCCATTGTTTTCTGAAATATATCAAAGAGAAGGTGCTCCAGAGGGACCTGGCTAACATTACAACTTGTCTAACCTCAGCTTATCTGCTTTTCCGTGGTTTGAATTTAACATCTTAAAGTAGCAACATCCATAAGTGACATTTTGGCTCACACACTGAAATGAAATGGTTTTTGCTTCTTCGAGGCCCATACTCTACACGTGCTTGTAACAGCAGCAGTTTTAACTAAGAACACCAGAAATTTAAACTCAGTTTAGCAGTTCAGTGAATGGTTTTCAAGTAGACAGGCTTAAGGTTTACATTGTTTGTCCCTCTGCACTAGTGAGACTGAGATTTTTGAATGTAGGCTCTTGACTCAATGGCTTGGAGTCTCATTTGGATCTCGTTTGGAATGCAAATCAGTGAACGTCAGTATGCCACTCCTCACTGAGCCCTTCCTTTATTTTATGTTGGTAAACATGTATGGAGTTTGTGCAGATGTTTCTTCATAGACCAGGAAGACCTCAATTTGAGGTGTGTGTGTGTGTGTGTGTGTGTGTGTGTGTGTGTGTGTGTGTGTGTGTACATGCTTGTGTTAGCATGTCACAATCACCTGTTTTGGCTAATGTGCTGTTTGAGTCCCAAACCACTCCTCTCGTACACGGTCTCACTGATATAATTGAGGCATGTAGCAAGTCAGCCTGACTTACTCCGTCACCAAATGCTGGATTACTCTATTTTTAAGAGCAGCTCTTTCGAAGGCCACTTAAAAGGAGTGTTGTGAGCACTCTTAATCCTCTAGTCTAGATCTGCTGCCTTTTTATAGTGTCAGCTCTACCTTCACACACTTTGACTCAGCTGGAGTACCACGCGAGGTGCCACGTCATAGAGAGCTCCACTTGTAGAATGATGTTGGAGCTTCTAGTAAGAATAAGTAAGCAAGGTAACTGCTGACAGGGCTGTGATGGTGTACTGTGGCATTAGTTATTGAACGGTAAACATCCATATTTTTTTTTCCCCATTGTGTGTTTACATGATCACTAGGGATGCAACAGTACAACTCATCGTATTGTATCGAATCACATTGTGGGTAGAATCTTAGATTTATCATATTTCTGTATCATTAAATACTTTAATAAACTTAAATTGGAAACAATACCACATTGATGCCTTGCACAGTGTCAGCCCAGCACCAGGCTGGTTGGCCATCAGATGCCATCCAGCTGTTGATGAGCATTGGTAGCCGACCCTTGTCGGTAGTTTGGCACCATTCGCTTAGGTGAGCTCGTCTCTGATCATGGCCAGTCGTGGCTGATTGAGATTGTTGAATCAGTGTTGGTGTTCAGCCGTGAGGGAGAGTTTTAAATTGGTGTACAAAGAGAAATGTAAAAAAAAATTTTTTTAACTTTTTGTGATAATTATGAACATGCTCCAACCATGTATTTATATTTCACTGTTTAATATACATTCACTTTTAAGTAAGCTTTTTACCCACTCAGTGCCGTGTTATTGGTTGTTTACTCTGACTATACTTAGTTTAAACAAGGACATTTGAAGATTGTAAGACATTGAAATAGTATATACTTGACTGTCTGTGTTGCAGTTTTGCAGACTGTTGCCAGCTCCTGCTATAGAGAGTGATTTCCATTTTATGCAGTCGAAGTCCGTACAGTTGTGTTGGCTGTTGGCCGTTGGCTGTAGTCCTTGCGAGAGGCAGTAGTGAGCTGACGGAAGGTCACCTTAGTTGGCGCTAGTTCTTCCTCGACATTTTGGTGTCAGGGCCCTTACCCTTTGTAAACACTGCTAGACTATATTTTTAAGAGCATAATGGCCAGTATCACCCTGCACTGTATATAGAAGGCTATATTCCTTAACTAACATTGCATGAGGCAAAATATTTAAATGTAGATATCAACATTTTAAACTAAATTCATATTTCACTTTTTAGCCATTTTTTTTTTTCTATAAATGCTCCAACTGAACAGAAATGCTTGGTAGGCGAAACCATTTTTTTTGCTCACATTGCTGACACACAGATCTGCATCTGTCTCAGGAAAGTATATTTTACATGCATTTTGTTATCCATTAAACAAGACCGTTAACTTGGCCTGTAGCGTATCTTGGCACAGCTAACTGTGAACTGAGCTGATCACTCAGGTTTCATTGTCATGGTCATCATTACAAAATCGGGCACTTTTTGTGCTGCCCGCTGCTCAGCGTCACTGGTGCTCGTTCAGAATCAGCGACTTCCGGCTGCCTTGTCTCTTTCGTCGCCAACGTTGTGCATGCAGGCTAAGACTTACTTAGTAGCTGGTTTCAAATCTAAAAGGCCTCCAATAACTTTAGCTTTACTGAAGAGTGAAGAGAGCATCACTCTACCTTGTGTTGTACTGGGTTTATTAGCCATACTACATAATGCTACATGAGAAAATAAAAGACTGTATGAGAAGGAAATAAATGTATTGTAACCGTAGTCAGAGTTCAGCATGTCATCAGTATCTAATGTCAGAACATTAGATGAGCTGGACAAGTGCTCAAATTAAAGTTTTGCTGCTTGATTTCTCTTGTTTGTGTTCCCAGAGTTTGTACCATTTTGTAATAATAAGTCTTTTATGTGTTCTGTTTTCTCTAATGAGCTTACTTGAAAACGTGATTAAGAAATAACTAGCAGCAGCTGTTGAATGACATCAGTATAATGTCTGCTGCTGCTTTAGTGATTTATCAAATGATTTTTTTTAAAATAGCTCTTATGTGTCTCTCCATTTCTCCTGGAATCGAGTCTTGTTGGTTGCATGCCAAATTGCCCTTTTCTTCTTTAATAGTACATGACTCCTCACTTGCTGATTGTTTGGAGATTGTCATTATATTATTTCTTTCTCTGTCCATTTCCCTGTTTTTCACTTCGGTGATTCAGCTCCCATAGTTTATAACCTAATCAGACCTAGATCAAAGGAGTGTGACAAGTTTTAAAGAGACAGCCATGTTTACATGAGACAAACTGCTTGACATGGTGCCCTTGCAAGAAGGTCCACTTCTGCCACTCAGTGGAATCAAACGCGACATTGTAATTTGAGGCACTGCTTAATTTGACCTCCCCATGTAGACACCTTTTGTATTTCTCACTACCACTTCTGTTTCTTTCTCTCTCCTTGTTGAACTCTTGTTTTCTTGCTTTTGTATATGCTTTTCCTAGTTCACACAAGCTACTTCTAAAAGTAAATATTTGTCATTGGTGGATCCAAACCAAGGACCACCATCAGTATCAGACATCAATACACTTAACATAGTGCTGGATCTGACCCTGTGCTCACTTCTTCTTTACCTTAAAAGTACTGCAAGCCCGTGAAGGGGGGAAAAAGCAGCATTTTCTGCATGTAAACAATTTTAGAAGTGCATGAAGTGGTTTGGACTTCTGATGACATGTCTGAACTCCTGTTTTGAACAGAAAGCTGCTTTCTAAGGACTAAGTATATATTCATTGAATCTTGAGCTATATCTCTTTTATTTGTATAGAAACTTTTATGTTTGAAGCACTGTTATAATACACACCTTCTCAAAACGCAGTTGACACTTAAAAACACATGAACATGGTTACTGCTGTACAATAGGCCTTTCTAAGCCAAAGCTGCGGCACTGGCTTTTCCAGTTTCTTCCTTAGAAAAATAAATGATTTAATTAATGAACAACTAAATGGTTAATTTATTGGAGTAATAGTGGTGTAAAATAGGGTGTGGCAGAATTTTGGCTGACCTTTGTTACTGCTAGTGTGAAGAAGCAATTGCATAGAAAGGAAGATGTTTTGCAATAAAGTAATTGTCGTGTTTGATCAGCCATTTCTGCAACAATCACTTAATCTTGACGGGCCTGTATCGTACACACTTCTTGGATTTTATTTTGTGTGGATTCATTCATCTAAACTATTACACACCTGCCTATTCAGTTTGTGTGTGTGTGTGTGTGTGTGTGTGTGTGTGTGTGTGTGTGTAACTATTATAAACTGAATAGGCAGGTGTGTGTGTGTGTGTGTGTGTGTGTGTAGTTGATTTTCATGAGATCACAAAACCAATCATTTCAAAATGGGGTATTTTTTTGTATGTATGAACCATATAGACTCAAATGAAAGGTATATTTTGAAATGTTAATGTTTACATGCGACATAACTTTTATTTTGAAAAGCTATTGGACCTTTAAAGTATGACAGTATTTGCAGTTCCTTCAGTTTTGGTCTTGCATTTCACATGATATTTGGTAATTGTATTGGTATTAAATATGCCAGAGAGACAGTTTTAACTTCAGCTTTTTGGTTTATCCAAGAACCATGTCAAGTGCATAACACTTTTTTCTTCTTGTTCATTCAGTATTCCAGGTCTTGCTGACTTTGCAACCATCTCTTTCTTTTATTTATTCCTGTCCTTCTCTATCCTCTCACTTTCACTCTCCGGCCTTCTCCTTCCATCTCTCCTTTTTTCTTTTCCCTCTTTTCTCTTTAACTTTCCCTCCCTGTTCCTTTTCCCCCATTGCTTTCCCCCCACCATTTTTCTTCCTGACCTCATTTCTCATCTTTTCCCCCTTTTGTACCCTCTGTTTTTGTCATTGCTTTATCTTCTTCTTTGCCTGCTACCCCCCCCCCTCTCAGTGGACAATAGGGAAGTTCACTCTCTGTTGGTCCTGCAGGTGGGAGGGCCCTAGTGGGCTCCTCTGTGATTGACAGCAGAGGCTTTGTCCTCCTGCCAAGAAAAAGGGAGCAAGAGAGAGAGAAGTTGGGAGTCAGGAGAGAGGGAGGGGGGCTTCATCCATATGAAGAACACTCAGTGTAATCCCTGCTGTTGCAAAGGAAAGTAAAGCGCTTCCTCTCACATTAACACACCCACAGTGTCAGGTTTCAGGATGGGTTTTGTACCATAATAAATCGATCATATGCTGCTTTAGCCTGTGCTAAAGGTGCTGCACCTCTTTCTTAAACTCTGTCTGAAAGCTTCTAAACTTTTTTTTTTTTTTTTTTTGTCTGATGGAACTAAACTTTTCTTCTCAGTTAAGCTTACTTCTCATGGCCATTTGCAGTTGCAGTACTGTCAAAGCATTTAAAGATTGATCCGTCTAATTTAAGGGGTAATAAACTCCTATGCATGAGCGGTTCTGTGAATGATGAGAGTTGGTTTTCCCCAGGGCATATTTTTTGCATTCAGTGTGTGTGTGTGTGTGTGTGTGTGTGTGTGTGTGTGTGTGTGTGTGTGCGCCCTTACTCTGGTTACTGGACATGTCTCGATTGCAGCTATAGTTTGTTCCGTAATGACATCCTGTAACGAAGCAATCTCCACCTGGAATAGATTGCGGAGTAATACAATACATAGCAAGCAGGAGCATTCACTAGAATAGAATGACTGACTTGCATTTAAAAAGTGTCTTCTCTGAAGGCCAAGATACTTAAACCCCGCCCCTAAATATTAACAAAAGCATTCGTTGTCTCTGCCCTTCCCCCAGGCTTTTCTCTCTTTTAGTGATGCAGGGGAATGTGAGTTGGCAGAACTTGCTGAGTTGTGAATTGGACTTTTGCAGTCCATTTAATCCAGCACATGACCCATTTGCAATTACCAGCACGATCAATGAGGAAGCACATCTGATTATAGTCCTGTATTGGGCGAACATAATGGACGCAAGTTTGCTCACTCATTAACTGTTTCAGCCCTAGGGAGGCAACGATGTAAAAATTCTAGGTAGAATAGAATTTACAACCGTTTGTCACGGTGTTTGCACACTGTGAAATTAGACCTCTGCATTTAACCCATCCGTGCAGTGAAACACCCACATACATGCACGCTAGTGTACACACACACACACACACACACACACACACACACACACACACACACACACTTGCCTGGAGCAGTGGGGAGCCCTATCCATGGCGCCCGGGGAGCAATTGGGGGTTGGGTGCCTTGCTCAAGGGCACTTCAGTAATGGACTGTCAGCCAAGGGGCTCGAACCAGCGACCTTCCAGTCACAGGGCTGATTCCCTAACCTCCAGTCCACGACTGCCCCATAGGTGGTGCCTTCTGAGGATTAATCCATAACCTTCTGAGGATTAAGCCATGTAATGACTGCCTGGACATTTTGTTTTTATTTGTCAAGTAGCAGTACAATAGTCTTCAGCTGTTTTATTTATTTATTTATTTATTTATTTATTTGATTCAGTACAAGCTCAGTGCTACCAAAAAACAACACAATATTTACTTGGGCACAGATATTAAACATATACAAGATAAAAACAGTATGCAAAGTCAAAAAATATAAAACTTTTTCACATTTTTACTAAATCAACAACAAAAGCATTTTGTTTGAATGCATAAAAGAATGAATATAGTAGCAAACTGCCTTATGAACCTATAGAAATAACAAAGTCAGCAGGTTTGTGTCCATTTTGCTCAGCTCTGTCAGTAAGTGGTTTTATTTTATGCATACTGGTGATGTGTATTGCTATAGATGTGCAGAGCCAGATCACACTGCTGGCATTTCTCAAGTGTTTCCAGGCTCCTTATGGCTATATTGAAGGAACCCAGATGTTTTAAAGTTTTTCAGATGGGCAATGTTGAGAAAATATAATATTGCGATATTTAAGAAATTGTCCTGTTGGATGAGGAGTAGAGTGTGATTTCTCATCAGCTAAAGAGCTTAAAACTACAGCTAATGGGTGCAGTGCTGAATGCTGATGAGGACGTTTCTTCGCTTCTGGTATTTCTCTTTAGCCGACAGCGTGCCAACATGTTAGTCTGTGAGAGAAGTCTTTTTTCAATAACAGCAAAAGGAGCAGATGATTTCTGCCCTTAGCTAACATCAGCTAGTAGTTACTCTAGTTTGTCTGCCTTGACATTCATGTCCTTTGCAACGTTCTCATGTTTAGGCACCTGATATTTCGGTATAGCATAGTGTAATCCTTTCTCCCAAAAGTGAGTAAACTAGCCACATTTTACAGTCCTGTTAAAACACTGAAGTGTTGATCCTGTAGATTTTCTCTGTCATTCTGAAATGAATCATGACAAATATCCAAATAGTCATTTCAGTATTCAGTTAACTGAGTACTGGAGCACCCATGCACCCATGCTAGTTGGCAGTCACATTTTGAAAAGTGTTTTGAGAGGGTGTGTAAAGCAGAATCCTGGCTTTGATTGGATCTGCTGCTGGATGATGCGTTTAATTGTTTGATTGGCTACCAAGTGACAACAAGAAGTGTAGAAAAAAATGTCCATTAAACTTCCGTATGTATACATTGCTCTAACGAACAGAAAGTACACTTCACTTTTCCTAACAGCAAGTGACATGAATAAGTTACAACGACAAAACCAGAACACTGCCGTTATAATCAGTGAAGCTGTCTACACCAGCTGTGAGCGGCAGAATGTGGAGCGATGTTAGCCAAATAGACTTTGCAGATACAACTGAGATTTACAACAGTAAGATGGTGGAATGCTATTTTAACAGTATTATTTTAGCTATTAATGTTGGATGTTGAGATAAAACATAGCCTGTTATACACCTGTTTGAATCATTAACATTAAATCAGTGTCCCAAATTACCTGATGGAGAGTTTCATCAGTAAAGCAGCCATTTTCTAATAGGTCTGTGGTTTGTCTTGTCTTGCACACTGTAGACATCCTGAAGGCTTTGCGATGCAGTGTGATGTTATATTTCTTGCTGTTAGGACATGTTGATCTGCAGATGTATAGGTTGATCCTGGGGTTTTTCCGAGATGTAACATTTTCTCAGACAGCTCCACTTACCTTGTTTACCATGAATTTTTAAAGTACTTGATATTTTAAAGAGTTGTAAGGTTACTTGCAACATGTCAAATGCATCATCCTTAGAAGATAAATAATCATTATTTACATGTCAACTTTTTTTTTTTTTTCTTTACTTTTAAACATAAATATGGAGATCAAATCAGTCCATGTTCAGCATCTGGCCTCTCTAGTTTTATTTTCTAGATACTGTTCTGTGTTATTCTTTGTGGTTCAGACATACTGTGGCATGTCATTAGACTTCCTAAAGTCATCTGGATGTTCTCAGTGCATGGAGACAGTGAGAGAAAGAGATAATGTGTGCCTGTTGAAGTATAACATGGCTCTGTAATAGTCTGGTTGGAGAGATGCCCTGCAGTAAGCAAAGTCACTTGACCAGGACACTGCAGACTCTGTTAACTGGGGGGGCTTCAACCTAACCTTAACCCCTTCAGCCTTTTTTATGCGGAACATCCATTCACACAAACTGTGTTCATTCGCCACACTGGCCATCTGATTGCCATTGAGGAGAAGGAGAAATAGCATGTCTGTTAGTCCTGACACCCCCATTGTAGATCTTGCTGATTTTGCACCTCATTCCTCTCTCTGTGCTTATTTCCTACTTGTGCTCTCTTTTAATCTCTCACTTTCCTGCTTTTGCCCTTCTTTTGTCAAGAAAGTGAATTAATATGATAAATATTTTAACCTTTCTGAGTAAATTTAACAGACCTTCAGATGTTCAGTAGAGTTAGGGCTGATGTAGAGCTCCCTTGTGGCACACAGTGCGCAGCCCACTGCTGTAAAGGCAGGACCTGCACAGCTTGCTGTTCTGAACCCAGTCGCTGGACATGACCTTGAACAACCACACAGGGTAGAGCGCAAGTACTGCTTGCATAGAGAGCCCCTGCGTGTTTGTGTACACACACACACACATACACACACACACACACACACACACACACAGAGGCAAAATAAGGTAAACTAGCATTCACACGCTTTCACATAAGTGAAGGTGTGTTTGTTGTTGTTGTTATTGTTTGGCTTTTAGATCTGTGTTGCAATATGTGTAGCCAGATTTTATCATGACAACTTTAGAAACAAACTTTCCAAGTTTGTTAGCGTGAAACAAAGAAAAAAGTCAAAATGTCATGATTTGCTTTTTGTATTTGTCACCTGTCGTTGTGTGTTGCTGTGTGAAATAAATGTTTCTTTTTAGTTTAGAATCAAGGATGTGTGATATTGGAATCAAATCTCTGTCAGCAGATAATAGCTCAATAAACATTTATAGACAGATGTTAAGATTTGACTGATATTTGATGAAGTAGAGATTCTAGAGTACACAATGTTTAGGTGACACCGGGCTACTTTGCTAAAATCTGCATTTTATTAATTTTTCTGCATTTATATCCCAACTGAAATAAATGTATCTTCTCTGTAAAGTTAATCCAGATAGAACACAATGTTCTGAGTGAGTGTGGTTTTTGATAAATGAGTGTCTGTAGCAGAAAAGCAGTGGTTAACAGTAGAATGGGTGCAGAATGAGAGTGAGTGCTACCACTGGCAAAGCCTGGTGAACCTGGCTGCTGAAGGTGAATAATTAGGTTGGGTTGGAATGGATAGTAAATGACTAGGCGTTCTGTAATAGTCATTTGATCTGCATTTCTAGTTGAATCTAAGTTACTAACTCAGAAAAAAGGAAGAGAATAGTGTGATGAAGCGAGAGTGTGTCTCTGTATGTAGAAAGAGCAGTGCACGGTCTCCAGCTTGTTTGGCTGCAGCAGTGAATGGAACTCATTGTGTGCCTTTTATAATCAGCCCTTCACTGGACGGCTTCCTCCCCTAATAGACCTCACCATCTCCCAGTCTGAGGACAGACAGTGTGCATCCACTAGTGGCCAAGCTCAGCAAAGTGAGAGCACATCCAAAACCTAAAGGTGCAACACACAAAAACACGAAACTAATGCAGAAGCTTCTGTTCTGTTCTCAAATTAATTTATGGATTTTCTTCATGTTTGGTTGTCAATTGGGGTTAAAGAATCTTCCCTCAGACCACACCGGAGCTTCACTGTGTGTGTTCATCTTATTGGTGTGAGTGTGGGTGTGTGTCTCCCATCTGGGCAGGTCCTGGTAACCCAGGCTTCGTATTTCGTTGAGACATTCGATATGCTTCACCTGCCGCTGTGACAGAGACAACACATGCAGCTGCTGCCCTCTGTAATGTCCTCATCAGGTGCAGAATTAAGAGTTCCTGGGCTTTCCTTGTGCCTTAGGAGCCAATCACAAACACTCAAAAAACAGATGATTTCCAAGCACATCTCAGGATACGTGATCCAGATCAGAGTCTGGTCTGTACATGAGAGAGCCTGTCAAATTAACCGTCTGGCAAAAAGGACATCTGGCACCCTTCTACCACAGAACAAATCTCATGTATTGGAGTTTTTGTTTCATTTCTGCATTTTCCAGTGTAGTTCAGCAGACTGAAAATCTATATTAGTGTTTTTGTAGGGTGGTGTACTGTTAGAATAACAATTAGGTGCAGTCTTTTCTGTTTGTTTTTTTTTTTTTTTTTTTTTAAATTAACCATCAATTAATGAATTGTTAAATGAAGGCAAAATACACCAGAACGAAAGAATGATCATTTACCTAAAGGAAGGCTAATGTTATAACCTATTTAAATTATTGTGACATTAGACCTAACAATCAGTTATTAGCACAGGGCTATCACGTAATCATTGCAGTTGTGTCCTTTTTCTCTTATGTTGCCCTTAGTTAAGGACTCTCTTTCTCAAAGTTCTTCCTTCGTTATCTCCCCCCGTCTTTCTTTCTCAAAGAGCACCATTCATCCCTGGACATTCCCTCCTGGTGACGCTTTAAGTTGATTTTGTTGTTTTGACATTGTGTACCCGGAGATGTGAATCACGCAGAATTCTTCTGCATCAGATGCACACATGTGGTTTCGGACTGGCTCTGTTCAGTGCACACCAGACTCTCTGTTGGGTGGCACATGGTTCAGTGCTGGTCCGTTTGCCAGTGTGCTGAGCGGAGAGGGAGCGTGAAGAGCCGCAGCAGCTGGAATGTTCTGAATGTGGCCGTCCAACAAGCAGGCTCTTGATATAGTTTGGCACCCACACACCCTTGCACAAACTCGCACACATACATACAGTCACAATCATTTTCTCATTGCAGCCTTTGCTGCAGCTCTTTTGGTCCTTTGGATGATGCGTGTGGAAACATCTTCAGTGTTGGACAGTTCTGTGTAGTTGTATCCCTGAAGAATCTGTGGTGTTGAGACATTATGCTGGTCTGCATTTACATACATCAAGGATTTGGTGCCTAGTTCTTGGGGTTCTGCTCCTCTGCATTCAGCCTGTTTTATGTTAAAGCACGAAAGTCAGAATTTTTGATTGACAATTGCTGCAGTAATGTTTGTTTTAATCAGAGAAGGTACATACAACCATGTAAATGTTGCCATAGTGGTAGCTAGAATTGCTTCAATAGCAGTGCTGTTCCTGCCTGTGAACAGAATAATGGTGTTGGCCTTTATTGTACCCCTAAAAGTCTTTTGAATGCAGGTTATTGTTTATAAGGCTGTGCTTTTTTGAAGGTTGGTGTTGCTGTATATTACATTACATTACATTTAGCAGACGCTTTTATCCAAAGCGACTTATATGAACTGTATTATGGACATCTATGATGCCTGTGTCAATATTTATTACACAGCAAAGTTTAACTCTTGATTGAACAATGAAATATCTGCTTTGCCATCATCCTTGTGTCATTATGTAATAACGTTATAAGGATGATGGCAGCATCACTTTTTTGTGAGCTTAAGTAGGACTATTTCATGAATAAATTCATGCTCAAACAAGTGTTGAAAGAATAATAACGTTCTGTTACATGCACTTGTTAAAGCATGCTTGAACCTTGTTAGTTTCCCATTCATAGACCTGGCTGTAGTGGGTTATCAGTTTGTAGCTTGCTGTGATTAGGGCTTAGCTGTTCGTAATGTATTTACGTGTGTGTAGAGCTGTTTCATGTTGTAGTGCTGGTGAAAACTAAACCAATGATGTTACTGTGCTCTATTTGATCTGTGACACATGCTTACGAGCACTTTGGTGTTTGGTGATAATTTTACTGGCACATGTTCTCTCTCATGCTTGTGCCCGAACACTGAGTACTGCCTCCTGGGCTGAGGTTTATGTGATCAAAAGTGCAGAAAGTTTGCTGCTCTGAGTTAATGTACCTATATTGCAAGTTTTACCTCTCTCAGCTTTATTTAATCATCTTTCATGTTTTGGTGTGTTTTGTCATTGTGTCATGACGCATGTGTTGTGATGTATATTGTTAGGTTGCTGACCATACCGTAATTCGAGTGCAGTGTTGGACTGATTATTTCTAAGCTTGTTTAATCTGTGAGTCACTGTTCTTTATTAAATGACTATTCTAACTGTTGTGCCCTCTGCAGTTCCTCTCCTTTTGCTAAATTCTGTCTGTGCAAAAACCCAAGTGGTTTCTTCCTCTATTGTGCAACAAAACAAAGGAAGCTGTATGGCCCCCGGAACTTTTTTTTTTTTTTTTTACTGTATTGCAATCTGTTGGCCCAACATGCATCACATAAACATTTTAAAGAGCTCTTGTTTTTTGTAGTAATATTAGTATAAAACAATGTGCCAATAATACACTTTTTTCCATTATTTTACCAATTGTCTCATTGCAGCTGTAGTTCAGGATATGTTGCTATGAATATATGCTGTTTCCACAGTATAGTATGTTAACTTATGTTTGTATTGGTGTTTTTTTTTTTTTTTTTTTTTCCCCAGCCCTTCTTCAGACTGTTGAACCTGCGGAAGCTGGGCCTGAGTGACAATGAAATCCAGAGACTGCCTCCTGAAGTGGCCAACTTCATGCAACTTGTGGAGCTGGATATCTCCAGAAACGGTACATATACACACATACATCCATGCACGCCCAAAAAACCACATTCTCATTCATGCATCCACAGACCCTTATGCCACTTAGTCACACACATTACACACTCAAGAGCACCTAAGCATCGGTCGTTTATGTGTGAGCTGTAGTCTGTGTGTACACACATACATGACACACTGCAGTGTTTTTCTACTCATCATTTTCTTAATTATGTCTCTAAGAATCAAGTGTTATGTATGAAGCTTAATTTCTGCTGTAGGTTCACACCCTTTCTTAAGTACAGTTAGTAAGAATTGATGTTTAAATCTCTGGATTTAGAAGCAGCAGTATTATATTCTTCTACTCTGTGAGTTCAGGGTGGGAATAGGAATTGCCCTTGGTGTGTTTTTGTTGCTTGGTGCCTATCGCAGCCCAGAGTGGAAGATATGTTGTGAACACACCCACTCCCACACAGAAAGAGTCAGCTGATTGCAGTTTTTTCTATTCCCTGCAATGACTGGTTAATCACATTGTCAAATCGTCATTTTTAGGACTAAGTGTCGAATTCAGTACTTTTGTTGTATTACCAAGCACAGAAAAAAACCTCTCGTCATTCAGTAACAGTCATATAACTAAGCAGTCAGTCATTAAACCAACAAGTAAGCTTGTTCCAAAATCTGGACTGCTAATTGGCTGCTTACATTACATTCTGTATGGCTGTTAACATCAGTGCTTTTTGGTACACTGCAGCATGTTGTGGTCTGTACATACAAAAACAGTATTTATTTGTATAGTGTGTTGTCTCAAAGCATCTTTACAGAAAAAGCAGTAGATACACACTTTCAGCACTTCACTAATTTCTGGTTTCAGTTGTAAGTTAAAAGGAAGGGACTGAATACATTTTGAATGATACACCATATTTATGTTGGCCTTTGTAGGTATTTTCAGTTGAGTGTTTTTGGTTATAAACAACACTAAAAAATGTGATCACATAGTCGGTTACTGGAGAGTGTGCTTTAGATTATTTGTACTGATCATAGTTAATTGGTACCAGTTGTGGATCTGTGGATTGTGCTTTAAGTCTCGACACTCCTTTGTCTAGATCTTGTTGATCTTATTTGTTCTCGTTCTCGTTCTCTCTCTCTCTCTCTCTCTCTCTCTCTCTCTCTCTCTCTCTCTCTCTCTCTCTCTCTCTCTCTCTCTCTCTCTCACAGACATTTCTGATATCCCAGACAGCATTAAGTTCTGTAAAGCTCTGGAGATTGCAGACTTCAGTGGAAACCCCCTCTCTAGGTAAGGGAGTTCTCCAAATTCCACCACACCACTGGGTCAATCCAAATGTCACACATATCGAGAGAGAGGTGGGGGATGGGATGACTGGAAAAGAAACTAGAACAGTTCTGTATGGTGTACGAGAAAAGTGAATCAGGACTTTATTTTACTTTTCAGAGTTACTGTCAGCCCTGCTTTAACCCTTAGAAGTCAAGATATTACTGCCTTCTATCTACACTTTATCTACGTGTAATCATTTAGTCACATTATTTCATAGTTGAATGCTGAATTACATTTGATTTGTCTGCTTTGTTTCAGTGTCAAGAAAAGACAGACATGACAATGTAAAGGATTTTTCTTTATGCAAAACAAGACTGTACACATGAAAGTAACCTTTACCTGGCTCAAATCAGGATTGCTCTTGTACACAACACAAATGTGTGTGGCATCACTTGAAAGTTTAGAATCTGTATTTTTAGCAGAATGGGCTTGCTTGTTTAATTCTGTTGTAAGTGAAAGATAATTAACATTAGACATTTGCTGTTTTTATGGACACAAACTTTCTAACGTAGTACTGTTCTTTCATGTTATCCACTTGTGTGCTGTGGTTCCGTTCCAGTATGTAGCTGAAGGAAATAAAGAACAGTGCTGTAGTAATATGCATATAAATATGTGTTGTATTAAAATGTATTGGTGCTTTATGCCATTACCTACAAAAATATGTATTCATATGGTTATATATATAATATTCTGATCTTATTTGTGTTGTGTTCTCTCTCTCTCTCTCTCTCTCTCTCTCTCTCTCTCTCTCTCTCTCTCTCTCTCTCTCTCTCTTTCTCTTTCTTTCAGATTGCCTGATGGCTTTACACAACTTAGAGCACTAGCCCACCTTGCACTCAATGATGTGTCACTACAGTCACTACCGAATGACATAGGAAAGTGAGTGCATACACCCCATAGCATTTTTAAATAAGAAATGGAATATAAAGTACAGTGCACAGCTTTGAATTAAACAGTAATCAGCATCATGAGGCATTTTAAGCTTTCACGATTATTATTTAATCATCTTATTGCACTTATTTGAGATGAGTGCAATTATTTCATTTTTATATGTTTACATTTGCATCATGCAGAAACTGAATTAGGTGTGTTTTCAACCGTTGGGTTGAGACGAATGTATATAGATAAAATAAGCAAAGCAAGTAAAAAAAAGTTAAAAAAGCAGAAAACGCATTAATTGAGCCACGTCTACACAGTGAAAGTTCTGACTAGTGCTATAACACCTCTAGCGGGCGGTTGTAAGTAATGTTTGTTTATTTGAGCTCAAACTTTGTCGTCAGTTTGGAGAGCTTGGAAGCAAGACAGCTAATCAGCCCGTTTGCTCACTTTAGACTTGTACTTTAATAATTACATTAAATGAACAAAAAGCACCAATCACTTGTTGTTCAGAAATATCTGTATGGCATATATCAGCTGTAGTGTAATGATTGTGACAGGCACAGATTTAGCATTATTATAATGTGTGTGTGTACATGAGCACACACAAGCTCTGGTTTTGGCTCTGTGGGGTGTTCATACAGATGGAGGGGAGCCCCTCACACTTCCAGACCAACTGCCACAGCATAAACCCACCATCTGACATCTCTGTTGTCATTCTTTTCTTTCGTTTCATTTGTCTTCCTCTTTTTTGTCGTGCTTTGTTTCTTCTAGCTTGGCTAACCTGGTAACTTTAGAGCTGAGGGAGAATCTGCTGAAGTCTTTACCCACGTAAGTCCACACTTCAAACTTGGATTGATGCTGAAGGATCCTGCCTGTATGAGTATGTTCTAATTTTTGTTGTCTCTTTGGTTCTCTCCAGCTCTCTGTCTTTCCTGGTGAAACTGGAACAGCTAGATTTGGGCAGCAATCAACTGGAAGTGTTGGTAAAAACTAGCAACACACACCTTACCCAGTCCTCACATGTTTTTTTTTTTTTTTCTCTCTCTCTATGAGTACTGGCTTTTTTTTTTCTCTCCTCTCTTTGCGTTCCTCTTAAATTTCTTTTCACGCCGTCATGGCAACGCCCAGTAGTTGTCTCAGTGGGACTGAGTAAACAATACGGGATCACACAAAGGCATCGCCCAGGCAATGCTGATGATGTAATTGCAAACCACTACCCACAGTTCCCTTCTGCATACAACATCCATCTCAATCATACCTAACAGCTCTGAGGATGGTGATATAGTGCAATAATGCTTAATATGATGTTCACTCCTCATTCGTCTATTTCAGTCATGTGACCTTTTTCTTATAGCAGCCAGTTTAGTGACAGTCTTCTGCTGCGTCTCAACAAGAAGGAATTGAAATATAGCGAATATCCATTCTGGGGGGAAAAAGTTCTTTTAAAAAATGGTTTTGATTTCATACATGCCATTCATACATACATCCCCGTTCCCAGTAGTTATTGATTCAAAGCATCCATATCCTACATTTACAGGGTTCACCTACTGTATGATGCTTGTTTGGTTTTGTTTTGCCAAAAACAGTCATAGCTAATTTTTTACATGACCCCATTTCAAACTCTCTTTATTTCTTGGAATTGAACAGGCTGATTTTGTTACTGTATTTTTAAGGACTGATATATGATAAATAAACTCAGTTCTTATTGACTTTACTGCATTGTGTCTCATTCAAAAAGCAGACAGAGCTCAAACACACCTTACAACTTCAATATAAATGGGAAGGGCTAAACTTACTTCTTTAAGCTAAATAGGAGGACGTGTAAACCATATGGGGAATATGTGCCAATTTGGTCAAAAGCGTGCTTGTGAGGTCATGCACACTGATGTTGGATGAGAAAGTCTGGCTTGCAATTGATATTTCAATTCATCCCAAAGACGCTCACTGAGCTCTTCAGTACGACCCGTTCTACTGCCAGTGTAGTTTGCATGGCTTGTTTTTTCTTCACCTGTCAGCAATGGGTGTGTCTGAAAACCTGAACTTAATAATCAGGAGGGGTGTCCACATACTTTTCCTGTATCACATACTTGTTGCATGATTTCTCATGCTGCTCTAACTTAGATGGAAGAACCATTGAACAAGTGGACGGCCACAGCAATAATGTTGATCACTGGTTGGTTTTGACTGCATTTACACAGTGAACATTAATATCATTGATATTACTGCTCAAACACTGAAGTAATGAAACATAATCATGTCAGCTTACACAGGAAAGCGTGTTTTAAATTTTTGTTTTCGCATCAAACTGTACTGCACACAGAATATTGTCTTGGTCATAAAAATTGCAGGACAGTTAGACAATAACAAAACATGAGTCAAGTGAATATTTTCCTAAGAAAACCTTTAACTGTCTATATAACATGATGATGTACAGACTAAAAGACCATTTCTGTGCTCTGGATGTTGAAAAAAGTAAGCTTTGACAAAACTTTGTGAAGAAACTTCAAGTCCTCCTTTGAAACTGTTTTCTTATTTATTTTTTCACAGAGGAATTGAATTGTTAATTAAGATGTTAATTTCCCAGTGGACAGTTTGTGTAGCAGTATACCAGACCTTTGAACTATTTTTGGAGCATATTAAATGTTGTGTGCCTCTCTCTTACCTGGTACCTGTCCTAAACCTGAGCGCTGACTGTGTTTAACCTTAGATTGGACAGGCTGCTGGCTTTACCTCACTCTTCTTAAAATGCCTCTCTTTCTCTTAGCCGGACACATTGGGGGCGCTGCCCAACCTTCGCGAGCTGTGGTTGGACAGGAACCAACTCTCCTCACTACCTCCAGTGAGTACATGTTACACCTGTGGTTAGACTGTAATTCAAGCATGTCATTGTAGCCTCGTCTTGCATGGCATACTTTTAATTTTTGTGAGAAAATTTCAACACTGTTCACTTTTAACCACACAAAAAAACTACCTCAACTTATCTGTTGTGCAGTGTAGTCATTAGGTCAGTAATCTGTAAAATTGCCCTTTTCTTCAACAGGAGTTGGGAAATTTGCGACGCCTGGTTTGTCTGGATGTATCGGAGAACCGGCTCACGGAGTTGCCCTCTGAGATCAGCGGCCTCATTGCCCTCACTGACCTGCTTCTCTCACAGAACCTCCTAGAAGTTGTGCCTGACAGCATTGGTGAGACAATGAGCATTTTATTACAGATTTAAGAGGTATTTGTGTGTACTGAATAGCCTTTCACCCAGTGCTGTTAACTAAACTATTTATGGTTTTATCTTGCAGTACAGGTTAATCACAAGTTAAAAGAACATAGTTTCTGGTTGGCAGGCTCACTAAAGACCATGACCAGACACTTAAGTTGAAATTTAACATGTGCAAACTCTTGATTGTCCTGTAAATGTCTAATGTAAATTACATGCTTTGATTTTACCTCACTGTATGAACAGCTGCTTATCTGCCCTCTAGTGGCACTTGGCTTGTAGGACTTAAGTCATTCTCAGGCGTTAGGGTATTGCATTGTTTTCTTTTAGACTCCAAGTTAACTGTTGGACGTGCTGAGATTTTGGTGCTTCTGTTAACGTTGTGTGTCTCTTTTTCGTTATAGGCTCCTTGAAGCAGTTGTCCATTTTCAAAGTGGACCAAAATCGGCTGGTTCATTTAACTGACTCCATTGGAGAATGTGAGAACCTCACGGAACTTATGCTGACAGAGAACCTCCTACAGGTACCCAACTGGCACTGAAGTTTATCTTCATCTTGTTCTGTCTGATTTAGAAGCACTACCTGGGCTTGTTTGTTCTTAAAATTAGTTTTCATCTCCTTTGGAGAATTAGTCTGGCATTACTGTGCTCCAGGTTTTCCATTTTAATAATGCTTCTGACAGTCCTCCAGGTTTAGTCTATGTTTATGTGTCTGTGTTGTTCTGTTGACCATCAGCAATGTGGATTTACTAAAAATATAGCATTTTTCCCATCTCTTCCTTGTCCTCTTGTGTCCTGCAGTCCCTCCCTCGCTCCCTGGGGAAGCTTAAGAAGCTGACCAACCTGAATGTGGACCGTAATCGTGTGAGCAGCGTGCCAGCAGAGCTGGGTGGCTGTGCCAGTCTGAATGTGCTCTCGCTCAGAGATAACAGGGTGGGCAAACTGCCTGCTGAGCTTGCCAACGCCACTGAGCTACATGTACTGGATGTGGCAGGAAACAGGTGAGAGCCACACATCTGGAAGCCCTCACACAAGGATAATTCATTTCAGTGCTGTGTCTGTCTAAAGGAAATTTAGGGGAAGCAAACTTGAGTAACAGTCCGCTGTAGTCTGTGGTAGATATTCCAGGGTGAAGCCTATATCTGGCCACCCTTATTACAACTTTAGGCTCTAATTAGCCTGTTTCTGCTTTTTCTTTGAGAACGTCTTACATTAGTCATAGTTTTATCTCATCTGTCTAATCTGAGTGTTCAAGTGTAATTTCATTTCTTTAATTAAACTTCTCATTTTTTATCGTAATTCTGCTATCTGGTGTTGACCAGAGTTTCCGTTTTTGAATTTTGCTTCCTCTCAGCATTTCTTCCTCATGTTCTTAGCAAGTTTTTTCCCCCACCTTGATTAGCCCACGCCTCATTAGTGTTTTAGTCTGGATTTCTTTGAAGTAGCTTTGTGACAATGGTCTGCTGTAAGAAAGTGCTATATGAAATCACTGAATTGAACTGAGTAAATAGTAATCTCTCTTCTCTCCTCTTCACCCAATAGGTTACAAAATTTGCCTTTTGCCCTGGCCAATCTAAACCTGAAAGCTATGTGGCTTGCAGAAAACCAGTCTCAGCCCATGCTGAAGTTCCAGACTGAGGACGATGTGCGTACTGGAGAGAAAGTTCTCACCTGCTATCTGCTGCCGCAGCCACAAACACCCATCTTAGGTGAGGCCTGATGCGTTCTTTCTCTTTCTTTTTCAGTTCTGAGCCAGCAACCCCTGGTGTGGTCCTGGCCCAAAAAGCTGCTGCTTCTCTTTTGCACCATTATTGTTGCAGTGCTGTGACTGAAAGAATTAGACATTTCACTGACAGTTAAAAGACTGGCTGATTTCTTTTTAGAGAACATGCTGCAGAGCGGCGTGGATGAGAGCTGGCCCACAGACACTAATCTGAATAGGGTGTCAGTCATCCAGTTCCAGGAGGAAGCCAAACCTGAAGAGGAGGATGAGGAGTCTGCTGCAGAGAGAAGGGTGAGACACACTGTGTTACATATATGAACAGAGGTGGCTAGTAACTCTTTACATGTACATTTTTGCTATTTGTACTTTGTGTTTTCTAAATTTTCTTGCATTGTAATACTTTGACGTCTACACAAGTAATCTGGCCATTCACATTGAGAGACAAATCTTTTTTTTCTTTTTGTACTTAATTTCATGCTGCTTTGTTGGGTCAGGTCTTGCGCACATTTCTTATTTAATTTTAGACCAAAGGAATCCATAAACAGAATAACAGCACATAACCAACTTCATTTTCTGTGTTGTTGCTGGATGTACCAAGAGCTTTTGCTGCACTTTGTTGTGGCAGTTTTTACCTGATCATTTTTCGTTCTTGCTCAAGTAGTTTTTTGCTCAGCTGTTTTTGCTTCTACTTGAATGGTTATAGAGAGAGAAGTAAGGATGCTTCTGTTTGAGAAAAGGTATAGGCTACTGTACCCAGCTCTGTGTAAATGTATGTTTTTAGTGCTTTTGTGCTGCTACATGTGTGCATTAAAGCATGCAGACTTATTTTGGGTATTACTTTGTTTGGACCAGCAGGGTCTCCAGAGGCGAGCCACTCCTCACCCCAGCGAACTGAAGGTGATGAAGAATGTGATTGAGGCAAGAAGAAATGAAGCATACACCTCTAAACCAGATGATGATGATCTGGAGTGTCCAGACAACGAGGTGTGTATCTGAGTGTGTCTGTGTATGTTCATGCCAACAATGCACAAGAATGAAAATTCTTAACTAAAATTCTAGCACACTCAGCTGAAAACCAAATGAAAAAGCACTTTTATATTTAATTTGCCATTGTGTTTCTGTTTGTTGAAGTAACTTAATGGTGCTTACAGTGCTAAAGTGGACTGTTTCACTGCTGCTCCTCAAACTGTTTAGATGTGTCTGCACTGACTAGCACAGGATACTGAGGAGAACAGTGTTTTTAATCATTGTTTCAAATGTTCATTGTCACTTTGAATGTTTAAGTGATATAATTTACAAATTAAGTTCTACAATTTTACAATTTTTCTGCCTTTCTTTCCTTTTTGGCCAAAAACTGAAAGTGACACTTTTTATTAGGATTGTCAAATACAAAATTCTTTGTGTTACCCATGCAGGTAGGTGCAAAGATGAGAAGCTGCATATGCATCAAATATACAGTGTCACTCCTGTGCTGTGTTTTATAAGGATTGAAATCGTTTTATCCAAAATCTGAATTGTGTTTATTCTTTAATAAAGTGCAGAAACTGAAGGAATAAAAAAACGTATCTTTATCATATGGGAAAATATTCTGTACTTTTGCTTCTTTCATCTTTTTAATTGAAATAGCTTAGACAAAAGCGAACATTTTGACTTTAGTACCACAAGACTTTTTGAGGGCACTGTATACACTTTCTCTCATACTGCAGACATTCATAAGTGTCCTTAATGGACACTCAAGGTTACTCAGCATTCTCTAAGCATGACTCAACTGTCACTCACCTCTTTACAAAAAAACCCTCTTTATTGGTTTTCTACTGCCTTTCAGTGCCGTCTTGCATAACCACTTGGACATTCTTTTTTTCATTAGCTTGTGATGCACTCAGAATTACAAATATCCACGTCACATGTGTATTGTACCGTGGGGAACATTATTCTTGTTTTAGGATTTGCTTTCACATGATTAGAGTATGCACACACCTTTAAGTAAAACTTTATTTTACTGCTGATTGTTCTGTGTATAATAGTACATCACAGTGGGACGACTTTGATCGGTGTGACTGTTTGTTCGCAGGAGAAACGATCAAGCCGTCTGTCCAACCAGAGCCATGATTCCCAGGCCTCCAACAGCACTGCCTCAGCCAATTCTCATGACGAGAAACGTGGAGTCAACTTTGTTGGGGTGGAGCTTAATGATAAACATAACCAGGAGCAGGAGGAAGAGGAACTTGATGAGATGGAGGTGGAATATATTGAGGTAATTTAGTAAGAATGTGTATTTGTATTGCTGGGAGAGCATTTCACACATTTTTTTGAGATACTTAAAAGCCACAATATTAACATTTCTGAACATAGTTGACATGACATGGAGCTCTCTGAAACAGTAAAAACGAAACAGGGACAAGTTTAGGCCTATGATCTAATCCTGAGGTATAGATCTAAATGTAAGGACCAATGCATTTATTCTAAGAACTGTTTCACAGTGGGTACTTGGCTTTGGGTATGTACCCTGTGTTTGCATTGTCTCTGGTAATCGTAATATAACAAATTATTATGAGAAGACACACAAATTCTTGATTTTTCCTTTAGGTGTGTGTGTTTTGTCAGGGGCGAGGGGACCATCCATTTCCTTGTATTTTTCATTCTTCTGTCCATCTGTCCACCAGCCCACTGTGCACTTTGCTGAGGAACCTATTATTCGAGGAGGTGATGAGGATGAGGAGGATGAAGATGATGATAACGAGGACGGTGCCAACAGGAGCGATGAAGAGTCGCAGCCGCCTCCATTCCCTGCCGAGAAACAGCGGCTCATCCGCAAAGACACACCACACTACAAGAAGCACTTCAAGATCACTAAGCTGCCCAAGCCCGAGACAGTGGCTGCCCTGCTTCAAGGCTTCAGCCCTGATGGTCTGTCTCCATCTGCACGCACAACTGAGGAAGAGAGAGATGGAGAGGTGGAGGAGGATGAAGAAGATGAGGAGGGAGTGACGGCTAACACCCCTCTGCTGCAGAGACTGGAAGCGGCTGAGCTGGAGGACAGCAGGCTGACTCAGGTGAACTCCTCGCTTCAGCCGGTGAAGGTAAGGCCAGGCCAGAGCAGAGCGGCGTGGGGTGTAGGGTCATACGGATGAATCTGATCAGCCATGAGTGGCTTGCTGGCTAGATGAAGAATATTAGCTTGGGTTTGTATGAGGTTGTTGAGGGGTAAAATCAGTTGAGTGAGAGGGCACATGCATCTGAGCTCCCAGAAGGACTCGCTAGAAGATCAGAGTTTTTAGTGCTTACTTTAAGCAGTTGTTTCATGAAAAATCATGAAATGAACCTGGTTTTTCAAAAGGATCAGCCAAGACATTTTTATTATCCACAGTCTGGAGCAGAGCACATTTACATAACTAAAAGCAGCATTTAAACTGCATGTTATGAGAAGTTTATCCCATAAATTTATTTGTTAAACTTTTTTTCTTTGGTTGCAATCAGATTACTTGGCACTTTGGGTGATGATGGACTACGTCAGGTCCTCCTCAGAAGGAATTTTGATGGGTTGGGATCAGTTTTGAACTTTTTGAAATTTGGTTAAGACAAAATTTCATCCAGCTCGCTTTCGGAGTCATAACTTAGTGCTATGGACTGGCTTAGGTCAAGCTTGGATGGAAAGTTTATAGGCTGTATTTGTGTTCAGATTCCAGAGGCTTTAACCATTGTATTGTGTCATACTGAATTATGAATTTTAAATTGTTACAGCCCTGATAAGCAAACTTTTTTAAGATGACAGCTTGGTGCTTTTTGAAGCAAGTGTTTGGTAGTTGAGGTATGCAGTTTGCATGGTGCTAATAGGTGGGCTTTAAGCTTTCATTACTTGTTAGCAACATTAGCCTTGTAGCTCCTGAAGCAAACTTCAGACATGTCTTGGCTGATGACTACATTCGAGATGAGGGGGAAATTGTGTAACTGATGTTTTTTCTGAACTGTTGCTTGAAGCAAGCCTTCATACTTACGTAACACTAAGAATATATGCATCACATTCACATCCCATTTAGTGTAACCTGCATCCAGTTTGCACTCTGTTGTTACTGGGTTGAAAGCATGTGTTTGTTCATTCCAGAGTCGTTTACAGATTGATGTGGTTGTCTTGCCTATATAGGGAATAGGGAGGCATCTAAAATTTGTGAAACAGCAGTGCAACAGGCTTGGCGACATACTGAAAATTGAAATCTCTGTATTTGAATGCCAGGCAGGGATGTCAAATGACAAAGCCCCTTCCTTTATTTTGCCCCATGTCTTTAGTTCCACACATGCTTGTCCCTCAACTCCTCACCATGCTGTTTTTGAGCACTGCCTCTGCCCACCCCATGCTCTGCTTCTCATCATTATTTGCCATTTCTTACTGCTGCCCAGAGAATCACTGTCTTCTTTGCCAGCTTTTTTTTCACGTGTCATGTGTGAGTGTAAGAGAGTGAAAAGCAGCTAATTTCTCAAATCAAAGTTGATCACTGATAACATTTAATTTTACAATCACACCGATGAATTAATTTGTGATGCTTAACTAAGCTGTTTTATTTTCTTCCCTCAGAGCTTTGTGATAAAACTCACTGGCCCCCTGATCCCATCTTTCTTGGTTGATTTTTATTAATTTTACCCAACATATTGTTTGCACTGATGTGAAAAATACAAACAAAAAGTTGTACCTTCTGCATTTAGATATTATTTAAACCTTTTTTTCTGTTAAGCAGGCAGTGCGAAGTATTCACTTATTGTACTCAAAATATTTATTATATTCAAACTGTTGATTCCTGCTTAGAGATTCATACATAGTGTCCTATTATGTAACCTCTGGGATAACTTTGTGAAGGAGCCATAGCATTTCATGCTTAAGGGAGAGATTTGAATGACCAGTGGAGGACAATTTTTGTGAAAAATGTTTAAAGTGGAATTAGTAATTAGCAGTCATGATGTATCCAGAACATATTTTGAACCATTTTATTTATTATCCAAAATGACCAGTCAACCTGCAATTTCTGTATGTATTGCTGACAATACTGACATAGTATAGTTCAGAATTAGAAAAAATTGGCTACTATATTGCCTTAAAACTGCATGAACATCTGTGACGAGTGAATTTGAATAAAATACAGATCTATCATAAAACAGTATCTCAGGCATCAGGAAGTATATTCTTTACCATTTAATGTAATCACTACTAGCTTTTAGAGGCCTTAAACTCTTCAGATATATAGTTCCTATCACCACTGTGAACAATTCTAATGTGGTAAGTTTCTCTAGAACAGAGCATTTCACATTAAACCACTCTGAATGACTTTGTTTACATCTTAATTGAATTATGCAGACATTTTGAACAACTGGTGGAATAATTCTTTAGGCTTAAAGTGCCATCTGTGAGGGGTTTTTATTTATTTATTTAAGCAGTAATGTTCTCAAACCAGCTGGGATCAGGGACCCTGTGTGTATCTGTGTGTGTGTGTGTGTGTGTGTGTGTGTGTGTGTGTGTGTGTGGAGTCTCCATGGCTGAATGAAGTGATTCAGGAATGTTTGAAAAACATTAGATGTGTCTATGTGTGCTTTTATTTGATTTGTGTGTGCAGAGAAAGTACGTTATGCTGGTGTGTGGGAACATTGTCTGCTGTGTCCGTGCAGCAATGTTTACATTTGCTCGCTTGCCCCGTGATTAATTACCCCCCTGTTGAGGAGAAAAATAGTCAGACCAAATTTACAGCAGCAATATCACCTGCGTAAGAATGATTTCATTTACCAAGACCGCTAGCATGAGAAACATCTTTCTTAAGATTCATTTTCACTAGTTGCTGTGAAGAGCTTAGGCATGTACTATGATAACCATTTGAGGTTGAATCACTATTCCGCTGTTCATTTTGTTTCATTTCATTAAAATGCCCCTGTTTTATGTTTTAACAAGACTAAGAAGTGTGGCAAGTTTACTCATAGTTATTGCCAAGTATATATGGTGTTTTACACTTTTCTGTTCTGCTTCGCCATGCATTATCTTGAGTGAGCTGCCAAGAAAACATTGCTAAAGCATTGGTAGGGACTTAACCGACAGGGTTAAGAGTGCGGCTGGCGCGGCTGTGTCGCTACCTAGAATAACTACTCTGGCTGATGTTAGCAAGATCTAGAAACAGTAAAAATGTATTTCTTAGACAAATTAACATGTTGGCACATCATCCACTCATGGGAAAAGACCTCCTGTAAGCAGATACGGGTCTCTATTCGATTATCTGATTACTTCATAATTTCAGTCTTTTGCCAAATCAAATAACAGGATCAACAGTTTAATCTTAAATCAATGTAACTAATCATCAGTATATGTTCTCTCATTCATTAATCTGAGAGAGCACTGAAGATGCTCATGTATTAGGTATGTAATGATATGCAACTTTGATGATACAGTAGATCCTGCCGTTATGCTTGACAATATGATTGAAGTACAGAATTAGAAAAGGAATGCCAACATAACTTGCACATTTGTTTTATTTATATTTATTTATTTACCTTCTTACTAATTGCTAATTCCTAAAACATTTTGGTCATTCCCACTTTTAACCCAAAAATACAGCAGTTCGTATTGAAGGGATAGCTGTCAAAAGGCAGTTTTTAGAAGACATAAAATAAATAAAAACTAATATAAGCAAGGCAAGATCTGTATTACATAATGCACGTGTTTTGTTTTTATAGGTCATCAGTAGCAAAAATGGCGGATTAAGGCTGCAGTTTAATATTAAATCAAATGCATTATGAGTTTGTTTACAATCTGACATTGTGTGTTTCCAGTGTGGCTCAATCACATGTGCAAGAGTGTATGTGTTGGAGCGTCTGCTGAGTCCAAATCTACTGTTACAGAGAGTGTGTGTGGGTGGGTGTGTGTATGTGTGGGTGTCTGTCTGTCTGTCTGGGGTTTTATTTTCCACTCATTCATTCTTTTTTGGGTTTGTCTTGGAGGAAACGAGTGCAGATTATTTATTTTTCATTTTTTATTTTTTTGCCTCACTAATCCGCATGCCCTCTTGCTGGTTCCTGTCCTAACAGGGGGTGTCATTTGATCAAGTCAATAATCTGCTGATTGAGCCTGCTCGAATTGAGGAGGAAGAGGTCTGTACCTACTCTTTCCATCCAGCTCCGTCTCCCTCCACCTTTCTTTCTTTCTCTCCCACTCACTAGTCACCTGCCGTTAGAAAGCGGAGGGGTAGACATAACCCACCAGAAAATTCTCATTAATCCAAAGCCAATGATTAGGGAGCTACTCACCATCACTCAACCCCTAACCCGCTGTTGTGGTGGAACCCTGTCCATGTGTTTGGGAATTGTTGTGGAGCAGATATTTTCTAAACAGTATTTGGTGAAAACAAAATGTTTTGTTTACAAATCACATCCAGAATTTAAAAAAGGAGAGTACTTCTTTAAACTTAGGATAAACATTTTTCAGCTTTCAGTGTTTTAAAACATTCCTTGTTCTTGGTTTGTTTGCTGTTTTGTCCATATGCATGCTTCTAAAGTAAAGTATTGTGATCTCCTATAGGCTTTTGCGGGGCGTAGAACTGCCTTTATTGATTTTCAGTTCTTCATGTCTTCTGTTATCTAGTCTAACTACAAGCATAAAAACAGTTGAGTTTTGTCACATTGGCAGATTTTTGCTTGAATTCTTTACAATGGTCTTTAAAAGCAGAATTCTGGCCATACCTCTCTGTTAATCCATCTGAGAAGAATGAAAGGGGAAAGTGATAATACACACAGTACTGTGTCAAAGTCAGAAAGCACCTTTAACTTGCTTAATTTACAGTCACCCATTTAACACAACTTAATTTTTCAAGAGGTATTTCTGAAGAGATTCTGATATAAGATAATCCACTTGTATAATACTTAAAGCTTTCATCTTTGAAAGATAGGAGAAGATTAGGCACTGTTGATTCAGATCTAGAAAGAAATCCAAGTGTGTTACTGTTCATCCTTCCAATATGAGAAGGCAACTCAGCACTATGAGTCTGAAAGGATGTGTAGCTGTTAAGAAGCTGTTACTGAGAAAAGAAAATAGACAAAACAGTAAACTTTCGTAGAAAGTCGTAGATGCTGGTGTTCTCAGAACAATGGACCGAGCACCGCAGAGCCCAGACCCCAGCATTTGTTTGGGATTACTTGGATTGTGAGAAGCAGAAAATCCAACCAACTTCTAAGACTGAACTTTCGAGGTATGGAAAAATATCTGTGCAGATTTTCTTTGGAGAACTGAGAGAAAGTCTCCCTGTAAAAAATGGAAGCTGTAATATAGGAAAAGAGTGGAGTCACTAAATACTAAAAAACATATTTAGTTGTTGAGGCTTCTGTGTTTTTTGTTTTTTAAATATACATTTGTATAGGTTCTGCTTTTGTAGTTGATTCTGGATTAAAAATGAAACCAATTAAGGGTGGTCTCTGAGTTTTGCACAGTACAGTGGAAACACCTCACTATGAATAACATTCAAACGAGAGCATTATGATAAGGTTAGATCCTAAGACAGTAACATATACAGTACTGTGATGCTGCTTGTATTAGATTTTATAAAAGCAGTTTGTCTCATTCTGTCTCCTGTGGAGGACTGTGCTGTGTAGTGTATCTTACTTAAAAGTATGCATGCACAAACTGAACACCAACAATGTTTTTATAAACCCTGAAATCTGGAAAAATGTTTTTGTTGAGGAAAAATGCTGGCATTTTCCTGTTAGCTTATATTTTTGAATAACCTTTAGCCACAATCCAGGGTTCCATTATACCTGTTTCTCGTTCATCCTTTTCTATTTGTATCTGTCTTTCTATCTCTCATTCTTCTCTGTTTGGCTCTTTTCCTCTTTGTCCCTGTTAGGCTCTGGAGCAAGCAGTGCAAAGGGACTGCTATTTAAAGGTCTTTTGCAGTACCATCACATATGTGTTTGTGCTGTCCCTGTCAAATATAACAGTAAATAATCAACACATTAATTACCATAAGTACAGTAAGAGAGTCCAGTGGTGTTGTCATATCTGCAGTTCAAAACTTTAATACAGTTTTCATTCTGTTTTAATACAGATTCATAAATATGCGGCGTATTATCCTTTTTTTTTTGTTTGGGGAGTATTTATGTACTTTATGACTGTACTTGGTTGTTTGGTTAATTATTAGGCCAGAAAAGCTTTAAAGAGACACTCTTGACAAAATTAAAAATGTAACCATTGCTTCATCTGCTCTAAACATATACTGCAGCAGTCCATAGAGTGGGATTTTATGATTTTAAAACTAGAAAGAAATCTTTCTGATAATGTATCTTAAAGGTGGGAGGAACTTTTGAAAAATGGTTTAGATATTTTGGGGCTTTTATTATTATTTTAGTTTTTAAATAAACTGGTAAATGCAGAAGTTTTCTTGATTACGTTACTGCTAGAACATTGAATATCTTGCAACGGTAGAACTAGTTATTTTCTTCAAACATCATGTCATTAATTAGATTACTCAAACCACAGAAGTGACTTGTCTATACGTTTGTGGCTAGGCTAGCTGATGGGATTGGGTGTTTCCATTCTGTTATGGTGTTGTGCATATTGGGTAACGTAGTGAGACACATTGATTACCAAACAACATAAAATGGTCAATTCTGTTGAGTCAGTGAGGCTGAGGGATGCTGCACTGCAGAATACTGTACAACACAGTAAACAACATTTAAATCTAATTTTAGGGTGTTAAAATAGTCATGGAGATTCAAATATTTAGAAGTTGCTAAGTAATCAGTAAAGGACTCTACAGCCCAAAATACCACAGTGCCACTGTTCAAAAGTTTAAAGATACATGTAGAAGAAAATTCTGTTATCATGTTCATTATCATCTACCATTTCATGGGTTTCAAATTGGTTTCAAGTAATTTGTATTGAGCTATAAAGAATGAGATGAAAGGAAAAAGATGAAAAACCTAGATGTGTTCAGAATAAAGAGGTGTAGAATAACATAAAGGATGAATTTATAATAAAGCTAAATACCCAGAATACCTCATCACATTTTTAGGTAGGTAACTTGACAAAAAAATGAATATTGATTGAATGAGCTATGTAATTGTATCATATTATTGTTATTATATAATAACTATTTGTTCTTACAAAAAACAGATTTTTTTAATACAAGATCTGAAATATCTTGGTGTGTTTAGTTTACAGTAATTCAGTTTCCATCATATCACTTATTAGTATTGAATAAAATTATACCAAATATTAATAATTCCAAACTTGTGAACAGTAGTGTGTTTTACTTTAGGTACGTTCTTTATAATCTGTCTGATTCATGACCATTCATCACAAGAAGATGATGTTGCAGACACAGAAATTATCATAGACTGTAGAGAGATTGACTTCAGTTGCTCTACAAGCCTGCTGTTGGATGAAATGAAGAGTGTAATGTGCACTATACATGATTACTGCCTGTAGGGATTTGATCTTCACTTGTCATGCTGGAGTTTGCATGGACACATTGCATAAACAAACTGAAGGTGTTTGTGAGCCTTGTCATGAAGGAATGTGGAAGACCTTCACTGGCCCAGAGCACTGTGCTCTTCTCCTTTTTTCCTTTTCATATTCATCACTTCATCGTCTTTCTTATATATGTAGTTTGTGTTTAGTCTAGTTGCACTTTGCATGACTTGCTTATGTAGGATTGCAAACGTCCAAACTGACCCTCAACAAATTTAGCTGATTTTCTCCCCTTTTCTTATTATTGTCATCTAATGTCCTCGTCAACACTGCTGCTGTGTTTGATGTTGTGACGAGTCAGCTTTGTGACTCATTAATCGAGTTAACAGATCCCTTAGTCCAGCAGATGTTTATGTACTATATGTGCACAAGCGAATTATTTATTTATTTATTTTGTGTGTAATATTTTTGTTCAGGTTTTTTTGATTGTTGTCTCACAGCAAATGTTGATCCAAAGAGGGGTAAATGGTGCATTAAAGTAAATTTGCTCTAGCTAGTCACAGAATCATATGGTAAAACAAATTAATGTGATTTAGTATATTCGAGAATGGTAGACTACAGAGTCAAATATGGACTCATTTGCTGTTCATATACTTTTTGCCTGTTATCCACATCAATTGGATCGATATGAGTTTGGAGACTCAGGGTTCTGTCCCAACATCCATGGCTTCCTTTGCTTGATTATACAGCGATTCTGCTTGTACATTTTCACTCACGTCTGTTGCTCTAATTAAGTTTTTATTTTTTAAGTGACCCTTATTAGTTCCAAAACGGGGAAATCTCACCTCTGCATTTAATCCGTCCGTAAGGTACAAAAACCACATACAGAGTAGTGAGCACACACATACAAGGGGGCAGTGAGCACACTTGCCCGGAGCAGTGGGCAGCACTATCTGCAGCGCCTGGGGAGCAGTTGGGGGTTAGGTGCCTTGTTCGAGGACACCTCAGTCATGTACTGTCGGCTCTGGGGATCGAACTGGCAACCTTCTGGTCACAGGGCTGGTTCCCTAACCTCCAGCCCACGACATTTTTAAACATGAATTTTCTTTACTGCAACAGTACCAACTACAAATCATTTGCTATCAGTTACCTGATGACTCAAATGTAGTGCTACATCTAAACTAAGAGCATGAGCCATAATTATACTACGACATTTTGTTATAGGTGTAGCAACAGCAAATACAGCACATGTATGCTTACCTCATGTTATTCACATCATAAAACTGCAACATGGATTGGCTGAAATAAAAATGTTTAGGTACCATGTGATTTTGACTGAAAATGCATTGCAAATTTTGGCTTAGTTGTCAAATAGAGAAAGGAAACCTTTTTGGATGTTTAGACTGGACTCATTGTCTGACCTTTGTCCTCTATGCTTTGCAAATGAACATTGCATGAACAAATACAAGGGCTCCATTGTTCATAGTTAGCTTCAGATTTTTTTTTTTCTCTGTTTATAGTAAAGTTGTCAGCAGGACGTTTCTCAGTAATCAGTCCCTTCTCCGGTCACCCCAGTTTTACTGGCGGCGACGAAGGATTTGATGGCAGCGTTGTATGTCTGACCCCTCTACTTTACTCTTAGCTGGTCCTGACCATCCTGAGACAGACTGGTGGATTAGGCATCAGCATAGCTGGAGGAAAAGGATCTACTCCGTACAAGGGAGACGACGAGGTAAAATTGACTATAAAACAAAGTATCGCAAGTAAAATTGAGGTTGTTATAATTTGCATGCTGGTTTAATGCTGTGTTGGTGTCTGTAGGGGATCTTTATCTCCAGGGTGTCAGAAGAAGGCCCAGCTGCACGAGCTGGGGTCAAAGTGGGAGACAAATTACTTGAGGTAAATATGCTTCACAAGGTTTCTTTAAACTGTTTGTTCTCTCAAGTCCGTTATGAAAACAAGCATCATAAGAATATTCCTAGGTGATCAGGTAATACGTTCTTTCATGGCTCCACAGCAGTACAAAAGTTTGGTGAAAAGTCTAAACATTTCTTAAAACTAGTGCAGAAAAAAGTGCATTAGCTGAGACATGCGTGGTGTCTAAATTTTGCTTCTTGAGTTTTGCGCTGGAGCTATAATGCTAATGTAGCTAACGAGTAATGAAAGCTTACATGCTACTAATTAACACTGTAAACTGAACTCAGTGCCAACTTTGGGCACCAAATCTTTTATTTGCAAAATTATCTTAATTTGCGCTAAGCACAAACTTCTGTAAATTTAAGTTTTCTCAGAACTCTTGGTTTAACTAGATTCTAGTGTTTGTTCCTTAACATTTGTGATGTTTGTCAGTATCTCCAAGTTACTCAGAATTGACACCCCAGACCAGCATGCCAGAGAATCAGTGTTTTAATTTGCCCTCCTCTTGCCTTGCTAGGTAAATGGCGTAGATCTGCATGGAGCAGAGCACCACACAGCAGTAGAGGCGTTGCGGAGCTCAGGAACAGCTGTGACCATGACTGTGCTTCGTGAGCGAATGGTTGAACCAGAGAACCCTATCACTACTACTCCTCTGAGGCCAGAGGATGATTACTTCCCCCGGGAGAGAAGGTCCAGTGGCCTTCCCTTCCTCCTGGAGCCTGGCTCCACAACTGTTAGCACAGGCCCCTGTCAGCGCTTGGCCACCTGCCTAGTCCGCAATGACAAGGGTTTAGGCTTCAGCATCGCGGGGGGCAAAGGTTCAACACCATATCGTACAGGAGACACAGTAAGCACAGAAACACTACTCACAGAGGCACTGGTATAATGTTTTTTGTGCAGAAAAAGCTTTTATTATATAATAGATGTAAATGATTTATACTAATGCAAATTTTGAGGTGACTGCTGTTCTGTTTTCTTATGACTAGCAAAGGTTAGTGAATTGAGGAAGTATGGGAACAGATGAAGAGTATCTAATTTGTTAGATGCAGAGGAAAGCTGAGAAACTGTGTATGGAGTTACTGAGTAACTCAGTCACAGCTTCTGCGGGTTGGTTGTTCGGTTTCTATTGTTCGTTTTGTGTACTAGTACTGTCATTTGATATGCACCCATTATACTGCAGCTGGCTCTATTGCTACATAAATAGTGTTAAAACACAGAAGGAAAACAGGTCTTTCTCAGGTACTTTTCCTATAAATATTTTTCCAAAACATTTTTTTTGTAACATTAAATTGGTTAGAAGCAAAGTCTCTACTGCCCTTTGTTGATGCTAACTGCTGATGCAAGGCTTTTTGAGGGAACAAAGAGGAAACAAAGAAGGAAATTAGTGGTCATATGACACAAATTAGAGAAAGGAAGTGAATGCTGTCTGTTGACAAAGGGAACATAAAACCCGGAAACTGAAGTTAAAAACAGTCTGTTAATGAAGAACAAGCTGTATATTCAAAAAGGTTTATGCATGGTTTGAGGAATGTGTTGCTTTCCAAGATCATACATGATACAGGAACTCATACAGTTGGGCCTCATCCATGCGTATCTGGATATTTAAAAAAAAAAAAAAAAAAAACATTAGTGATTTGGTGTTAACATTTGTTATTTTGTTTACCTTTCTTGACTGTAGTGCAGAGGCATCTTAATGTACTGCACTCAGTTCTGTTCAGTTGCAAATATTGGAAAAAAAAAGTCCTCAGTGATTCCAAAGATGCGCTCCATTAATGATGATTAACCAAAGTCAGGTTCCATCCATCCTTTATCTTCTGCTTCTCCGGGGTTTGGGTCGCGGGGGCAGCATCCTAAGCAATGAAGCCCAGACCTCTCTTTCCCCAGCCACTTCCACTAGCTCTCCAAGGGGGATTCTGAGGCGCTCCCAGGCCAGCTGGGCGATATAGTCACGCCAGCGTGTCCTGGGTCTTCCCCGGGGTCTCCTCCCAGGTACACTTGCCTGTGACACCTCCCGAGGGAGGCGTCCAGGAGGCATCCTAACCAGATGCCCGAACCACCTCAGCTGGCTCGTCTCGACGTGAAGAAGCAGCGGCTCTACTCCGAGTCCCTCCCAGATGACCGAACTTCTCACCCTATCTCTAAGGGAGAGTCCAGATAAACTGCAGAGGAAACTCATTTCGGCCGCTTGTATTCGCGATCTTATTCTTTCGGTCATTACCCAAAGCTCATGACCATAGGTGAAGGTGGGAACGTAGATCGACTGTAAATCGAGAGCTTTGCCTTATGGCTCAGCTCTTTCTTTACCACAACAGACCGTAAAGAGCCCGCATCACTGCTGACCCAGCACCAATCCGCTTGTCAATCTCCCGCTCCCTTGTACCATCACTCATGAACAAGACCCCGAGATACTTGAACTCCTCCACTTGAGGCAAGAGCCTATCCCCGACACAGAGAGGGCTCTCCGCCCTTTTCCGCCTGAGAACCATGGTCTCGGATTTAGAGGTACTGATTCTCATCCCGGCCACTTCACACTCAGCTGCAAACCGATCCAGTGAAAGCTGAAGTTCGCGGCCTGATGTCCCCAATAGGACCACATCATCTGCAAACGGCAGACCCTGAGGTCACCAAACCGGACACCCTCCATCCCCTGACTGCGCCTAGAAATTCTATCCATAAAAATTATGAATAGAATCGGTGACAATCGGTTGACTGAGTCCAACTCTCACTGGGAACGAGTCTGACTTACTGCCGGCCATGCGAACCAAACTCCAGCTTTGTTTGTACAGGGCCTGAATGGCTCGTAGCAAAGAGCCATGTACCCCGTACTCCCGAAGCACCTCCCACAGAATACCCCGGGGAACACAGTCGAATGCCTTCTCCAAATCCACAAAGCACATGTGGACTGGTTGGGCAAACTCCCATGAACCCTCCAGAATCCTGGAGAGGGTGAGGAGTTGGTCCAGTGTTCCACGACCAGGGTGGAACCCGCACTGCTCCTCCTGGATCCGAGGTTCGACTATAAGCCGGACTCTCTTCTCCAGTACCCCTGCATAGACCTTACCAGGGAGGTTGAGGAGTGTGATTCCCCTGTAGTTGGAACACACCCTCTGGTCCCCTTTTTAAAAAAGAGGCACCACCACCCCAGTCTGCCAATCCATGAGCTACAGGCAGCCACTTCAACAATGGAGGCGCGGAACATGGCCCATTCTGAGTCAATGTCCCCCACCTCCCCCGATATCTGGTCAAAGTTCTGACGGAGGTGCGAGTTGAAGATCAATCTGACAGGTTCTTCTGCCAGACGTTCCCAGCAAACCCTCACTATACGTTTGGGCTTGCCTGGTCTGAGCGGCATCTTCCCCCACCACCTGATCCAACTCACCACCAGGTGGTGATCAGTTGATAGCTCAGAAAACCCCAACATACATAGTCGGGGGACTATGAGAGAGCCCACACCTGCCCACCGCCTCTCACCATGGGCAACCCCAGAAAAGAATAAAGTCCAGCCCCTCTCAAGGAGATTGGACCCAGAGCCCAAGCTGTGTGTTGAGGTGAGCCCGACTATATCTAGCCGGTATCTCTCAACCTCGCGCACCAACTCAGGCTCCATCCCCGCCAGTGAGGTAACATTCCAAGTTCCAAAAGCCAGTTTCAGCAACCGAGGATCCGAACGCCAAGGCCCACGCCTTCGGACACTGCCCGATCCACAAAACACCGAACCCCTACTACTGCCCCTCCCATTGGTGGTGGGTCGATGGGAGGGGGGACTCACGTAACTCCTTCGGGCTGGGCCCAGCCAGGCACCATAACTAAATGCCCGGCCACCAGACTCTCGCTGGCGAGCCCCTCCCACAGGCCTGGCTCTAGGGTGGGGCCCCGGTAACCCTGTTCCGGGCAGGGTACACAAGTCCTGTTTTCGTCTTTTCATAAGGGTTATTATGGATCACACTTTGTCTGACCTGTCACCTAGGACCAGTTTGCCATGGGAGACCCTACCAGGAGCTTTTGCTTTAGACAACATAGCTCCTAGAATCATTCAAGCACGCACACCCCTCCACCACGATAAGGTGGTGATCCATGGAGAGGACCAAAGTCAGGTTTGAAAATCCTAACTTCATTTGTATGAAGTGATCAGGACTGAGCCAGTGTTTTAAAGACAATGGTGTAGCCATGGCATCTTTGTTGTCTCTTGTTTGCTTTTAAAGCTTTTAGTTTCTGGCAAAAACACACTTTGTAATGCAGTAACATCACTTTGTAACATTTTGCGCAGTATGCATGCTCCCTGTACATCACATTTTATGCGTTGACATGTTTTATCGCCCCCTATTGGGCTGATATGTTTTTAAAATTGTTTGTTTTGTTGTTTTTTTTAGAGAGAGATTTTCAGTAATGCTGTTGTGAATCACATTTGTTTTTGAAAGCAGAGAAAAACACTTTTAAAAATGTTCAGAAATGTGTGGACTAGACCTTAACCTTTAGCATGTTTTTCGCCTTGCTACAGTTGGTTGCAATGAAGCAGACCTTCCACAGGCTTCTTGCAAAGCTGCTGTATGAATGTTCACCATAAAAAAATTTAAAACAAGTTTTCTGTGACTTTGAAGCCCTGGTCTAGTCGTGGAGCACGTACACAGCAACCTTTTTCCAGTGTAATCGCTGGTAGTGTCACCAAGGCAACGGAGATATGAATAGCAACCTGACACCTGATAGGGAACTAGTGTTAGAGCCTGAGTGGGAGAGAAGTGTATTTTTGGCTCAACACAGAAGCCACATGCTGTACTGCCCTCTTGCTCTCTCCTACAAAAACATATATATACACATACGCACACTGTTCTACACTTCTTGTTAAAGGGCTGTAGAAGGAGACCTATGTATTTAAACATGCACACATGCTCTCATGCTCTTTGCTGAGTAACTGTAAGTTCTGCTGACTTCCTCTCCCTGAGTTGAGTGGCTGATGTGCTCTTCTGTTTGTTTTTAGAAACTAGTATGTTTTGGAAAGTTTTTCTTCTTGGAAATGGAAGGTTTTGGCTTGTTAAGACTCCTGACCTGTTATGCTGTGTGGTTGATTAAAGTCACATTAAGTGTTTGTTTTAGTGACTATTGTGGTTAAGCTTGAATTGCGTACAATCTTTTTTGGTCTGCTGCAATGTCAGTAATGATTTTAGTGTTTTAAGGTCTTTAACATTTAAGGCTTGATTTCTCAGACATGAATTTAACCTCGTTTTAAATCAAACTGTAGTGCCAGTGATGAATCACCATTGCAAATTATTTTTAGTCTAAGCCATAACGGTCCTTTTTTGTTTTAAGAGTCTATAATTATAGAATTAAAGCTCAGTCTAAAGCTGTTCAATACAATTTTCTAAGGCTTGTCATTTCAAACTTTCTTTACAAAATTACATTTGTTAAATTACATTACAATATAAAAATGTTAACCTTATCAGAAAAGAGTAGCGTTGATACAAAAATTTACATCATAGATAGTTTGATTAAATTGTATAGTAAGAGACATATACTAATTGCTCAGCTGTGTATTTCTTATATGTTTGCTTTGCAGAGGGTTTTTATTTATAATTTACTTAAGTTTGATGGCTTACAGTACCATATTTACCTTGGATTTAGGATTCTGCTTCATACCTTGCTACAAAATCTATTCGTATTAGTCTAATGTTTTTAGAAATACGGCAACATTTTCAAATGTGTGCCTATTGTCAGACTTTAAGTTTGAATTCTTGCTCAACTATTTAAATACACTTCTATAGCTAAAAGTATGTGGATACCTGACCGCAGGGCACAGTCAAGCTGTAACAGGGAAACTGTAACAACATAAAACTGTTGCCACAAAGCTTGCATTATTTAATTGTCTAAAATGTCTTTATATGCTGTGGCCTTTACATTACCCTTCACTGGAGCTAAGGGGCAGAGCTGAAGAACAACCTCAGACCATTACTGTTGCCAAAGCGCATTTCCAAAATTGTCCATCAGACTGCAAGATAGTGAAGTGTGATTCTCTGCTCCAGAGAAAACGTTTCCACTGCTCCAGAGTCCATTGGTGGAATACTTTACAGTACTCCAGTTGACGTTTGGCATTGCCCATCTTGATCTTAGGCTTGTGTACAGCTACTTGGCCATGGAAACCAATTTCATTAAGCTCCTGACACCCAGTTCTTGTGCAGAAGTTGCTTCCAGAGGCAGTTTGGAGCTGCAACAAGTGATGACAGAGGGTGTGCTACTTTCATTCAGCTCTTGGCAGCTGAGCTTGAAGAGTTTGTGACCTAGTTGTTGTTCCTAGATGCTTCCATTTCACAATAATATCAGTTGAACAGGACAGATCTGACAGGGTTGAAATGTCACAAACTGACTTGTGGCAAAGGGGGCATCCTGTTACAGTGCCACATTTAAAGTCATTGAGCTCTGAATTTTATACACCTGCTTGCAATGGGTTTGGATCAAACACAATATAATTTGATGGGTTGTCCACATACTTTTGGCCACTTAGTGTATTTTTGCAGTTGATTCTCACTCCACCTCTTCTTCTCTCTCAGGGAATCTTCATCTCTCGCATCGCTGAGGGAGGGGCTGCTCACCGAGACAACATTCTCCATGTAGGAGACAGGGTCATATCTGTGAGTGAGGCACATTGTCACACATTGTCACACTATCTGTCAGACTTTCTCTCTCTAAGCTGAAATGGTGTCTGTTCTTTGAAGTTGATAATGTAAACAAAGTCGTAGAAATCATATCAGCTGTACTGAATGAAATTTCTCTAATATAAATACGCTGAGGAAGAGTCAGCAGAGTGTAATGAATGTTCAGTCTTGTGATTATTGAGTTTACTCACTGCATGGGCCAAGTACTAGACCGAGAACAGCAGTGTGAGTTTAACTGGATTGAGCCCCTTATGCATGCCTTAATCTTTCAGCTTTATACCTCATCCTTTGCTGAGACGGACTATGCAACTGTTTTCTCACTGTCTAATTATATGTAGCAGTCCCTTTTTGTTGTGTATTGTTTTCTTACAGTAAGTGAAACTGCATTAATAACTGTGTGGATTCTAGCTGTTCTTTATCTCTCTTGAAGTCCTGTATCTCTTTTGCATTCTTGCTCTTTTACTGTCCTTGCATCTACACACTAATGCACTCCTTACCTGCGTGGTGGTGGGTGTGGTGGTGGGGGTGTCGTGGTCTGGGTGTTGCGGGTACACTGTCTATGGGTAACTAGTTACTTGGTTACTATAGCAGCCAGCCTCTGTAAAACAGCCAATGGTAAGCACCGATACTGAATGGTCAGTGCTGGCCTCTGTTTATAATTTATGAATTTATGATGTGGAAATAGCCTGATAGAAATACAATGCACAACTTGTACATCCCACATTTTATATCTTTCAGTTTATTTATTGCCTTTGCATATTTAAGGCCACATTTTAAAGAGTGATGCTCTTTTGTGTTTTAAATTGGCAAAGGCAAATCTTGGAAGGTGGGGTTTTTTTTTTTGTTTTGTTTTTTTTTTTTTTTGTAAGTAAACTATAATTGTAGCAGGATATTTGACCATATCTATAGGATACATCAACAAGTAAGCAAAGTTTGACACAGATTTAAGTGTAAAAACATATAGTTTAAAGGCTGAAATAATAATCATGATAGTTTCAACAGAGCTGTGTTCAGACAGGTTTTTCTAACAGTTAATGCTCTTCCCTGCTTTCACGACCAAGCTTCTTTCACTACCGCTGGCGGCATCTCTTTCTTTTCTTTCATTCTTTTTCTAACCCTGATCAGGCAAACTTCCTGCTCTTATGAATGCCTTTAGGACTGCATGCATGCTTATCACCAAAAGACCGTATTTTAAAATGGTAGCTCTAATGATGTTACAAACATGAAAATGCATGATGGTACTTGAGCTTCAGGGATATTTAAGCTTTAGTGGCCCTTCATATGGCTCTGTATGTAAGAGTTTTGGAAGCCTTGCAAACTCTTGAGTCTTGTCCCAACTAACAGTAATTTTATAAAGGAAACAGGTCCACTTAAAGCATATGTGGTAGTAGACATTGAGACAACTTGTCATTAGCTCTTAAGCATGAATCGCTGTCTCCACCCAGTCCAGCACTGCTGGCTGTTTCTGACTCTCCTCCCCTTCCATCCTCTCACCTGGTGTGTGACTATTGCTCTAGATCAATGGTGTAGACATGACAGAAGCCAGACATGACCAGGCAGTAGCGCTGCTTACCGGCACCTCCCCCACCATCACCCTGCTGGTCGAGCGGGACCAGGCAAGCGCAGGTGGCTCTTCGCCCCGAACGCGCCCCCACTCACCCCCTCCTCCAGAGCCCTCTGACTCCCCCGAGCAAGAGGAGGCTGGAGACGAGCACCTGGGAAACCATCTCAGTTGCCCAATGGAGGACGAGTACCCCATAGAGGTGAGGCCCAGACTAAGACAGAAACATCAATATGTTGGTTAGCCAGAAACTTCATGACTTCCTGATGATTTATATATTTGGAATAAATTGTCAAACTGCACTTACCTTGCATTTTCTGACTGAAGTGATTCAGCCCATTAGGGCTTATAGCTGTTTGTGGGCTGTGAAAGACTGAAAGAGGCCAAAATGCTTATTACTGTCACCTTTTTTTTGTTTGGTTGTCATTGTGAATGAATTCCAGAGAAAGTGGTGCACGGTATGAAGGCTTACTATTGTGTTGTGTTAGGATAGTGTTTTTGTGTCTAGGATAATGTATTGAAACTTATGTGTGTAAATGATATCACTTTGCGTTATTGATTGTGTTGTCTCGTTTGAGTAGTTATGTGATGTGAACTAGTTTAATGATTCTCTTCAGAAGTAGCTTTTCCCTCTTTCTTTACAACCTTCGTTTTCCACCAGTTTGCAGCCATTAGCACTACATTTAATTGAATTACTAGCACGGATCACAAAGTAGCTCAGAATATGCCAAATGCCATCAAATATTTTATAATTTGTGTTTCATAATGTGTCCTGATCTCATAGGAAGTGACATTAGTCAAAACAGGTGGCCCTCTGGGACTGAGCATCGTGGGTGGGAGTGACCACGCCAGCCACCCATTTGGCGTCAGTGAACCAGGCGTGTTTATTTCAAAGGTAATGTTGACAAAATTGTGTAGAACTTACCCAAGAAGCAAGTGGCATGCATGCACTATGTATGGCTACAATGGCAGTTAAGCTACAAGGCCAGTTAAGTCAAGATCCTATGCTCCTCTGACAGTTTTGATTTCTCTGAGTAGGTCATCCCTAATGGTCTAGCCTGTCAGAGTGGGCTACGAGTGGGCGATCGGATACTAGAGGTGAACACCATTGATCTGCGACATGCCACACACCAGGAGGCTGTGAAAGCTCTGCTCTCCAACAAGCAGGAGATCCGCCTGTTGGTCCGCAGAGACCCTTCACCCCCGGGCATGCAGGTACACACAGTCACTTTTGTGGCAAATGTGCACATGCAGACCACTTAATCACTATTATATACACAGACACAACAGACAAATGTTGGTAGTGTTTTAAACTGCATAATGTGGAGGTAAACCTATAAAATTACCCTTCATTTGTTTAGGAAATTGTGATTCACAAACAGCCAGGAGAGAAGCTGGGAATCAGCATCAGAGGAGGAGCTAGAGGACATGCAGGCAACCCCTTCGACCCTACAGATGAGGGTATCTTCATCTCCAAGGTAGTAATCAAATAACCATTCGAAAAACACATTTACAGACTGATTTTAGAAGTCTAGAGTAAGGAAGTAAAGAGAGATAAATAATTTGATAAACATTTATTGAAATTTGACCGATATGGCTGTGAATATTGATTGAGTTGATTTGTTTATTTACTGTAATTGTAATTAATTTCAGATTATGGACTGTAGTACTTGAGTGAATTTGCAGTTTCAAAAATTTTATCTCAAAAGAGAAACTAGGGCATCACAGAGTTCACTCCTAAATATTAGTTGAGTTGTGTTCACAATTTAGAAATTTTTTGAAAAATACCCACATTATACTATAATTTTTAAAAAGATTTTGACCTTTTTTAATTCAGTAAAGAAATCCTTCAGAAGATGAAGAGAATCTCATCTCATTTGTATTTCAGCCAGTGCTTCCTAGGCTTCTGTCTTTTTGTCCTTATTGTAGGTGAGCTCCAGTGGTGCTGCTGCACGAGATGGCCGCTTGAAGGTGGGCATGAGAATCCTAGAGGTGGGCAATCACAGTCTCCTGGGCATGACTCACACAGAAGCAGTCAGGGTTTTGCGTGCCACTGGAGATACATTAGTCATGCTGGTGTGTGACGGCTTCGATCCCAGGAACGCGCCAGGCATTGAGGTAAATTGCAGCAAACTTTTAATGACAGAATATTCAAGAAAAGCTACATAGCTCGGGTAAATCAGACACTAGAGATGCTAAGTCTGGCAAACTCTTTTGATCATTTTTTTGGAATTATCATTAGGTAGTGGTTAACTGTTTATTTGCAAGCTTAAAAATCATCTCGTTAATATGGATAGTTCCAGTTCTGAAATCTATTTGGCTGAGCCACGTTCAAAGTCATTATGAAATATTTGATATGTGCTCATGTATGAGTGCACACATCACTGAGATAAAAAATGTTACTTGTGTAGACAGTGGAACTGATAAATAGGGTCAGGCATAAGCATGTGTATGAAGAGAGCAGCTCAAAACCAAATTTAAACTTAACCTTTAGGTTAACAATTTAGGGGCTCGCAAATGTTTGTTCATAATTATATGACTAAAAACTACAAAATGACAGGTAAATACAATAATGGACCCCTAAAAGTTTATTATTCTAAAATTTTAAGTTTCATTGCAAGCATTATTCATGACTAGCCCAAGTTAAAATGTACATCAATGCTAGGACATTGGCTAGTTTTGAACCACTGTATCACAGTAGCTCTTGATTTTTCTTGCCATCAGTCAAGTCCTTTTTTCACACCCGTGTGATTTCCTCGTACCACAGTGAATCGCAGTTTCTCCTGGAGAATATGGTCTAAATAGTTTTCTTTTTTGGTGGGCCTATATAGCAGATAGTCTTTTACAGCCCAAAACATTCTATATGTTATTCTATATCTATCATAAATTGAGTGCTAAACCCACCTATTAAAAAATCAGCTGTTTATTAAAAATGAAAAGGAAAAAAAACTCAAACAGTTGGTTAATCGTTAATCATTAACATTTATATGTTCCAATGTGCTTTCTTTGTATGTATGCAGGCATCCCCAGGTGTGATTGCTAACCCGTTTGCATCAGGAATTGTCCGAAAGAATAGCATGGAGAGCATTTCTTCAATAGACAGAGACCTGAGCCCAGAGGAGATTGACATTATGCAGAAGGTGAGCTTTTCGTATGTCAGACTTGTAGAACATGTCCTGGGAAAATAAGAAGTAGCATTGAAAGGAACTGTTTTCTTCTGAAGGAGGTTGAGATGGTGAGGGAGACGTCTCAGTGGGAGCGAGAGGAGATGGAGAAAGTGGTGAGTGAACTTTTGCTGGCTTATCAAGACAAGGCAAAACAGGAGTTATTGTCCAAATTCACAAGCTTCCCTTATGACGTTTGCTAATATGTGTGGGTTCTATCCTTCTCAATTTCTCTCTTTTATCCCCTCATTCCCTACCCCTCCCTGTATGAACTCTCATTTCCATATTCATTTTTCAATCCTGTCAACTTGTTTTCTTTTAACTCCCATTTACTTCCTTCGTAACGTCCATCTCTTTGATTGCATTCGCACCATTCACTGCGTTGTTCATTCAAACCCCAACATCATGTAACACCCTTCCCCACTGATTTAATGGATGTGTGCTTGTGGCCATCGTTCATCCTTTTTTGGTCTATGACCTCCTCATGTGTGTGACTGGTCACCCCCTCCCCTCCTGCTCTTCCCCCTCCTCTTTTGGTGAAGGAGCGAATGCGCTTGGAGCGCGAGGAAGCTACTCGTCTGCTGGAGGAGGAAACTGAGGTGAGGCCTTATGCCCCTGCTGTTTTAGGACCGCCCCTGCCACCAGAGGGCAGCAGTGCACTCTGGGCTTGGACATGCCACAGAGCATCAACCTGTTCCTCCTCTGAATCTCTGAGCTCGAGAAAGAACTTTAGCTTTATTTATAATAGTATGTTACAGCGCTGATATGTTTTTGTTTTTTTTTTTTTTTTTACATCCTGAAAACTGACATTCTATACAGTGTTTTAAATTATTTAATGTTGTGCATTGTCTGCAGAGTTTGAGCACTGGACCTCTGAAACTGGACTACAAAACACTGGCAGCCCTTCCCACAACCAGTCTACAGAAAGTCAATCGGGTGAGTCGCAGCCTGTCATGCTTTACGCTTTCCATGCTGAGCAAGAGCTCTGACAGACTTGAGTTGCTTTAGAGAGAGCTGAGCAGACAGAGCAGAAACCTTTAGCTGTACAGTTGGTACTGCATTCCATCGATTTGACATTGGCCTGTGACAGGTGACTGAATGACCATGACTAACAGTTCCCAGTGACAGTAAATTTATTTAAGTAAAGCCATAGCAAGACACTATTATTCCCACATGTGAAGATAACATGTTGTGTGATCCTATATTAATGCCATATTCATTGTAACTAACAGATAAAATTGTTCTAGAAATGCGGCTGTTGAACTACACTGGTTGAATATATATTCAACCAGATATAATGGCAATACAAAAAACCTTTATGTACATATTATGTACCCTTACAGTGCACATTTTAGGACATCCTCAATGTCAGATGGAATTACAGCCAGGCTAATCTAAAAATTCCATAAGGGGTACAGATTTTAAGGGTTTAAAAATAATAATAATAATAATAAAAACTTATTTTTTTAAATATATAATATTTCTTTTGGATACATTTTGTGTGTTTTATTTGATGTTTTGTATTTCAGTTCAGTTCAAGCTATATTGCTGTAATAGAATTGCTTAGTTTGATGTGAATTGTTTTCCTAACAGCAGAAAGAGACACTAAACTGACCACCGACAACTAACATAGTGCAAGCCGTCAGTTAATTGCTAGGATTAGTTGGTGTACTAGAGCAGGGAAATCACCAAACTGTTGGACTCTGGCCCTCAATTCTCTACACCTGCTGTAAACCAATCTAGTGGTCCCAACATAGTCCTCAAGGCTACTCACACAACTACTCAACCTAACTCGCAATGGGGTAAAGGAAAATATGAACTGTTTGGGGGACCAGGTTGGGAACCACTTATCTTATTGAATGTGTTGACTGCATTACACACCCAGTTGAAATATATTACAGATGTAGTTCCTATACAGACAACAGGTTGCAGAATGTGCCTTTGTGCAGTGATAGAAATGTACAGAATGTTGCAGAAAATGCTTGATCACATAGTTGGACATGAGTATTTTGAAGAACACTTTTTAATGCTTTGAGTCTGTATTAAAGTTTTTAAATAAATTCTAAAAACAAAAGCTACACAGTTTATAAACAGAGACGTCTAGATTCCTGTTTATATGAACTTAAAAGTAATTTTGAGCAGCTTGAACAAGAGCAAAAAAGGTTACTTTAATTCAATTTTGAGCAAAAAGCAGCAAAATACATAATTTTAGGCCAAAATCAAGCCTGTGGAATAATGGAATATTCTATTATTCAATAGAAAAAAATTGTTGCTATTAAAAATTGTCTTTGGCACAGCCTAGAAGGACACACGCCCATGGATCAACTGAAGAATAAATATTGAAAAGAAATTAAATGCTGTTTCATAGGATAATTGTAAAGTATCAGTGCCACGTTTAAAGTTCTGTTCTGTGATTCCACTTTGACTTATGGAATTGTCAGACTTATTTTTTGCTCTTCATACCACGTTGTGTGTAGTTCTGTCTGTTTCCCTGTAACACCAGCTCATGATGGTGAAGTGGGCAGCCATTAAAAAGTTATTTTCAATTAAACTTCCAGGCGAGTCATTGTTGTATCCTAAAAAAAAATATATATATATATATATATATATACATATATACATGTGTGTGTGTCTGTGTGTCTGTGTGTGTCTGTGTGTGTGTGTGTGTGTGTGTGTGTGTGTGTGTGTGTGTATATGCGCACACATATACACTCACTGGCCACTTTATTGGGTACACCTGTTCAGTTACTTGTTAACAGAAATAGCTAATCAGCCAATCACATGGCCGCAACTCAATGCATTTAGGTATGTAGAAGTGGTCAAGACAACTTGCTGAAGTGTAAACTGAGCATCAGAATGGAGAAGAGAGGTGATTTAAGTGACTTTGAATGTTGCGTGGTTGTTGGTGCCAGATGGGCTGGTCTGAGTATTTCAGAAACTGCTGATCTGCTGGGATTTTTTTTTTTTTTTTTTTTTTGCATTTTACACAACTACAAATTAAAGGAAAGATTGAATACTCTGGCTTATTTTACATCTGACAGTCTGGCAACAAAGCTACAGTTCCTTGTGTTCAAAAAGGAAAAAAAAGAAAACTGGACAGGGGAATTGGGGTGACAGCTGACGAGGACTCAGGGGTTATTTTAAAATAAGTATGTCTGTGGCTGATTGGTCATGCTGCTCATGGGTGGGTGGGCCATTGGAGAGTAAGGTTCCCATCATAGTTTAATCTCCTCCAAGCATTGTACGTGTGTCCAGCAACCTGAAGTTGATACCTTCTTAATGTGAGTGCCTATGTTTTCTCTGTTGAAGCTCTTTTCTTCCTTAAATTTCTGCTGTATGGTCTTTGTTCTTCCTCTATAGTCAAAGCTGACAACTGGCAGTTTTTTCTTTGATCGTTTTAGTGAAAGTGTGAAGTGGTTTAAGTCTTTCATTTGATGTTATTGTGATTTAAAGTATTTACTGGTTGTTCTCATTTTGAGTATCAGATATATTTCAGACTCTTTGGTTTATTTGGTGAGAGGTGTATTTAGTATTAATACGTAATAATTTCAACTCTGTTTATGCTGTCAAGGCATAACTTTAAATTCAACTAAATTCAACTTATATAACAAAACGTTATTTCTATATAAATCAAGTGTCCGAGTTTTAAAATGGTATTCTCCATTTGGATATTGAGCAGGTCTTTTTGGGAGTGTTTAACCTACATAGAGCTTGCAGCTGTTTGAAAAGCTATGCCAGGGGAAGGAGGTGGAGGGAGCTCAGAAATGCTGTTGCACACAGCCATGCTCCTGACTCTGTACTTGTGACGCTTCTTTTTAGGATTGCATCTGTGACCGTAGAGATTTGTGTGGATAACTTGTGTGTCTGAGGACTGAGGTACTTTAGGCAGAGACATTGATGTTCCAAGGGCTCAGCTGGTCCCCTTTACTTTTGAATACAGGGATTAAACATTACTACCTCAGTGATTGCTGTTTTCAGGGAGCAGTTTCCCATTAGATACATCACACAGGCCTTTGAGTAATTGTGAATATCTCTTCCTGGGTAAATGTAGCGATGGCAGTATTGCAGTCACGAGGAGATGAGAGAGACAAGAGTGCAGCTGTCTTGAGTCAGAGGTCTTTGGGTTACATACCAATCCACTGACCTTGTTCTCGCAAGCTAGAGAACCAACCCCCCATGCATTACTGTTATCTAGGAAACTATTTTTAGTATGACGGTATGGCCCAGACTGAATTTGGATGTTTTATATTTAGCATCTATACAAATCATAGAGTTGGAAGCTGTTAGTCTTGAACCTGTTAAACTATGAGCAGCAAATGGTTGACCTGAAGTGGTATTTAATATTTTGTCCAAGTGTAAAGGCTCAGTTTTATCTCATTTGAGGCGATTTTTGACCCATAGTGAGGTATGCTCTGTGGAATTTGCTGTTGTATGTAGTAGATGTGTGTAGTTCTTAATTTGTTTGACTGCTGTGATCATTTTCAAGGTGGAATGCATAAATGGACTCAGATATAGAATGTATAGTACTGTACAAAAGTCTTAAGCCACCTGGGCAAACTGTTAGAAACTGTAATTTGGGCACTAAATGTGTTTTTGCTGTTATAACATTTATTTAACGTTTTAGTGAATAAAAATAAGCATTAATGCATTGTAAGGTTACACAATTGTCTTATTTTTAAATAATAATTTTCTTGTAAGTTCATTTTTTGTTTCAAATTCTTGAGCTGGTTACAAGAACGCAGGTTTTGTTCCTTTTTCCTAATGCAGCTCCAGCTATTGCATAGATTCCAGGAGCAATTTGGAAATAGTTAACACGGGCATAAAAATCTGTTAATCATAGCAGTGCACCAAAATGAAAGTAAGTTCTTGGCTGAAACCAAAACTCTGAGACATGGAAAAAACTGAAAAAGAAGTCAGATGTTAATGAGAGAAGCCCTTTTAGTACTGATTTATCCTTTCAGTAGGACATAATTACAGTATGCACAATATGTGTCAACAAGATTTTTTTTTTATTTATTTATTTATTTTATCATTTTACTGTGGCGACAGATGGCATTGGCATGCTAGCAGGGATTTTTACTTCTGCATGTTGCTGCATATTTAGTGGGAGGGTATGTTTTCAAGTGGTATAAAGTCTGTAATAGAGATGGGTGTTGTGCCCCTCTTGACACTTTTTAAACTGTTCTTGAAACTTTTCTTTGTTTGGATTTAGATTCATTCCAATGTTAGTGTTTTTCCTGCCCAGATAAACTGCCGAGGGGGTCTAAGACTTTTGCACAGAATAATCAGACTTCTTTTCTGTTAGTTTCCTCTCCTTTGTTTGCAACTGTATTACTTTGCTCTATCACATCTCCTGTGTTGTTCCTTGTCATCGTTTTGTCCATGTTCTTTTTATATTTCTCTCTTTCACTCTTCAGTTCTGTCCTTCCTCTGCTGAATCTTACCCCATGGAGACTGCTCTTCAGGCCAGGCAGGCTGGCTCTATAGAACACCATGGCTTTGAGAAAGCTCATGCCACATTATGTCATGTAGACGCTCCTGTCGTTCCCTCATCCTCACCCTGCCCAGTTATGAGCTCAGCGGCACCCAAACAGCCGCCAGTCATGCAGGAGCCTGTTCCAGTTGCACAGGAAACACAAGAGGATGAGTGTTTAGTGGATTCTCAGCCTATCTGTTTCAGTGAAAATCCCTTCCTGATAGCTAATCGTAAGAGCAAGGGCCGTCCTCCTGAGGAGTGCATCCTTTCAGGGCCACCCACAGGCTATGGCAGGCAGGGGCAGCTTCAGACCTGGTTGTATAACAAGGCAAGCAGCCTTGGGCAGTGGTGTTTTTGGACCAGCATGGCATGTCACAGCAAGTTGCAAAATTCCATTCCTAACAAAATTCCTGTGTATGTATACAAAGATGAATGAATTGTTCTAATTTGTTCATTTTGGAAAAAATAAAACATTCAGGGTTTATAAATTGCTTAAATTGCTTGTTTTTAAAACCACTTTTAGTTATGAATGTTGTGAAATAATTGACAGTGGAGCACTACAAGGATGAAGGACACTCAAACTAACACTGTTTGTCAAAAGCATGTTACAGTTTGCTTTTTAAGTCTTTATTTGTTTGTAAGTCTTAAAGGTCTGTTAAGAACAGAGCTCTGCTTTGCAGTGTTCTATACAATCAAATGCCGTTGACTTATGTTTATTAGTTATCAGTTTCAAGTGATATGCTTTTCATTTTGTCAAAGCAAAAATTCCTATTAGGAGACCGGAAATGCTTGAAATGTGAAGTTGACAGAATGGATGAAATGCCCCTCACCCTCTAAATTTACTAGCAACCCTTTAGAAAGGATCTTGAAGGCACCAGTAATATATCACTAGTCCAGTTTTGCCAAATCATGAATTCGTCCATAAATTCTCATCAGATTTTTTGAAATGGCAGGAAAACTTGAAAATAAGTGCATTTTGAAAGTTATGAATTAATCATTCGTCATTGTGATAAATTATCTCACAATATGCTGAGCTTATTGTTGATATTTAGTGCAGTGCAAGATGTAAAATGTGGAATACAAATCATTGCAGTCATAGTTTTGATGGCATTTTTTTAATGTGCCACTACTGGTTCTTTTTTGTCTGTTCTGAATGATCAAACCTTTGTGTATGGAGAAAATTTGTTCAAGGATTTTGTATTTTTGCCATGTTGCCCAGCTCTAGTGGCAGATCACTCGAATACTACTTGTGATCATGTTTAATGTAACTGAAATAATAATTAAGGAAAACAACAATATATCTTCCTGTTTTACTAAGTGGTTTCCAAAAATTCAGGTAGCCCCTGAGTGTTGAGGGAGCGCAAAGAATCATCAAAATGAATCAACAAACAAGTTTTACAGTGTCCTGTAGAGAACTTGCTTAAAGAGAGTCTTTAGTCTCATTTTGTTGGTGTAGTTGTGCTAACTTGCTGAGATGGAGCTTGTAACCCAACTTTACCGCAAATGTTAGTATTTGTGTTTGAGTCTGCATGGCCTAGTGAATATCACCAGGGGTGTTTTGTAGCGGTGTATTTACTCATACTTCATAATCTTTCTCTGCAGGCTCCATCTGCTGAGGCCCAAAGGATTGACAGTCCTGTTGGAGAGCCACTTTACTCCCCCAGTTCTCATCTGGTGAGTCCGTTACTTGTCTCAAGTACACTATTCATGGAGAAGAATAGTAAGAATAGTATGTGTGCCTAGGTTAGTTCACATGCTATTTGTGTTGAGTGACACACACTCTTTGCTAGCCTTGGTTCATTTTACATCATTATGTCACACCTGTCCTATTTTCGGTGTATAGGGAAAAAGTGCTAAAGGGAAAAAGCAATCTCACCCTCCTTTTGCTCACCTCATGCCTTCATGACACCTCCTTTCCTAGCCATCCCATCATCAGTCCTCATCCTCAGCCCCTTTGGCCCTGGGCAGAGAGACACGATTCGTAAGTGGGCTGCCTAAGCACGACCTGCTACTTACGGCTTCCTCTGCTGGTCCTCAGTGCAGCTAGTGAGACTCACAGGCATGCAAGTGTACCTTGGTGCATCGACAGAGTGCTTTGTTACTGTATGAAGTTTCTCACAGTTACATGAGGCTTAACTATGTAATTACATACAGCATCAGTGCATTTTAGGCGCATAATGAAATTTGGGGCCAGAGTGGCTATATTGACTGCATTGGATAAGGTTAGGGTGATTTTGACTGCAGTGCAAACATGACCAGAGCTGTAACTGTGATTTAGGTCCTTCAGTTCCTCTTGGGCTCTGCTAGCTTTGACTGCTGTTGCCATTGTGTATAGATTTAGATGGTGCCTGCTTAATGCTGGCATGTTACTTCAGGCAAAAGTCTACTTAGCCCTTTAGAAAGTAGCTCCCTCTCAGGAACATATTCATATATTCCCATTTCACTGCATGCTAAATTTTGCTCTGTTCCAGGCAAGCATTCATTTCACCTCCCATGTGACTGCCAAGGACCATTCCTCAGTGAGTGTTCTTAAAAAGCTTGATAGCTTTGTTTAATGATATTGACCAAATTATGATTAATGACTTTGCTAGGAAGAATGTTATATGGTTGTCATGCTAGTGGATAACTGGGCTGTTTACTACATTTCCCCCCCCCCCCATTTTTAGACCAAGCCTGGTGCCATCCAGCCCATCTCCCGGGTGCGGCCTGTCATGTCACCAGCCAGTCAGGATGGCCACAGTAGTCCCAACCCTTTCCAGCATGGCCCCTCCCCCATCAACTCCCAGACCACTGTAAGATCCCTCACCACTGTCTGAAGCATATTCCACACATGCTGCCCCCCCAATTTCAAGCAGCTACCAAATTATATACAAGACGCATCTGAGACAAATTGTGAATCATTTGTCAGATCATGCCCACTGTATTGTATGTGATGACGTGTGGTCCAAGTTGTGCCTGTGAAGTCTTCAGACGTCATATTTCTCCTCTCAGAAGCAATTAATGAGTTACTGAGATGTGACCCCTCAAAAGTACTAATGATCCACGAGGATTAAAGGAAATCTCATTTACTCTGCAGCTGTTTCGACTTCACGTTAAATAGAATTCTATGTGCCTGTTTTACGATTGACACATCTTACTTTTTGTTTGTTTGTTGTTTTTTTTTTTTGTTCTTTTGTACCGAAGCCATATCCAATCAATCAGGGTTTGCACTCATATTACCTCAGGGTTTTAGTGCTGTCGCAATTTCGGCACAGCTCCATCTTCCATGGGTTCACTTGTTCCACAGTCCTCCCTCTCTCAATTATTCTCTCTCCTTCCATCCTTCTATCTGTACAAGGCGATTCACCTGCATGCTCTCTACCCATGCGTTACCCAGCTTTGTTCTGCCTTTGCTACTCTGTCTCTCATTTTCTGTTCCATCCTTGTTCTTGTCCTCTGTTCGTTCCTCTACCCCTTCTCTCCTTGCTTCTCGATCCCATGCCCCCACCCCCGCCCCCCTTGCAGCCTCGTGCCCCTTCCCCTGACACTTTCGACGAATTCCCCATCAATATCAAGCAGGCATATAAGGCCTTCGCAGCTGTGCCCCACTCCTTGGCTGTGCTGGAGCCTCCGCAGGTATGGTAGATGGTCCTTGAGGTTGTGAGCATGTCTTCTTGGCATCAAGTCCCCTGGTCAGCAGGCCTTTATATTGGAGCAAATCCTTTGGGAGCTTGTCTTTTGTTGGTCAGTGTTTTTGCATGAGTCACTCACATTTGTGAAGTTGTGTCCAGTTGTGACTCTCTTCTCTGGAGTAAGCGTCCATCTGTCATTCGTGCTGTGTTTGGTTGGTCCTGTTTCAGCATTTGATGGTGTGCAGAGTTCTTAACAAAGCCATGTCATCTCAGATAAATGAGTGTTTTCAGCTCCTTGCCTGCTGACTTCTCTCCCCTTCCACTACTGGTTTGTAATTTTTGTTTTCTTTTGAAAATTTGTTCTAGAAGTGTAGTTTTCTTATGTTCTGCTCTTTTCCTGTTCTGTGCTTTTTTAGGATCTATATGGCCAGAGGAACAATATCCACCCAAAGCAGCCATCGCCAGAGGTATGTCTGGTTGTTTGTTTAATTCGAAGAAGTCTTGCAATACTGTAGCGTTGTACTCATTATGATAAAGGAATGTTCCTTAATCATGGTCTTAGTGGCCATTGTGCTCATTGTATGGTGTATGCTAGAGAGCTGCACTGAAGCGCAGTCATAGTTGGATAAAAGAAGTTTTAGTTCAGTTCTGTCCCTTGCTCTAAATAGACATTCAACCAAGACACTTTGATGTCCAAAGTTCACTTGCTTAGTTTTGCACTGTAGCCACAAGGCTAATGTAGCTAAGAAGTAAAGTAAACTTGAACTCCACCAATTATTTGCACCATGCAAACTGCAAATAGACTTACTAATGTGGTTTCTGACACATTTTTATTTATAAAAATGGACAAACTATGCAGTAATATCAGCCATCTTAAAACCAGAGTTTTGAGTCCGTTTTTATAGATATGCATATGCTTTTTTTGCTAAGCTATCACTTTAAGCAGTGTCCATATGATATTGATAGTGTTTGTAATGGCTCTTTCAGCCTGAGCTGTGTAATGAGGTGTTTGTAGAGGAGGTTGATGGCAAGGGTCGTGGCCCCCTCACCCCTCGCCCCTCCTTATCGTCTGACCGGCGCGAGTACAGGAGTCTGGCAGCTGTGCCACGCCTGTCTCGCCCCTCTCTGGAGTCGAAGGTACCCGGCCCTGCATGGGCCTGTGCTCAGCACTTAGCCTGTGCCCTCTCTCTCCCACCGTTACTGGGTGACATGCTATTTTTGCTTTGGTGGTGGGGCAGAGGTTCATGTCGCTTCAAACAACTATCCATGCAGCTGTGGGATTTCTTGGTTGGGAACACTGATTAAATCAGTCTGCAAGCGGAATCTTTTTAAAGCAGAAAATCTGGTATTGGATTAGAGGCCGACATAATCTTTTTTTCTTTTTTCTTTTTTTTTTCTTTTCCAAAAACACTTTAAGCGCTCTTTGAATTTGCATGAAGTCAGTTATGTTTGTAACGTATGTATGTATGTGATATGACTTATCACTGTAATTAAAATGCCTTATTATCTTGGCAAAATTCTCTCATGGACTTGCGTGTTGGTGTACTTCTATTTGAACTGCTATTGGTGTATTATGTGCTTGATTGTATGTTCAATGAAATTGATAACAAACTGGAGTGTTTGAGCTTTGGGCACATTTAAAACAGTCTGTGTTGACCCACAGCCTCCTAAAGGCTCCTAAATTGGCTTTTTCTCCCACAGACCCCCTCACCATGTGGGAGAGGCAGCCCAGAACAGCGTTCATTTAGAGACCGGCAGAAGTACTTTGAGATTGATGTGAAGCAACAGACGCCAGATAGCAAGCCTAAACCTCGCATTTCACTCGTGGGAGAGGATGATCTGAAAAAAATGAAGGAGGAGGAGGGTTAGTGTCTCTTCTTTTGGTCTTGCTCTAAGAAACCTTGTCCACAAATATAGGTTAAGAGGTTTAATAAGATACTGTATTTTTAACAACTGTCTGGGTAAAGACATGTTTTTCTTATGTTGACTCTCAGCAAAGAAAATTGAGCAGAGAGCACAAGACTATTTGCTGGATGAGGATGAGGAAGAGGAAGAGGAGGATTTGGCTAAGCAAGTGGCAGCTATGAAGGCCCAAGGCAAGGTGATCCTGGATGGAGTGGAATACAGGGTGGAGTCTGTTGGCAGCCACGCTTCTACTCCGCCAAGGCAGTGTGCCACGCCTCCAAGCTACAGTGCCACACCTCCCAGCTACTGTGGCAGCTCAGGGTACGCTGCTTCTTGCTGTGTTACTTATGCCCTTCTTACTTTCACTTACCGTTTTATTTACTGTTTCCTATCACTGTAATACCTTGGTAGTGCTCAACTTACATTTTTTTGTTAAGAGCAAATCAGAATCCCATCCTGTACTGTAATACTTGCAGAGTTTAAATACAAACATGACAATAAAAATCGATTAAAAAATTACAGACATGCATGTTTTAGTTTCCAGAAATCATTAGTAGAGAAAACGGTGCAGCACTACTGGCATTATCCACCCAAAGGTTCTTTGTTGTTGCGATGTAATGCTGATCTGTACAGGACTTTAACCCTACATGGTTACATAAGGCCTTCGGAAAAAATGCTGATTTAGTGGTGGACACTGGTATAATTAGAACAGATAACTTTGTAGGATGTGCAGGACCACAGATCCAGGCCAGTCTCAATGACATTTCGAGTGAGCCCTAGCTAAGAAGGTAGCACACAAACATTTGTTAAAATGCTCAGATGTAAAGCAAATACTGAAATAAAATGAAATTAATAAATGTAGCTTCTTAACAATATGATCTCAAAATCTGATCAGCACATTCCTACTACTACTCTGTCAGATTTTGCTTAATATTTGCATTTGGTATAATTTGACTAATTTGAACTTCCTTCTGATTAATGTTTTTTCCCAGACCTTCCTCAGTAGATGGTAAAGGTGATTCCCAGCGCAATTCCATGGAGGACAGCTTTAGACTGGAGCAGAGACCCAACTCCATGACAGGGTAACTAAAGGAACATTATAGTTCTGTGTGCTTTTTCTGTTTGTTGACTTATTTGAAATGACCATTGTAATCTGTACAGTCTGATTCCCGTCTACTCTGCCGAGTCTGCGGCTCCCATCCGGACAGCCAAGGCCGAACGCAGGCACCAGGAGCGGCTGCGCATGCAGAGCCCAGAGCTTGCAGTGGCTACAGACAAGGAGCTCTCGCCTGCGGAGAAAAGAGCCCTGGAGGCTGAGAAAAGAGCAATGTGGAGAGCAGCCAGGTAGAGCAAACTATCATGTGATCCAGAGATGTCTAGCTCAAATATATCAGCTCCACTAGACTCAAAAAGTCCCTGATCCCATGTTAACTTTCCCTTCTGCCTCAGCTTGTCTGTCATAGTGTTTTACCTTCCATCTATACCCTCTTCTTCTTTTTCCCTTTCTCTGTTTGTTCCTGTATTTTGTCTCTCCTCTCCTGCTCCCGTTCTCTGTCTGGTTTGGCTGCTCCCAAGGCCTTATGGTCTAGAGGAGGACGTTAGGCAGTATGAGCAAGACCTGGCCAAGAGGCTCTACCAGTCGCGTGTGAGGGCGTCGTTAGGCAGCGCTGCAAACCCTCCCGCTTCCTGCTCCTCTTCCTCTCAGCCCAGGTCTGCTCTGCCCTGCCCTGCCCAGCCACAGTGCATTGTGGGGGCTGAGCTCTGGTGCTTTCAAGCTGCTTTGAATGCTTGTAGGAGCTGTAGTGTGTGAGGACAATAGCTTATAGTAAATCTGTAAAAGTGCCTGGGGTGCAGAAAGATGTGCATTTTTATTTTAGTTTATGTAATTGTTTATTTTGAATGTTGCTAGTTTTGAAAATTGCAGTGGGTGAATGTGCTGTGCTGGGGCTTAAAGGCACATCTGCACGTGTGCAGTTTTTCAGTTGCACCTTTTATCTCTGCACTCCCTCGTCCCTCTCGATTTGTCTCTTTCGTCTTCTGTCTCTGTATGTATAAGTTCATTATCTGCCCTGTTTTGTCCTTAGCTTTATTCACACTTTTTTGCTGCTTTGTTAGCTTCTCCTTTTCTTTGGTCTTCATCTAACATCATATTAACTTTGTAGTCCACACAAGTCTGTTTAACAGTTACCCTGGAACATTTAACTGGCACATCCTTTATCTCACACCTATTTTTTTCTTTCTCAGTTTCTCTCAGCCTTATTTGTATTTAATATTCTCTAAGAAGCGCTGCACAATTATTCAGAATAATAATGTGGTAAAGCAAATCATTGAGACAGTACACTGGAACTGTTTTGGTATACTATCAATAGAAACTGCATTAATTCTGCAGTCTTTCCTCTGCCTTGTGCCTGACTTCACCCTTCCATCTCCTCTCTGTATTTTGGTTTCTCTTTCTTTCTCTCTTTCTCATTCTCTCTGCTTAAACTTTATTTTTCTCTCTGTTCTTCTAGAATGAAGTCTCTAGAGCAGGATGCACTCAAGGCTCAGATGGTTATTGCCAAGTCTAAGGAGGGCAGAAAGCGGGGGACCCTAGACCAGTTAGCAGAGTCGCCCTCTCCTGCTCCCACACCCTCACCCACCCCTATGGAAGGTGAGCTCATTGTCCCTGTTAACACAAAGGCAGCATTGGCTTAGAGTCAGTGTGAATCTTTCAAAGTCTTGAGTCTGTCTTGTTTTTCCTCTTGAACAGATGTCAGTCCACGGGCTGTGACGTCACCAGGGCGACTGGTATGAGTTTCTTCTTTTTTTTCTTCTTCTTTTCTTCCAAGTACTACATTTCCCACAGCTGTATATCAGTTACAGTATTGTTTTATTACAGTTTCTTTTCTTGCCCATTAAATATGAGCACTTAGAAATCCATTCTTTAATCTTCCATTCATCATCCAAAGCAAGCAAATCAAAGTCCCATTCACATGAACTGCCTCCTCGTCCTTTTATTTTCTTGTTCATTTCTGTCCTCCCCCTCATCCCTCTATTTTTTTCCTCACTATTTCTTTCTCTCTCCCTATCACTCTCTATCACTCTGTTTTCTCCCTCTCTCTCTGTATTCTCTCTCTCTCTCTCTCTCTCTCTCTCTCTCTCTCTCTCTCTCTCTCTCTCTCTCTCTCTCTCTCTCTCTCTCTCTCTCTCTCTCTCTCTCTCTCTCTCTCTCTCTCTCTGTGTCTGTCTCTCTGTCTCTGTCTGTCTGTCTCTGTCTCTCTCTCTCTCTGTCTGTCTTGTTTTTTTTCCCCTCCATCTACTTCTCTCCACCTCTTTTTGCTACCCTTTAGTCCCTGTCAGAAAAGAAGTTTGACTACCGACAGTTCGCTGCCATTCCTTCTTCCAAACCTGTATACGACATTCAGGTATTGCCTGCATGCCAAGTTCCCAGGAACCTGACCCTCCTTAACCTTTTACCTCAGTACTGTCCACCTGGCTTTCCCTGTTACCTCTCTCCCTCCTGGCCTTGCTCATAACTAGCAATGTCAACGGTAACTGGGCCTCCTGCTCCTCTCTGTAAAACAACTTGAACATTCAGCTCAGCTTCAGGTTTTGATCTTTAGCTGGCTGCCATTTGGATTCCAAAACTAGTGGCACATCTTACTGCTCAGCTCTTAATCTCACTTAATTTCTACACCCACTTGGGAAATTCTCATCTTCCCAGTGTGAGGATGTTAAGGGACTTTTTAACATTGAACTGGTTGAGGACTTGGTCCACTAGCTTTATGCTGCTCCAAAACATGGGATAATACACTAACATTAGGGTGGAAAACTAAACTGACCCTCTCCTCCACTCAAAGCCTTTCCTCCCACTCACCCTCAGCAGCTTTCATTAGTCAGCCATGTAATTTGAGTCCATTAAGCATTAAAATGTGTTGGAAATACAAACTAACCTGTCTTGAGTTACACTGAAAGAAAAGTCTGAATTCCTGTACTTGCAACTTTCTATCAAAAGGAAAAAGCATTCAGTGTCATATAACTGGAATTTGGATCAGGAAGTTTTGATCTATCTTTTGTCTCCTTATGCTGCAGATATGTCGTTGTTATTTTGTTTATTATTATTTCTTTTCACTTGATCTGTTACATGATGTATAGGTGTAGCTATGTGTTGTCAGACATTACATGGAACAAAATTCTTTTCTTAGAAAGCGTGTGAACACTCCCAATTGATGACATTTTAGCAACAACTGATTTCCATATTGCGAGGAGCACTTGTATGTGACACTAGGTATAAATTATGGATGCAGAAATTGTTTCATCCCTCACATCACAAAGGTTGGCATGGATTATAATTAAGTAGGACCGCTGGCAGTTTTCGATCAAACCAACAGGACAGGCAGTTAAACAGGCCTAAAAGGGAACATGGGGAGCTAGGAGCAAGGGAAGGTCGCCCTTTTCGGTGTTGGTGTGTCGTGTCTTTGTGGATGTTTGGATGAACATTGGTCTTGTGTGGCGGGGTAACGTATTGGTTATTGTTCCAATATGATTTTATGTGATACTGCACCAAAGACCACCAAATTGAGACTTTGTAAGGTTTAGGAAGCATCAGGTGTAATGCAACGAACAAGCTTCAGCCACTGCTTGTCGATGACGCTATTAGGTGTCATCAGCACACATGAGCCAGTTTATACCTTTTACCAAGGTAAGCTATGCAGATGTAGGATGTCTTGTGGTGGTACAATAACTTTCCCATTGTACATCAAGATTGCTAATTGAACGCGTATTGGAATTAAACTCGGAGAACAAGAAATCCTTGGTGAACCAGCTCATCTGCTGTTTGGTGGCCTTTTAAGTGTGCCTTTATTTATGTATTTATGTATTTATTTATTTATTTATTTGTGCTGTTTTTGGTGTCTGTAATTGATTTTCAGTGAGTTTCGGTGTTAAGCAATGCCTTCACCCTGACAGCTATAACTTGGACTAGTAGATGGGCAAGAGCTTTGTGCTTAGTGGAGCACATGGTCAGGACAGGAGTACAGCGCAGTTTAAAAACAGTAAATCCTTTGGAGGGTGAAGGACTGTATGGCATGCTAATCCTTTTTGAGTGTTTTGTGTGGACCCTGTCATGAACTGTTTTGCTGATTTCACAACCAATCCTTTGTATTAACTCTTGTGGTGAGACGATATTCTAGGTGTTTTTTTGGCTTATTTTTTTATTTGCATGTTTCAGATTGACACTGAGTCGGCCCCCAGGGCAGATGGACACATCTAACCCCTCCTTCTAACGGTTAACCTCTGATGCCAGAATAGGCGTTTGTCGTGGTGTGGGATTGAAAAAGATTCTTCTAATTGTTCACTTTGGCAGGAAATGGAGTTATACCTGGGTTTTGTTGTTGGTTTCTGAGCCACTGGTTTCCATCCTCTGAATGCAGTCTTTGTCGATGGCCCTGTTTTCTCAAACTAAAATGATGGCTTTTACTGTATGGTGATGGAGCACACACAAGTTAATCCTTCTCTCACACTCTTTCTTCTCTTGCAGTCTCCTGGTGCCACAGATGACCTTCACTTCATCGATGATGCCTCCAACAGCCCAGGTAAGCTGCTGATTGTTTAGCTTGAATGATTCATCAGATCAAGAAATAATCTACCGTTGGATGGGCAAAATGTCATGAATATGCCCGTTGTCTTCTACTTTGCTGACAATTGCTGTCCCTTTGACACAGGCAATTTCCTAGGATAGGTGGTCTTCTGATATTGGTAGGAGTTTGAAATGTGTTTACACTTGTGCGAGCGCATGTTTGGGTCTTAAATGACTGCATATTCTCTGGAGCTTTTAACATGTCTGAAGCAGGTAGCTGGAAGCTTGTTCATGTATAATCTGAAATCTGGTCTGAAAATCAGTGAAAGTGGGAGAAAATAGCAAATGTTCAACATTTCCTTTTTATTTTTTTAACGCATGCACAACATGAAATCTACAATGATCAAACTCTGTCTAAACCACTGCCATCCAGTTCTTGTCGTCAGGTAACAGAGCATGGGACACAACTCGCACAGGAACAATGAGAGGATCTACCTGATATAAAACAATATATAAAATATATATACTGTGTGTGTTCAGTTTATTAGAACTTTTCCTCGTAACCACACTATAGCTGTACAAACAAAGCTTATGTCAGTTTTATAGTGCTGCAATTTGTAGTTCTCCTTTTTGGTCAAAAATACATTTTCTAGTGTTTTGAACCTGATTAGCTTTTAACAAAATATGATTCATGAAAAGAAGCTGCATCAAACAACAGAATTGTATTGTTTCGAGTTAATTTATCAAAATCTAGCAAGTTAGAGCTAGTCCCTCAGTCTGTTACAGTAAACCATCTTTGGTTATCTGATGTAATATTTCCTGTTTATTGTAATATTTCAGCTCACACCGCTTTTGACACAAATAGGTGATTGAATTTTCCTTTTCAGCAGAGATTTGTGTATATATATATATATATATATATATATATATATATATATATATATATATAAATATTAAAAAAAATGCACGCACACACACACTCACCAGCCATTTTATTAGGTACACCTTGCTAGTAAAAGGTTGGACCCCCTTTTGCCTTCAGAACTCCCTTAATTCTTTGTGGCATACTTTCAACCAGGTGTTGGAAACATTCCTCAGAGATGTTAGTTGGTTATTTGAGTTACTGTTGCCTTTCTATCATCTCTAACCAGTCTGCCCGTTCTTCTCTGACCTCTCACATCAACAAGGCATTTTCGTCCACACAACTGCCGCTCACTGGATATTTCCTCTTTTTTGGACCATTCTCTGTAAACCCTAGAGATGGTTGTGCATGAAAATCCCAGCAGATCAGCAGTTTCTGAAATACTCAGACCAGCCCGTCTGGCACCAACAACCACGCCACGTTCAAAGTCACTTAAATCACCTTTCTTCCCCGTTCTGATGCTTGGTCTGCACTTCAGCAAGTTGTCTTGACCTCCTCTACATATATATATTAAAATATATAACGGTTGTTAGGTTCTGCCCCCTGTCCCCAGTTGCATTGTTTATGTTCCTTTGACATATTTCAAAATGCCTCATATGTAGCTCTTTTGCTGGTAGCCAGGGGGAAATATACACTGATGGAGGACTCGAGGACCAGAACTGGAAAATAAAACATTAAAATAATTTAAATAATAATTTTTTAATTATTAAAAGTTTTTAATAAATGGGATTGGAATTTCAGCCCAGTAGACTGGGTAAGGTGAGCTAATATGCACAACAATATTGATGCTTCAGAACCAGAAATGTGCATAACCTATATAAACTTAACATTGTGTTTCCATGTTGTTTGTGCATGACTAACCTCAGCTGGATTTTGAATAGTAAATCTAATCATTAGTCATCACTATTTCAGTGCTGCTTGTTAGCCAGATAGGTTCATTATTCTGTGAGGTTTTTGGGACTTCTACAAATTTATCTTTGCAGAATGTCATGGAGTATGTTATTCATACTATGAACTGTTACTTTCACCAGAGCTCAGACTATTGTGTGCTTGCTGGGGGGGGTTTTGCTTAATGTGGAATTTCTCCATTACTCAACCATTTAGATGTAAACAATAGCCATTCAGGGTGGTTTGTGCATTGGTACATTATAGAGAAAACAGCATGGATTTATTTATAGTGGTGGTGATGTCTACACTGCAAATATTTACTATGCGAAATGACCAGTGAACCTACACGTCTTCTGAGGTTTATATGTAATACTTATGATGATGAAATGGTGATAGTAAAAAGAATTGTGTTTTATCTTGCCTTTGAAGGCTATACATGTACCTCTTCTTCGTTAATGGATTTGAACAAAACAAACTTTTAGGCCAAAATTTGATCTCAAAACTACTGTAAATCAGTGTCTCTTAACCATTTCATGTAATAACTTTCTATGAGTGAGCTTTTAGCGACAGTAAACTCTGGTTCCAGTCACCACCACTGTAAACAAACTGACTGTTAAGAACACTGCATTTCATATCAATCCACTCTGGGTGGTTTTATTTACATCTTACCCATTTATTAATACAGAGAATTAAAAAATTCTGCTTCATTCTTCAGTGATAACTGTTCTACTGTATCTACTTTTGTATTATTGAGCATCCAAGAAAATCGTTTCCAGCTTGCTTTTGTTGAGTAATAATCACAGTGGTTGGGTGTTGATTTTTTGGGGGGGGGGGGTTTATACAGTAGAATACCAAGGCTTGAGCACCCCTGGTCAAAGTACATGTTCTGTTGGTTTTCGGAGTGAAAACAAATGAACTCTTTTCACAGAAACACACTCAATATTTGCATTGTGCAGTAGTGTGTCTTTGTAGAGGATGTGTAACTTTCACTTAGAAAATCTACAAAACGTCATTTGACTGGGGTCATTTGACAAACTTTTGCACATGACTGTATTTTGGTGTTGGTTGTATGGTAACATTCTTTCCGGCCTCAGGGTGTGTGTGTTCAGCAGGGTGCTCAGCATGCTTGGGAAGAGGTGGATGGGTCTGAAGCCTACAGTATACATATAAATCTCTCATTCAACCGATACTGACATGTTTGTCTCTTTAGCTTCCTACATAGACGCGGAGGTGCCGGTAGCTCCTGTCGCGACCACGTCTGCTCTGGAGGAGATGGCTCTGTACAGCAACAAGCGCAAACTACGACAAGGCAGGCGCAGTCTGGAGACGCCTGTTCCCACATAACCACATCCATACACGTTTACACACACACATTCATACATTCACACATGATGCAGATAATGAGGGTAGTTCACATTAAGTAGCGATGCTAAGAGGTATAAACTAAACTAAAATAACATGCATTCACAGACACTCAACCACTCTAGTTTCGGTGCCGACCATCAGAATGACCGGTTAAAAAAACACTACAGCTTCTTGTCTCCTACACACCAGTCTTGCCTTTACAGTTGGCATACAGTAGATGCAGAGGACTCGTCCTCCTCTCTAGCAGATGGTGGGGGTGACAAACATCATAACAGACAAAAATGTTTTAATTTTTTTCCTCTCTTTTTCTTCAGTTTGCGTTTTAGAAGCTGAATTATTTTTAAAAGATGCTGTTTGGGGTTCCTTTTTAATACTTCAGTTTTAAACCTCTACTGATTTTAATGTTAAAAAAGTTTGAAATAAAAAAAAAAAAAGATGTAAATGCGTTAATTTTTCATTAGCATTTCTCCCAGGAGATCATTTGAAAAGAGAGAGTTCTGCTACCTTCACTGCCCCAAACAGACTAGAATGGTTTTGGTCCTACTTTCTTATTTTAAAACGTACATCTTGAACATCTTATGCGTAATTTATTACTGTAATATACCCTCTGATACATGGGCAGGCTTCCATTTGCAGTTTTTATTACCATTTTACAAGATGATTAACTTATCATTGGGATACAAATACCATGCACCTATGAGGCATAAAGCTGTATATCAACTTCATTACCATATCCTTTGCACAAATTACATCATTTCATCCAGTATTCTGTATCTGTAAAGTGATACAAATGAATGTACTTTTTTTGTTTTCTGACATACAAAGCTAAGAAATTGTCCATATAAATATCATTTATATGTAGCACCTGCCAGGTCTCCTTTAATCATCAGCTTAAACCTAACTAAGCAGCTCTCTAGTTAATCTGAATCAGGACTAAGAGAATAAAGCCTACAAAAGACACCAGATTTATAACTTTGGGGAACCCCAGAAAAACTTGGATGAAAATTAACTTGATCTTCAAGTGCTCCTGAATTCTCAAAGGTCCTCATTTTTGGGTTTCTTTACTTCTTGGACCATGTTGGCATGTCATTTTCTGGAACATTCCTGTCACCTTGACTATATATACATGCTAAAAAAAAAACAACCCTTAGACATCCACTTTGTCCGAATGTGCAAATCCAATCTCAGACCATGAACTTTAAGATGCTATTCTTAAGACTCTCCATCAAAATATGGTACCATGCTTTCTATTTATGTAAAACTGGGTTTGGGGGACTCATTCTTTTGGTTTTTGTTTCCATGTAAATCATGCTCATATCCTTTGTCTCCAGAAAGGCATGTGAAGGTAGTAGATTATATTTTAACTATACTTTTTTTTTTTTTTTTTTTTCTTCAAATTTTTTGATTTAATTTAAATCTGAAGCCACTGAAATTCTTATCGTTGTGTGAATAATGTACAAAATGCTGAGTGAAGCAAAAATTCAAGTTGAAACTGAGCCAGTCTGCACCACGACCATTTGCCTGGGTGGCATATGTAATTCTCAGACATGGTCTAGACTGGGTGCTCCTTGCATGTATATTGGCTTTGTTGCAAATTTTCTTCCAATCCTGGGTCAAGAAAAGGTCATCTTTTCATCTCTCTCTAGAACACATTATTTGACCGCTGTCAAACCCATTCAAATGTTCTATTACTTAAGCTGCCATCTACACTGTGGTCAGATGACTGCCATGTCAAACAATGTTTTTAATTTAACTTTACTAATCGTAGCTTTTCGTGTTGCTTTTGCTAACTGAAATTCAGTTTTGGATGATAACACTTTGGGAATGGCTGATCATTTATTGTATTTTTTAAAGATAATTAGAAATCACGTTTTCATGTAATTATTGGGATTCACTACATTTTGGCAACAAGACAGTTGTTTTGGTCTTTCCCTTTTTGGTTGTTCTTGATTTTGGGGTGGGGGGGAGGGGGCTTTTTTGCTAAATGGGTCGAGCGAGGGGCTGAAGGCTGGGGATAGAGCTCATTCAAGACTGTAACTAGTGAATTTGTACAACCAAAGAAGTCTATTTTGTGGTTCAGGAATAATAAAGTTTACTTTTCATTTAACGAGCCAAAGTTCCAAAATGTGTCTTTTCTTGCATAATTAATTGTGTCCAGGACAAATTTTCTGTAGGTATTAATCATGAACAAGCTAGGGTGTTTAGTTGACAGTTTGGGGTGTACAAATGAAGGTAGAAGTGGGGCAATGAGTTGGGATGATGCTATACACCACCATTTTGTGGTTCCAGTAAGTGTACAAGAGCCTGGATTAGACGAGCTCTGCCAGAACTCACCACCAGGGGGCCCTGAAATACTTTTTTTTTTAATTGCCACAGTGATAATGTTGTCTTTTTGACAATGTGACTACTTAGATCTTGAACAATGTGGAGAATGTAAGAGGTCCTGAAGTTACTAGGGGTGGAAAATACTTTGTTAATTTGTACTTTGGAGGCTACTAGTGGCAAATCTAGTGTGTGTGTGTGTGTGTGTGTGTGTGTGTGTGTGTGTGTGTGTGTGTAATATATATATAAAATGCTTAATACAAAGAGTTTTTAGGGATAATGGCAAATAAATATTTAAATATTTCCATAATTATGCAATGCTTTAATGATTTGGTGTCGAACCATGTTCACCCCCCAATACCCTCCAAATGCTACTGTCTGAATTAGATCAAATGTGAATTTCAGAAATAAGCATGCCTCGTGTAATTTAATGTTACAAAACCTTTTTTCACATTTGATAATCATTGCAGGTGGTTGTGTAGCCACGGAGGTAAGTTATTTGGGCAAGGGAGTCTAATGCTCAGGTGACGGAGAAGATAGCAGGCAGTTTGAGCTTGTTTGTTCCAGCTCCCATGTTCCTCCTGGAATCAGGACTGTGAGGAACTGGCCTGCTGCCCCTCTGCAAAGGTAAACACAAACAGTAAGTCACTGCTTTCCTGCAGCTCTAACTCTTTCAGCCTACTGTTACCGGTTGCTTTGTCAACACAAATTATGTACTTTGCAAGTTATTTTGAACCAGAGGTGAAATATTAAGAATGTCTTGTTCATTTTTTCCATGCAGTTCAGTGACCTAAAAATACAAATTCTTTCAACTAGTTATTACTGTTTATGTAGCCCTGTGTATGTGTATCTCTCTCACCCTCAGTAGAGTCCTGTTGTGTGCATTGTAAAAGGACACAGCCCTGGGACTCTCTGCAAGCAGCTCTGTACGAAGACACTCAAACTGCTCCTGTTCATCAGTTTCCTGTACATTAATACAATACCTTTTAAGTTAGAACAGCCTCAGACTGTGTATTGTATTGCAGAAACCTCATCTCTAAAATGGTAACTTTTTTTTTTTTTTAAGTGAAAAGGAAGCACAACCTTTGCAAGAAACAATTTTAAAAGTCGTTCATTGTGGCATGTGCAAGTTTGGACAGCCTATCAAAGTCTCAAAACTTTATGCATTGTTTTAGGACTGGTTAGCCAAGTCTAATCTCTTAACAGTAAGTCACAGTAAGGAAGAAAAAAAAATTAGGGCAAGTAGAAGAATTAAGGTTTGGTGGTGGACTTTGTTAGAGGACAGAGTGAAACAATTGTGGAGAGATGGAGGAAGAGAGTTCTATAGTTCAGGGGCCAAAACAACAAATCTGCCCCCAAATGTGGAACATTTAAAGGCAGGGACCACCAAGGAGCCCACATCAGAGGACCAGCAGGAGGAGGAGGTAGTAGACCATTTATGGCTTTAAATATCAAGAGAAAGACCTTAGTAGATGTGTGAAGAAATGGGTAACCAGTGCAACTGATTGAGAACCAGGCTGATCTGAGCAGTTTTTATGGAAGAGATGCGTAATACTGAGGAGGGAGAGGTTTGTGGGCTTTTTGTACCTACATAAATCTGAGTGTCATCAGTGTAACAGTGAGATTTGAGACCATAATGGCAGAATAATATACACATAATGGCCAAGCACTGAATCCTGCGGAACATCTTTCAGAACAGTATGTACATCAGATCAGTTGAAAGATGAAATGGAAGAATAACAATTTATAGTATTGAAAGTGCTTTAAAAAAAAAGAATACTTAAGATACCAGAACCACTGTAAGGACACCATTGAGAACATGTAACATTGGTGTCTCGGTACTGGGCAGAGTGTAAAAGCCAGACTGAAACATATCAAAAGATTACCAGCTCTATACAGCTGCAGCTGAGAAACTAGCACTTTTTTAAAATGTTTTAGCAACAAAGGTAGCATTAGAAATAGGGCAGTAAGGGTGCAGGTGAACTTTCAGTAAAAACACCAAGAAAAACGGTAGCAGCTTTCAGAGGAGAAAGATGTCATTAGTTTCTAGGTTATGTTGATGAGATGATCCAGGTAGAATGTCAGTGAAACACTTCCTTCGGGGGAGGCAGGTGCGGGATCCTGCTGGTAAATGGTTTAGAATTAGATAAGTTTAGACAGGAGAGTCCGGCTGAGCGGGAGAAAACTCAGACAATAGTGAAGCAGAGCAGTTAAGAGTAGTATGAATATACTGCATGAAGTATGAAGCTTATAGATGGTAGAGATGAGTTTTAGACTTAATACTAGAATCAATAATGATGGGTGAATAATACTGAGCGTGGGCACCATTTAAAACAGGTCTGTACTCAATGCGTGTGGTCAGAATAATCTAATAAGTGGACAGAGAGACCAGTTCTTTTCTTATAAAGCTTTTTGACTTGCCATCTGGCAGTTTTCAATGCACAAACCTCAGCAGTTAACCAGTGTCAGGAACAACCAGAGGGAGCCATTTAGTCTTTAAAGGAGCAGCCCCATTTCAAGGAAAGTGGGGACATATCTTTTAATGTTCTGGCTGACCAAGTTGATTTGTATTTTATTAATTCTGAACTTGATGCCTGCAACATACTCAAAATAGGCATCAAAATGGAAACTGCTGATTGTGCATGACCTTCGAGGCCCTAAGACGGCACTGCATGAGAAACAGTCATGCTACTGTATTAAAGATAGCCAAATAGGAGTACATCAGAAAAAAATGTTACTAAACAGTCTGCTGCTGCATCAAGAAATGCAGCTTGAAACTGAAGAAGCAAGAAGAAAGCTATACATCCATTCTATGAAGAAACGCTCTCAAGTTCTCTCAGCCTGAGCTCATCTCAGATGATGTGGAAGAAATTGGTCAGATGAGCCCACATTTTAGCTTGATTTTAGGTAAAACGGACGTTGAGTTTGCCGATCCAAAGACAAAAGGGACCATCCAGACTTTCATCTGCAAAAGGTGCAAAAGCCAACATCTCTATCTTGGCTTGCCTGTCTGCGGTCCAGATGTCTCCCACTGAAAACCATATGGCGCATCAAGAGGAGAATCTGACGACTCCAGACAGTTGAAAAGAAGAATGGGCAAACATTCCACTTGCAAAGCTGTAACAAGTAGTAACCTCAGTTACCCATCCATCCATCCATTTTCCAAGCCGCTTCTCCGTCAGGGTCGCGGGGGGGTGCCGGAGCCTATCCCAGCAGTCTTCGGGCGGAAGGCAGGATTAAAAAATGTCCCAACTTTTCCAGAAATGGGGTTTGTAATAGATATAGAACTATTATAGACAGACAGGATTTCATAATAATAATAATAATAATAATAATACATTTTATTTAGTAATGGCGCCTTTCAAAGCACTCAAGGACACCTTACAACGGTTAAAAGAAGAATGGTAGAGTATAAAAGAGGATAAAAAACAAAAAACAAACAGATAAACAAATCAACATGCATTCAAATACTTTCAACCAGACGAGAAACAAGACAAACAGAGAAAAGTGAAGATGAGGAATCAGGAGTATGCAAGTGTGAATAGATGGGTTTTAAGCTGAGATTTGAAGGTAGTTAGACAATCAATATTGCGAATTTGGGTAGGAAGGGTGTTCCAGAGAGACGGGGCAGAGTGGCTGAAAGCTCTAGTTCCCACGGTGGACAAGCGGACTGGAGGGAGAGTGAGCTGGCCAGCTGACGAGGATCGGAGGGTGCGAGCAGGACTATATGTCTTAAGGAGATCAGAGATATAAGAGGGAGCAAGTCCATGTAGAGCTTTGAATGTAGTTAGTAAGATTTTATACTGGATCCGGTAGTTGACAGGGAGCCAGTGGAGCTCTTTAAGGACAGGGGTGATATGTTCGGTTACAGGCGACCTGGAGATGATCCTAGCTGCTGAATTTTGAACTAACTGGAGTCTGTGTAAGTGTTTCTGAGGTAAGCCGAAAAGAATAGAATTACAGTAGTCTAGTCTCGATGTTACTATCATCGACAGGTGAGACAATACACAGTGGAGAGACCAACAGCCTTGATGTGGCTTTGTGCGAGGCAGAGCAGTGGAGATGCTGCAGTAGCTTCAATTAGTTTATGATAAGAAAATTCGACTGCAGATCCAGTAACAGAGGCCATAGACTCAAGGGATGGCAATTCCTGCAAATCACAAAGGTCAGTAGACAGTGCTGTGTATTACACACCAGCCAATCCACCCCTTCTCCCATGAGGCCCGAGTTTAGCTTTGTAAATTTTCCATCAGGTATCATACCGTGATGAGATGAAGACCATTAGCAGGCTGTTGCCAAGTCTTTCTGAAAAACAAAACTGGTTAGATTGTTTCAAATTCTAAAGTTACTAAGCATGATTACCTCGTCAGTGAGAGACTGACAATTGAGGAGACATAGTTCAAAAGATTAACTGTTCTACTTTTCTCAGGCAAGCGCACAAAGTAATTCCTCAGATACTGGTAGATGAGAACTCGCATTCACCAACTCTGGTGAATAATGAATTCTACAGCAACGTGTACATGAATGGTGAATGTAACAACGACAGGATAACAAGTGTATAGTAACACACCATAGTCTGGTTTTGATCGCCAGATAGACTAACCATGTTACAGCGGCACAGATGAAGGAAAAAAGATACACCAGTTGAGACCACAGACAGGTCAATATTTGTTGCCACACCAACTAAAGAACCAATAGTGCAGCCAGTGCAGAGGCTAAACACCAAGCCATGTTAGCAAACCCTCTTAACTAGACACCAAACCCATGAGCAGAAAACTAGGGAAACACTACAAGGTAGCAGAGCAACCAGACCTACCAGATAAAAGAATGACTCACCCAGCAGAGTTACAGCCAAGAGGTGTAGGAATTCTGAAAGAGGGCTTGCAGCTAAATTGTTTTACTAGCACATCACCAAATGAAACACCCCAGTGTAATAAAAAAATGAATGAATAAAAGACAAAAATAAAGTAACATCTAGTGAGAAGCAGCAGCACAAATGTGCATGAATATAATCTAAACCGGAAGCAAATTAAAATGTTACCTTCTTCTGTAAGGTTACCTTTCGGGCTGCTCTAAGCAGCTGGCTGAAGATCTGGAAAGGAAGCTAACTAATCTACACAGGGACAGGCTATAAAGTGACAAAACACCTTCAGCTCACAATTTCAACTTTCCCAAATGTCATTTAGAAATGGCAGTTAAGGGAGTCTGAAGATCTGAAAGACCAAGAAAACTCAGAACTGCTTGTATGTTGATCAGAAAGGCAAAGCAAAACCCCCACATGACAGCAAAGGACCAGCAGGAAGCTTTAGCTGACACAGGATGGTGGTGCACTGTTCTACTGTGCAGCACTGCTTCCACAAATATGATATACATACAGTCATCAGGAGGAGAAATGATCTGCAACCTCATCCCAAAGGTCAACTGCTGAAATATGTAAATCTACATATGGACAAGCCAGAGGCATTTGAAAATAAATGCTTTTTTTGTGTTTATCAAATTTGTTATCAAACAAATACAAACTGTCCATTAACACTTGCAGAAAAAATGTCTGTTTGCTACAGAGGTTGTGTTTCTTCTTTTCACTCCAAAAATCAACAAACCGGTGGCTTGGCCAGCAATGCCAACTTTTCTGTGTACAACTGGGTCTGTTAACTGAAATAACTTCCAGATATCTCTAAAAAAGAAGGGTAACTTGTACATTCAATGGCCGTCCTTTTTAGCGTATGAGGTCTGCTGAGAATCATCTTATAGAGTGTTTTATCCATCTACCTCCTAATGCTGGAGAAATCACAGCAAAGCTTTATAGTGCAGTGCAATGTACTGCTTTGATTATATTTGATTATTCAGCATGTCTGACATCAGTTTGATTTTGCAGTAATATTTGTGAAATATGAAAAGAACTGAAGAGTTTCAGCCAACATTACCTTTCTATTATATTATTAGACAGTTGTGTTGCAGTGTTACTAACCAAAGTCAAAGCTTTGTCCAGAGGTACCAAGCCTGGTCTTATGGGTCCACCTTCCCTGAAGATGTCCTGTACCTCGTCTGGCAGCAGGAAAGACTCATTGTACCAGCTCTCAAACTCTGCCACACATACCAAACACTGTCAGTAAATGAGCAGGACAAAGCAATGCACAACCTATTCAGGGTGAAATACACTGCTCAAAAAAATAAAGGGAACACTTAAACAACACAATATAACTCCAAGTAAATCAAACTTCTGTGAAATCAAACTGTCCACTTAGGAAGCAACACTGACTGACAATCAATTTCACAGCTGTTGAGCAAATGGAATAGACAACAGGTGGAAATCATTGGCGATTAGCAAGACACACTCAATAAAGGAGTGGTTCTGCAGGTGGGGACCACAGACCACTTCTCAGTACCTTTCTGCTTTCTGGCTGATGTTTTGGTCACTTTTGAATGTTGGTGGTGTTTTCACACTCGTGGTAGCACGAGACGGACTCTACAACCCACACAAGTGGCTCAGTAGTGTGTCTGTCAGCGTAGTGTCCAGAGCCCTGCAAAATGACCTCCAGCAGGCCACAAATGTGCATGTGTCTGCACAAGCGGTTAGAAACCGACTCAGTGAGGATGGTATGAGAGCCCAACGTCCACAGATGGGGGTTGTGCTCACAGCCCAACACCGTGCAGGACGCTTGGCATTTGCCAGAGAACACCAGGATTGGCAAATGTGCCACTGGCGCCCTGTGCTCTTCACAGATGAAAGCTGGTTCACACTGAGCACATGTGACAGAGTCTGGAGACGCCGTGGAGAGCGATCTGCTGCCTGCAACATCCTTCAGCATGACCGGTTTGGCAGTGGGTCAGTAATGGTGTGGGGTGGCATTTCTTTGGAGGGCCCTCCATGTGCTCGCCAGAGGTAGCCTGACTGCCATTAGGTACCAAGATGAGATCCTCAGACCCCTTGTGAGACCATATGCTGGTGCGGTTGGCCCTGGGTTCCTCCTAATGCAGGGCAATGCTAGACCCCATGTGGCTGGAGTGTGTCAGCAGTTCCTGCAAGATGAAGGCATTGAAGCTATGGACTGGCCCGCCTGTTCCCCAGACTTGAATCCGATTGAGCACATCTGGGACATCATGTCTCTCTCCTTCCACCCTCACGTTGCACCACAGACTGTCCAGGAGTTGGCGGATGCTTTAGTCCAGGTCTGGGAGGAGATTCCTCAGGAGACCATCCGCCATCTCATCAGGAGCATGCCCAGGCGTTGTAGGGAGGTCATACAGGCACCACACAATACTGAGCCTCATTTTGCCTTGTTTTAAGGACATTACATCAAAGTTGGATCAGCCTGTCGTGTGTTTTTCCACTTAAATTTTGCGTGTGACTCCAAATCCAGGCCTCCATTGGTTAATAAATTTGATTTCCATTGATGATTTTTGTGTGATTTTGTTGTCAGCACATTCAACTTTGTACAGAACAAAGTATTCAGTGAGAATATTTGATTCATTCAGATCTAGGATGTGTTATTTGAGTGTTCCCTTTATTTTTTTGAGCAGTGTATAACATGGACATTTTATGTACTTAATCTAGACAGACCTAACAATACATCTGCAGTATGGAGCGACAAACAGCAGTAAAATGCTCATGGTAGGATCTGTAACAGCAGTTTTTGGTGAAGAACATGCAAATGGAGCAGCTTACCTTAACAACTCAGTTGCTGTGTGGTAACTTGCAGTCTGAGTTATACTATATTGCCAAAAGTATCCACTCGTCTATGATGTCGGCCCACCCTTTGCAGCTATAACAGCTTCAACTCTACTGCAAAGGCTTTCTACAAGGTTTAGGAGTGTGTTTATGGGAATTTTTGACCATTCTTCAGCGACACAATATTTGTAGAAACAGTCTGCATGCATAGGTGCTTGGTTTTATACACTTGTGGCCATCAAAGTAGAACACCTGAATTCAATGATTTGGATGGGTGAGAATACTTTTGGCAATGTGTAATGTTATTGAGAGAGTGGAAGAACTCTCAGCATAACAATAGTCTTTAGTCTTGATTTAGCTTTTAGCATAGCAGCCCGCTACTATAACTTTAATAACTTTAGTTATTTTTAACATTCGGGTTCAGGATGACTGCTACTACTGATTTTAGCTGTGCAATGTATTTTGTTTTGTTTAGTTTTTTTACTTTTCACCTTTCACTTTAAGATGCTAACTTACCAGTAAGCAGGCGTGTGCGGCATTGGTCCACCAGATGCTGACAGTAGCGCACTTCAGCTTTGGTGCTGAGCAGCTCTTCATAGGTCTGTCTGTATCTGTCCTTTATCTCTCTGAGGCTCATGATCAGAGATAATTCAGCCTCCTCCAGCACGGGCTCACCCTCCGCACTAAGAAACTGCCCTGAGGAGCAGACAGACAAACGCAAGGCTGTTCACTGAAGCTTTGAGCACACAGGGAGGGGAAAAATGTCATTCACAGATGAGCTGCTGTCTAAATTGTGATCATGTATGAACTGGGGTGATGTCCTGGCTCTATTTCCGGGATCACCAATCTCATCCACCTGTCACTGCAGGTTTTCATTCCAAATAATCAGGTTAGCTTCTTTTTGATTGGACAGCCACATCGGCCATTTGTGGATAAGACTGGGTCTTGTCTTTCCACTGTTCAGTGTTTATCAAAGGAGAATGTGTTTCCCTTTCAAATTTTGGTTACTCTCAAAATTTCTTCTTCAAACTCTTAGGCATGTTCATTAGGGGTTTGTACCTGTTGTTCTGTGAACCATCTGAACTTAGTAGAGTGTTTGAGGTAAGCAAGTTCCCTAATTATGCATACTGTAGATTCAGTACTACAAGATGAGCCATATTGTAAATAACCCCCTTCCTTGCAAGAATGGCCAAGCTGGCTTGTAATATAAACAGGTCCTACTACCTCCTGCCCAGACTGACCTCAAGAAGTCTGGAAGTACAAGTGGTATATCATTGAAACCTAGTTATTTAAATCTATTTGATCAGGTTAATAGGTTTGCTGGGCCAGAGTGTCTGAGTACTAATCGCTGACACTGACCTTGACTCTGTCTTTTTTCTTTATGCAGCTGGAGTTCAGAACTCATGTGGTCAATGTCCCATTTCATGGAGTTAATGGCTTGTGTGAGTTTGTGCAGTTGGTCCAGGCGCTCCAGCAGCACAGCTTTGTTCTCCTTCAGGATGCGGTTGATCTCGCTGCCCCGCTCCATCTTGAAGTCCTCAAATGCCTCAATCTTAGATGGAGGAGTGCTGCCAAAAGGAAAGAGGAGAATTAAAACTGGACAAAGATGTCTATATATGATGTATTTACCATGTACAGTGTTGTGCCAAAGTCAAAGACCATCCTTTTATTTCTTCAATTTCAAAACAATAACAACAGTCAATAATCAAAACAGCCAAAAAGTACAAGCGCAGATACTTTCACCAGTAGGTACAGTGGGGAAAATAATTATTTGATACACTGCCGATTTTGCAAGTTTTCCCACCTACAAAGAATGGAGAGGTCTGTAATTTTTATTGTAGGTACACTTCTACTGTGAGAAACAGAATCTAGGAGGAAAAAAAAAACAACAGAAAATCACATTGTATGATTTTTAAATAATTGCATGAAATAAGTATTTGATACAATAGAAAAACAGAACTTAATATTTGGTACAGAAACCTTTGTTTGCATTTACAGAGGTCAGACATTTCCTGTAGTTCTTAACCAGGTTTGCACACATTACAGCAGGAATTTTGGCCCAGTCCTCCATACAGATCTTCTCCAGATCTTTCAAGTTTCAGGCTGTCGCTGGGTTTCAGCTCCCTCCAAAGATTTTGGGTTCAGGTCTGGAGACTGGCTAGGCCACTCCAGGACCTTGAAATGCTTCATATGGAGCCGCCACTTAGTTGCCTTGGCTGTGTGTTTCAGGTCATTGTCATGCTGGAAGACCCAGCCACGACCCATCTTCAATGCTCTTACTGAGGGAAGGAGGTTGTTGGCCAAAATCTTGCGATACATGGCCCCATCCATCCTCCCTTCTATACGGTACAGTCATCCTGTCCCCTTTGCAGAAAAGCACCCCCAAAGTATGAGGTTTACACCCCCCATGCTTCATGGTTGGGATGGTGTTCTTAGGATTGTGCTCATCCTTCTTCCTCCAAACACGGCGAGTGGAATTGATACCAAAAAGTTCTATTTTGGTCTCATCTGACCACATGACCTTCTCCCATACCTCTTCTGGATCATCCAGATGGTCACTGGCAAACTTCAAACAGGCCTGGACATGTGCTGGTGTAAGCAGGGGAACCTTGCGTGCCCTGCAGGATTTCAATCCATGACAACGTAGTGTGTTACTAATGGTAATCTTTGAGACTGTGGTCCCAGCTGTCTTCAGATCATTGACCAGGTCCTCCTGTGTAGTTCTGGGCTGATTCCTGACCTTTCTCAGAATCAGCCTTACCCCACGAGGCGAGATCTTGCATGGAGCCCCAGACCGAGGAAGATTGACAGTCATCTTGTGTTTCTTCCATTTTTTAATAATTGCGCCAACAGTTGTTGTCTTCTCACCAAGCTGCTTGCCTATCGTCCTGTAGCCCATCCCAGCCTTGAGCAGGTCTATAATTTTGTCCCCTGGTGTCCCTTGGACAGCTTTTTGGTCTTGGCCATGGTGGAGAGGTTGGAGTGTGATTGAGTGTGTGGGCAGGTGTCTTTTATACAGGTAACGAGTTCAAACAGGTGCAATGAGTACAGAGTAGGAGGGCTTCTTAAAGAAAAACTAACAGGTCTTGAGAGCCAGAATTCTTGCTGGTTGGTAGGTGATCAAATACTTATTTCATGCAATATAATGCAAATTAATTATTTAAAAATCATACAATGTGATTTTCTGGATTATTTTTTTAGATTCTATTTCTCACAGTTGAAGTGTACCTATGGTAAAAATTACAGACCTCTCCATTCTTTGTAGGTGGGAAAACCTGCAAAATCGGCAGTGTATCAAATACTTATTTTCCCCCACTGTAAATGTAGAAAGAGTTCATACTCGCTTTTCTTCTTGGCTCCTTCTCTGGACATGTGTGGCGCCTCTGCGCCCTCAGGCTCAGCAATAGGCGTGAAGACCTCTGTCTCTCTCTGCTTTACAGCAGCACCCTCTGCTGGACCTGAGGTTCCTGCACCATCCTTTCTGTCAAGATGAAAAAGCAAATAGCTCAGGAGTCCAAAACATAAACCATAGGGGCACAATATCACACTCAATTTGATTCTTGATACTGCATTCACAATTTGGTGTCCTTATGATATTTTGGGCAAAAAATGATAACTGTACATGGAATTGCACAGCTTATTTATGAACACGTTGGTGTGAAGAGTTGATAGGTGACTGGTTGTTCACTTTAATGCTCAAACAAGGTACTTTCATTCAATGCCAATTAATAGACTGCTCATATACCACAAGTCACATTGTTTATCATAATATCATGAAGCACTGTTACACCCTTAAAACTTAGAAATGAAAGCCACAGCCAATATTTCTGTTATGACAAGTTTATTTACTCAACTGCTACTTTATCAACTCTTAACTTTCATCCACTGGCCACTTTTTGAATTCCACATATATATTACTACAATTACAGACCATAGAACATCTGTTGCCATGAACAGTTCATCAGCCCCTCTCTATCCTTCATCTATAAGATGAACTGCCCTCCAGAGAGCAGTGGCATTGTAGTATGATTACTGCTAGAATGAGCAGTTCACCACCCAAAAATATCCACCCAAGAGCGAATCTGTGGTCAGAAAATGACCACTGATGAGAGGACTAACAACAAATGAGCTACAGTCTTTAACTGTACACCAGCGATGTGGAGCTACAATGTAGGGATTTCTAATAAAGTGGTGAGTGTATAATGATCAAAATAATCTCATCTTTTCATACTGTACAGATGTTTTGTTTTAGGTGTCTCACCAGCAAGGTGGAGTAAGGGCTGTTAAAAACGTATCATTTCATTTTTATTAATGTTGCTGAGGAACAGCTTAAAATCATGCCAATGTGTTTAGATGAGAGGATAGAGGGAGGGATGAGTTAAAATCACCTGTTGTTCTCTTTGCCCTTCTTGCCTTTGCTTTTGCTGGGTGATGGAGGTCTAGTGTGTCTCTGCGAGGGTGCAGCCACTCCAAGCCCAAAACCACCCTCCACCTCCCCTACAGCTCCTGCAGGCTCCTGACCCTAAAAGCCCAGGGAGTGTAGCAGTTTGAGAGTGTGGACAATGATGAAGACAAAGACAAACTGAAGCTGCATGGTAAACACACATGTAGATGAAGACCCTAACCATACAACATGCCAAGCTCACTTTCGCAGCAGAAGAGGACAGGTTGCTCTGGGTGTTTTCCACCAGAGAGTATCCCTGACTGAGGTGTTCCTTAATCCACTTTTCCTGTTCCCTGTTCACAACAAACACATACACACGCTGTAGAAATATTACAACTACCATTAATTATTATTCATAAACAACAATAATAACCATTATTATTACGCTGTTAAATTTTAAGGACCCATTGGAAAGTCCACACTTTAGTTCATCCCTCTCCTATCATAGCTTGCATATTAGTTTTATAGTAGTTACAAAATAAGTTACAGTACTTACTACATAGCCTGGAGTCTAAGGAGTTAGGGTTGGGGTTAGTATTAGCTGTACATACTGTAGTTTCTAAAGACATTATTATGTAAACAGGTGGAAGAATGTTATTCTTACTTACTGCACAGCTTTTTTAAACTGGGCAAACACTTCCTGGATCTGTCTTATGCTCACAATCTGAAACAATTCAGAGCATCGTAATCTCAAAAAAACACAGCCATTGATAGTGTTCAGATATATCTATACATACAGTATATTTGGACAATAGCTATTATACTGACCGTGATCTCATCCAGTGTGCCAGCCAGGTATTTCTGAACTTGGCTGTTAATCTCTTCTACCTGCGACTCTGAAAGATTCTCATACATTGCACCCACACGATTAGCCTTTGTGGGGAAAAGCACATTTAATGTACAGTTAAGGCATGGTTTCTATTTCAATGCGTTCCTCTCTATTTGTCCAGAACAAATGTCTCTTTATTAAAAAATTGCACTAGGACTAAATTGGACCAAGATACAAGACTGGGAGATTACATTAGAATATTGCTTAGCAAAAGAATGAGGTGTCTCGAGGTGTTTCTACACATGAACACTAACCAATGTGTCATGAATGGAAAGCTCCTGCTTCAGAAGTTGGACTTCTTTTTGAAGTCTTCGGATCTGGAGCTGAACAAAGAGAGTCAAATAATCAAATAATTGTTTAACCTAATTTCAGACTACATTACAAACAATGTTTATTATGACATATATGATGGAATTTAAAATGGATTCCTACTTTGTTCCAAACGGTGTATGATCTACTTTTCTCTTAGATGTTCCAGTAATAATGCATTATGAACTAAGTGTGAACTACTAACTGAGCTTAAATCCAGGGTCAGTTTCTCGCTGCTGTTGTAATAAAACCTTGGATCTCCAAAATATTAACTTTTTAAAGGAGAGGGGAAAAAATCTTATGTATATTAATTTAATGAGAATTTATTCAGTCATTTTTTAACTATTTCTATATTTCTACTGTTGCATTATAAAATGTTACATGTTAAAAAAAAAAGTAAAAATTCAATTTTTAAGGTGGAAAATATTATAAAACAAAAAATCTGACATTAATAGATTTTGATATGACAGTGACTTCTTTATCTCTTTAATATGTAGTGTAAATCATGAGTCATACAGCAGGGTCGACGTGCTCATTGACGGATGGTTCAGTGTGCACACGTTTCATCCTGGCAGCAAAACGAAGTGTAGAGAGCTGCAAGATGGAGTGAAAAAACAGAGCTGGATAAAGAGAAGTAAATATTTTGAGTGCTGCTCTACCCCATGCATTCACCAGGCCTTTGCTAAGAGATGCCCCCTCACCGTTTCCTCGATCTGTGCTGCCTCACCATAAATGTTTGCCACCAGCACTGTGTTGCAGTTTCCACCTGCACTAGGTCAGCAAAATGAGTGTTAGCTCTGAAAGAATGCTTACACAACCATTCAAAAGTTACAAACCCAATTTTGTTGCAGATACATGTATAATAAGTTCTAATATGATAATAGCACTAGGCAACTTGACAGAATTAAAATGATTATTAGGAAGCTGTATATAACCAGGAAGTTTAAAAAAAAAAACTACAAACAGATCAAAAGCTGTATAGCTTTCAAAATTAAGTTCTAATGAAATTAATATCCAAAATGGGTGACATTTCGAAAATGGGCATCAAATCTCAAAAATTCTAGATTATAGCTTATTACAGCATTATTTGTCACCAAACAACTTCCTGTTGTTTCCAGAATACCTGAAACAGTGAATACAATTTCCTAAAATACCTTTTGATGACCTTTTGGTGAAGGTATTTTGGTGAATACCTTTTTTATAGTTTATAATATTTAAAACATACTCTGTATTCAGTTATTATTAAAAATGACATTATTAATATAACCAATAATTACAAACTTTTGAAAGTAGTGTTTGTGTGATTTTGGTGGGGTTTGGCATTGGGCCAGACTGACCAAGAGAGTCTTTAAGGGCATGGGTCAGTTTGCTCTGTCTGAAGGGTACATGCTCACGACGCCGGTCGGCCAGGGCTATAATGGCCTGCTCCAGGAAGGACAGAGATCTGTTAATGTACAAGGCTTCTCTCTGCACCTGACCCTCAGACTGAAAAGAGAGACATCAGGAGGTTAATCACACTGAAAACAGCTGAGACAAAGACAAAACAATCTTTAAAGCATTTTGTAATGCAGGCAAAAATGCATCCATGCGTCCTGTAATGAAGACGTAAAAATACATCAACGCATAATGTAATACACGAGTACTAATGCTTCAGTGTGTCGTATAATGCAATGGTACAAATACATCAATGCATCATGTAATGCAGGAGAACAAATGTATCAATTCATTGTGTAATGCATGTATAAAAATGCATCAATTCATCATGTACTGCAGGAGTTCCCTAGAAATGATGAGGTAGTCACAGGTTGCAGTGCCTTTAAATCACGCTCAAAATCCATTTTATGATTTGGACACCAAGAAAAATTGCTGATGTATGTAATTCTTTCAAGCACTCGTAAACTGCACCAAAATCCATCCATCCATCCATCCATTTTCTAAACCGCTTCTCCGTTAGGGCCGCGGGGGGGAGCTGGAGCCTATCCCAGCAGTCTTCGGGCGGAAGGCAGGATACACCCTGGACAGGTCGCCAGTCCATCACAGGGCAGACACACAGACACAGACAGTCACTCACACGCTCACACCTAGGCGCAATTTAGCACACCCAATTGGCCTGACTGCATGTCTTTGGACTGTGGGAGGAAACCGGAGAACCCGGAGGAAACCCACGCAGACACGGGGAAAACATGCAAACTCCACACAGAGAGGACCCCGGTCACCCGGCCGGGGAATCGAACCCAGGCCCTCCTTGCTGTGAGGCGACAGCACTACCCACCACGCCACCGTGCCGCCCACACTGCACCAAAATAAGCAAGTTAAATTAAATTTGAGATTTCAAAATGCATTTTTTTACTAAGGCATGTAATCAATTGAAAAACTTTCAAGCTCTTAACGACTATAGCGAGTCAGCATTTGGCTAAGCCTTTGCACTTAATTTTGCACAAGGATTTTTGATTTTTTTTTTTCCCTAGGGAATTTTTTTAATGTATTGTAAAACACTCTGCAGCCACTAGAAATCCAGTCACAAATGTACAGTGAAACATGATCTCACCCCAGTTTTGCTCAGCCTTTCTGATCCTGCGAGGTCCACCAGATTAAGTTTGGATGTAACATACGATGCATTTGACAGCGTCCGAGAACGAGACTGTGCCACAACACACACACACACACAGACCTGTAGTCATTTGTACAACAGCAACACACTGATCTATTTATACAGAATGCTTGGAAGGCTACCTATATCATCCAGCTTTGATCCTCTCACTTGCTCTAAGCATTTAAACTGCATAATAAACACAGTGCAGAGGAGGAGTGAGTGTCTGCATATGTCTCACCTCAATGTGGATGGTGAAGATGCAGTGTGACCTGGAGGAGTTCTTATTGAGGGCATGTTCGCCAATTATTCTGTTCATCTCGCCCTGTTCAAACATGAACACCAATATTAGACACATTTGATCTGCGACTGTTCAGTAAACTATGACGTATCATCTCTCTTAAAACAAAACCTTGTACGTTTACATGAGAAGGAAAAAACATTTTCACGTTTTAATGCAATGGAAAATGAATGTAATAAGATTCTTTTAAAATGATGTGATAAGAAATCATTTTGGATCATTACTTTTACTTCATTCATCATGAAATTCTGATGCAGTGTAAAGCAGCTGGCATTTTCAAATTACATATAAAAAAAATTAAAGTCTTGTTCTGACAGCTCCAGTATGCACTATGCACACCACACCTCACAGGGATCATTTTGGATTTATACATGTCCTACAGCATCGTTTCCCAGTCCAGTTAAAGGGCACTCTATAGATGATCCAGATTTTTATTCTATCATAAGACAGCAGCACCGCATATTCACTGATTGTAAACAATTGGTTTGGGTGTGTCGGGAGCAGGGACAGAGCAGAAAGATGGCCTATTTGAGGGTCCCTAAGATTTGGATTGAAAGACTTTCTTACAACCCTCTGTACTTTGACTGAGAGTGACACAGTTTTTTCTACTTTTTAGGTTTTTCTGAAGCCAAGTGTGTGTAAATCATGACTCTATATTGTAGCAATAGAGATGGGATTGAAAGCTAATCTACACATAGAACAGCAGAGCAAGCAGTGAACAGGTGGGAGGACAAACTATATTCTTCTTTACAATATAGTTTCTTAATGAATGGGAATAGTCCACATTATCACATTCATTTCTGAACACCTCATATAAACTACTACAGCTTATTACTTGTCTCAGTGGGGCCAAGACATTAACACTTTCTAGTAAATAGTAAATACATTTGTGACGGTACCTGAAGATAATGCAGTAAAATCATCTTTGGTTATATTGGTTATTACATCATTGCCTCACCTCAAAAAGCAGATTGAGAGCCTCCTCTTCATTGTGAACCAAATGTAGAGACAGTCCCTTCACTGAAACCCCACCCCCTGGCTCCTCCACGACAACCAAAGCCCCACCCTGTGCTGCCCGGACGCCTTTTATTGAAGCAAGCAGGTCCACCAAGGTCTCGTTGTAAATCTCCAGAAAGGAGAGGTGCACAGAAAAGGTGTGATCTACACGCTGCTCCACCTCACGAAATACCTGACCAGAAACAGAGATTTCACAGAGAGGGATGATGAAACTGCACTCCAATTATCATGTTCTCCCTTCTCTAACAAACCACAATTAGGTCATGAAATGCAAGGAAAAGGGTCAGAAGTCAGGCTGTGAAACTGGTTTAGTTTATGATGCAGCACTCAAATACCTCCTGTATGGCACGAGGGATGATGCCTCTTTGTCTGTAACTCTCGGTGGCACCAGTCATTGTGTATGTCTTTCCTGCCCCCGTCTGCCCAAAGCACATAATTGTACCTGATAAGACATGACAGAATTAATAACGGATATTATATTGACTTAAGTGTCACGTACAATGTGCTTTTTAAAATATTTTAATTTGGTGGTAGGTAAATGTTTTAAAAAATCTAATGTTTAAGTCCTGTGCAACTTAGAAGGAAGCTGTGAAAAATGTTTCCAGAATGATGAACGGAGCTGTAGATGATTCTAAAAACACTGAGATGACACAAACTTTATATTATATTATATTATTCATATAATAAATCCAGAATGCCACATATTTGAAAAGCGGTGATCAAATCTCATTCAGGCAACAAAATGACTACAAATGGATAATTATAGTTTATCATTCATCAATGAAAACCTTTTTGGTGTTCCCAAAAAACGATTGAAAGTTTGAACATAACGTCCCCCTTCTGGAGTCTAGCTAATAGAAATTTTCTCTACAATGTGTAAGTTATTTCTGAAAGAACAACAACATGTATTAATGGCAAGAGATTCCAAACCTTTGAACACTAGAGTAGATTACCTGACAAGAAAATATTGTGAATAAATAACTAGTGTATAACTTAGTATTTAGTAATATCTTCTGTCCCTAAATACAGACCGATGAAAAAAACAAAATCTAAAAACAGCTTTTGTTATAATATTTAATTCTGCATTGTATAAGCTATTAATAAATATAAAAAAAACAAAAAACGAAGAAGTCGAAAGACATTTTGAAGAGTAGTGCATGTCTTTCTTGTCGATACTTCTACATAAAGTCTTACATGACTATTACTGACCGTTGTAGCCCTCCAAAGCTCTGAGCACCACACTGTGGGCAACACTTTGATAGACCTCTTCCTGAGACACGTTGTGCAGCACGCCACTCAGACGAAATGACCAAGAGCTCATCTGATTATTCACCACCCCTTTCTTGGTATCCCGCCTGTAGCGCACATTCACCGTCTGAGAGACGCGGAGATGGAGAAATAAAAATAAACTTTTGGATAAAAAGGTTAGACATAATGGATGACTTTGCATAACCTTCTGTTCGGTCACTGAACTCATGGAAATAAATGTAATGTGGTGTGATGATGATGATTAAGTGATAAAGTGACAGTCCTTTTCCTTATGTGTGTTTGTTTACCTGTTTATCCGGCACGTATTCAATGAGCTCTTGGGCAAAGCAGGCTGTAGGTTTGGTGCGGACATACACCTTCACCTCACTGCCGTGTGCACTCATCACACCTGTCATAAACAGATCGATGAAACCAAATAAAACGGCAGTTAAAAATAAAACATGCCAGACAGACACACCGAGATGAGTGATGCGCTGAACTGTCGACTATTTTGTGTTGGTCGTTATTATGGCATAACCACTTCAATGGAGAAATCTACAGACTTTTCAAAAATTCAACATAATTAAAATGTTGAGATGTAAACAGAGTCAGAGCGGTTTGGTGTGAAATGCTTCCTTACATAGTCCGAATTATCCAAAGTGGTAATGTTAGAAACCAGACGTCGACCTCTAAAAGCTCCCTCATGGAAAGTTATTTAATGAAAAGGTTAGATATACACTGCAGGCTGTCTGACCCATTCTTTATGATAGTTTTCTAATATGTAAAATGTATTTTCATCCATTCATTTTAATCTATTAATGGCAGAGGGGAACATGCAGGGCACTGTAAAGCAAAACCCCAGGGAAAACCACTTTTTCAGATTTATGACTTCTGTCTCTAGCATTAGCTAATGCTACATAACCTATACAAGCTCAGAAGACGTGTAGGTCTACTGGTGGTTTTGGATAGTAAATGAAATGTGTTTGACATCTGGACACTTGGTTCTTATCAACACCACTGTAAATAAATCTGAGTATGTAAATTTCCCAACAGTGAATCACTTCACGTCAAATTACACGTCAAATGACTCGGAGTCCCATCTCAAGGACTTATTTATTCAGTATAACCTTAGCTAGTTAGGTTAGTTAAGCTAACCTAGTTTAGCCAGCGTTAACTAGACTTTTTAGCGCCGTTTGTTTTAGAAATACAGAATGGTCTAATAAAATCAGCCAATTCACTCACTAAGATCAATTTGTGTTTTCCTATACTTTTGGCAATAACTGCACTGATGTTAACTAGCTAGATAGCTGTTAGGTAACTAGTTAACCTACGCTAACTTTTTAGTTAGTTGTTCTGTTTTAAGTTCAGGATTAAGTTTTACGCCTGTTTTTTAACTACGGTCTCGTATAGCTCAAGTTTTCGAAAACCAGCAGCTGTACACAAAGGCTGTCAAAGAAACTTACCTTTATGACTTCCAGCTGCAATGTCATTGAAATAACCTGTAAAAGTATATTTTAATCTATAATTCATTCGCAAACATGAATAATTTGGATCGTTTAGCTATGCAGGAGAACGTAGAGGGCAGCTGTAGTGTTGACGCTGTTGCCAGAGCAACAAGACGCTCAGAGGCTGCGTCTCAAACCGCCACCTTGTTCCCTACGTAGTAAAGTAACTGGAAATTCCGCCATTTTCTAGCACTGGGTAGTTCATCCCTTCATCATGTCTTACAACGCGTCCTTAAAGTAAAAAGGGCAGACGTCCTCTCCGGTGGTGGTACAGATGGGAAGATACGTTGGCTGGATGCGTGAAGACCTACCAAACACATAACGTTGTCACAACGCCTACTTTCTTACAACGTTGTGAAAATGTGGTGCCCTTTACGTTGTCTGAAAAAACGTTGTCACAACGTTCGCACAACCTCATTTTTCGGTAATGTTGTCAGATGGTGTTAAAACTACCTTTTGGCATCTTAGCAAAATTCCATGGAGTCCCATTCGCAGCGTGAGCCCAGCTAGGACAGGATCAAACTGACACGGGGTCCGGGGGGATTTCTTCTTTCACAGGCGCTCGTGTGATTTTATTTCCGTCCGTTTTTCTCCCCCGTCTAATGAGAAAATTACAGACTGATTTATCCACTGTTTCTCAGTGAACCCCGCGCGGCTCTGCTCTAAACTGTGAAAGTATACGTGATTTTGTTTGTCTGTGGTTCAAACACACCGCAAATAAGGACAGTTAAAGTTGCTGAAATACAGGCATTTTAATGCTGTGACAGGTCATTTCCGGCATCGTCAGAAATCAGCCAGGTCCGTTTGAATCTGGTTTCAGGTGTTCCATACTACGGACATAGCCCCGCCTAGTGCTAATTAACATATATTTGCACGTTGGTCAGTTTGAAAACGAAAATGAAAAGTGGAAAATGAAAAGTGAGTCTCCAGCAGGTGGCGCTGATGTTTGTTTTCATTTTCCTTTTCATTCTGACACTTAAAGCGTGTCCACGCCGAAAACTGAATCACAGACCGTCACTTTACTGTTGATTTATTCATTTTGCATTTTCATTTTAATTTTGTCAGATTTGCAGTAAACATTACATTTTGACACGTATTTTGCATTTCACAAAGAAAAGCCAAAGTCGTCTTGTATTTTCTTTTCTCTATTAGCTTTTTCATTTTAGATTTGGCCATGAAATACCAGAATAACAACTAAAATGAAATGACTAATAGCTTTTTTCAATTTTTTTTTGTCACAAACGGCTCGTGCTCATGTGAAAAATGCAATTGCAAATGAAGGCATTTCATTTCATTTTCAATTTTGGCAGGATATTTGCTCAGATATTTGGAAAAATAAATGGCAAAAAGAGGTTTGCATTTACATTTTATTGTTTTCATTTTCATTTCTTTTTTGGCAGGATTTGCCTCCCATACCTTACTGCATTATGGAGTTATAAGCGATGGCCTTCTGATTCATAACTTCACCTCGGTTTTGAACCAAGAAAGGCAAACAAATACTGAGCTAGTCTAGTTTAAACTCCTGCCTTTTAACTTAAAAACAAGTAAGAGAAGATAGTAAACTGGTGCCAAACGTGGTAAATTATGTCGAAAGTTTTATTTTAGTACATTTAGTAGAATGTACTAGAGTAGAATGTAAAATGAACTTACCAGCATTCTCACTTCCCCGCTTCCTTTGTGGTGAAACTAAACTGTTCTGTTTCGTATAAGATGCTACCCAATGCTGCAAGGTGATGACGGGAAGCAACGCCATTAAAGGCCTTAAGGTTTTGACATGTCTGTGCAAAAGAATGAAAATAAAATCTATTTTTACTGCGATAACTGAGGTGTCTGATACAATGGCTACAAGGGATGCAATTAAGTTAAGGCCAGCATTTCTCACTGTCCATCTGCTTGGATATGTCCTCACCCTCCTTAAGTAGCTTGTCTTCGCTGTCTTGTTTTTGCAGTTCCTGTTGCTGCTGTCTATGATTCACTAAACAGTGAGTCGTTCTAACACAGTTGAAGTTGCTTCTCATCCTCCAGCTTCTTGTTCGAATGCTGCTGCGCTGTTTAAGGTGGAACAGAAAACGGATGAGAAGCAGGAGGATGAGAAGCAACTTCAGCTGTGTGTTAGAATGACTTTACAGCAAAGGAGGATTGTTATTTTACCTAAAATCTAGTTCTGCTGTGGAGCCGCAACAGCAACACTGGAGAGGTTATTCAGGCCTGACTCTCACCCCAAACAGAGCCAGAGTCACTGATGAGAAGGCTAAAGTTTGAGGCTAAAGTGTTGCTGAAGTTTACACACCAATGAGACATAATATTCTGACCACCGCCTTGTTCCTATGGTCATTGTCCATTTTATCAGTTCCACTATATAGCTCCATATAGGTGAACTTTGTAGTTCAGTTACAAACTGAAGTCCATCTGTTTCTCTTCTCTGAATACTTTGTTAACCTACTTTTACCTTGTTTTTCAGTGGTCAGGACCCCCATGGACCCTCACAGAACAGGTACTATTTGGGTAAAAGGTGACTAACAAAGTATCAGAGAAACAGATGGACTACAGTCTGTAATTGTAGAACTACAAAGTGCATCCATAGAGTAAGTGAAGCTGATGAAATGGACAGTGAATGATTTCATGATTTCAACAGTTGACAACGCTTTGCAGAAAATTCTCTGGCTTGTATTCGTTTATTTGTGTTGATTTTTGTTAGGAAAAACCTGCAATGATTGATTTACCTTTAGTCTTACCTTTAGTTTTTTCTTGGATATCACACATTTGATTGTGTAAGTTTGATTGTTGGTTACACTTTAATTCACTTTTTGGTGATCTTTTTGTATATATGTAGCTTTTCAATTGTATGTATGTCTTTCTGGCACAGGATGAAATGCAACTTGTTCACACTCAGTTGGGCTTGTTTGATGTGTCAGGTCGCACTCTTAAAGTAGCTAAAAAGTAGTGCACTACATTTCAAAAAGTAGATAAAAAGTACCCACTTCTCTTTCTGAAAAAGTAGCTAAATTGTATCTAGCTACAAATTTTTGGGAAAGTAGCTACAAAGTAGCTAACTACTAATTTTTCAGTAGCTACGCCAACCATGCATAGGACAACATTAACAAATATACAAGACCTGACAAAGACAGGAAGAAACACAAGAGTGTTGGTGGGGATAGGGAGTTCAGCAGGTGGGACAGTGGGGCTAGGGAGTTCAGCAGGTGGGACAGTGGGGCTAGGGAGTTCAGCAGGTGGGACAGTGGGGATAGGGAGTTCAGCAGGTGGGACAGTGGGGATAAGGGAGTTCAGCAGGTGGGACAGTGGGGATAAGGGAGTTCAGCAGGTGGGACAGTGGGGATAAGGGAGTTCAGCAGGTGGGACAGTGGGGATAGGGAGTTCAGCAGGTGGGACAGTGGGGATAGGGAGTTCAGCAGGTGGGACAGTGGGGACAGTGAGTGCAGTGGCAACATACTGAGGCACAGGCAGGGCAGCAGCGATATACTTGCTCAGAAGGAACTGCAGCAGCTACAGTGGTGAGCACCATGCCCACTGTGTAACTTACAAACATTAGCTGCTGTGAGCTCGGCACTGTCTCCCTGGCAACAGAGAAGAGGGGCCTTTTATCCATTGTCTGCTTCAGCGGTGAGCTCACGCATGGAAGTTGGTGCGGCAAGCACTTGTGATGTCATCAGTATAGTGAACCGGGAGTCCCTGCAGGACTTCATCATCAAATTCACTGGGTGGCACCATCTGTGAGCACAGGACTACACATACTAAGTTACACCAAATTGCTCTTCTTGGTCAAAGGTTTGTTCTACCACATTAATTTTGCTGATACAGCCTTCTACCACAGATATGAGACAGGAGGCATCTATATGTAAATGTGAGCAAAGTACTTTAAAAACATGAAACCCAAAATGCTAAACCAAGACAAAGTACCAGAGTGAATGAACTAAGGCAAAACAGCAAGAAAACAAAAATATAAAGCACTACAAATAACTGAGGAAAAGGAACCAAGGAACCTAACAAAGACATCAAGATATGACAGACAGCATTATTGAGAAGACAGGGTGGACTAAAGACTAAGCCAGTGAAATTGTAACAGCAGAAAAGGTTGTGCATGTTTATTTATCTCTGGGGTTGGGAACTGTCCCTGCGATGGACTGGCGACCTGTCCAGAGTGTATCCTGCCTTCTGCCCAATGACAGCTGGGATAGGCTCCAGCACCCCCCCGCAACCCTAAGGCGAAAATCAGCTTAGAAGGTGAGGCTGCATCTTCATCATGGTTGGAGTGGTGTGATGGTGTATGACTGTGTTTAGGTGTTTTTGCATATCTTATTATGACAAATAGAAACATTACTAAGAAACATATTAAGTGTCTGACTGGTATTGTGCTGTTACTGACCACACACAAATGCAAGCATCATGGCCAAAAAATACACAATGTCAGATAAGCAGTGGTCAAAGCATCCTGTACGGGTTTTTTTCAGAGACAGGTAAACTATTCAAAATATAAATTTAGTTGTCATCGGTGTGAATGTTCACTTCCTACTGTTTGTTGAAAGTGTGTCTAGATATAAACAGTTATGTTTATTAACAAACCTCATGCCTCTTTATGTACAGATAGTTATGTTTTGGCCATACACCGGGCATGCAAAGCCCAAGAAACATCACATGTCGATGAATCTGATGGGGATGCATCAAGAAAGATCATTCTTTCACATCAATTCAGATGTATTCAGATAAATGACAAGTAGAAAAGTTATCTCTTAGTTACTGTCAAAGATGATATAAACATACATAGTTATATGTTTGTCTTGCAGATGAAGATGTCCCTCCCTTGCAACCCAGAAAGAGCAAAACTCCTCTGTGTAAGTGTGTAACAGCTTATTAGGTATCCCTGGCTTTTACCCACATTCACTGGTCATTTAGGTACACATTGTTGCCCATCTGTTCCTACACAGTTTATTAGCCCCCCTCTACCCAATTCATCAGTTGAAAAGGTACACCATATGACCACTTCTGTTCAGATATTATTTGGGTGGTGGACCTTTCTCAACACAGCATATTATGTGGCATGGTAGCGTGTTTTGATGGTATTGTGTTTTAACATGGTTAATATTTGGTCAAATATTTGGTCAAAAGTGGTTCCTTTCCATTAACAGATATGGCAGAGGGTGGCTGACAAATTAGAAATAGAACAGTTTTGGCTATAATCAGTAAATGTGAACCTACTTACTCATATGGCAGGTGTATAGATGATAGATAAAATGGCCAATGAGTCTTATTAAAAGTGTAATACCTAAAATACCTAATAAACTGGCAACATAGTGTATGTTTGAAATGTTCAGAGATTATAATCAGAAGTTCAAATATGTATTTTCTATTTTGTAGTTGATGAGCTGGACCAAGAAGGTAAATATAGGGTAGTTTTCTGGAATGTTTACATGTTTTTTATATGATTATGTCAAATAATGATAATGTCAAAATGTTCACAGCTGTCATTAAGGGAAAAAATGTTTGAAAGGTAGCCAAGAAAAACTTCCTTACATTTACAAGTGTAAATGTTTATTTTTTCCTCTCCTCAGCTGAAGAGACTGATAAAGAAACTACAGTTTCATTTTTAGGAATGCAAAGAAACATATCTGATTGTGTATGTCTTGGACATGATTTCTGTCTTTTATGAAGTAGAATTTCTGAAGTTCTGAGCGTAAATTTGCATACTCTGACATTATTGAGTTATTTTGAGGGAAGAATACATTTACACTGTTATATAAGCTGCACACAGACTGCTTTTCATTGTGTCAAAGTGTCATTTTGTCAGTGTTATCCCATGAAAAGATATACTTAAATATCTGCAGAAATGTGAGGGGTGTACTCACTTTTGTGATGCACTGTACATCTTAAATTAACAACATTTTTTTATGGGATCTCTTTTTGTTTGAACACGTTTTTCATGTACGTGATCAGGTGTGTTGTATAGGGGAAACCCACATGACAAAACCTGGCCCATTGGTGCTGTAAATGAAACATTTTAAATTTAATTAAAAGAGGGGAAAGTTAGTTAAAGTTATATGTTAATCCTCAGGTTTTTAATGTTAAGTTTTATTTTGTTTATTTGCTGGCAGATGCTCCATCCACTTCCACTGCCCCTCAGTTACAAGGCACAAACAATGCATGCAGAAGTTAAAGCGATATAATTCAACAAAAAATCTCATTTCCATAGTAGTTTTCCACCAAATAGGCTAGTCAGTCAAGTGAACATTTAGTGTCTGAAATTAGTTTCTTTGGATCTACACTGGACTTATTATTATTGAGACTATACAGTTAAAAATATAAGCACAACCTCAAATTTTAATACACTTTTTACTTATTTCATAGCAGATGTTCCAATTTCCAGTGGCCAGCAAGGTGATTTCTGAGACTATTACTTCTTTGTGTTTGTATTCTAATTGCCACTATAATCACTCAAACAATGCAAACAATCTTCACTGTTATTATTGGTCAAAACGGTCACTGCTTTTTACTGTTGCAGGCATTAAATTCAAAGTTAGTAAATATTTGCGAAAAACAATGAAGTTTATCCATTTTAACATTAAATATCTTGTCTTTGTAGTGCATTCAATTGAATATTGCTTGAAAAGGATTTGCAAATCATTGTATTCTGTTTTTATGTATGTTTTACACAATGTCCCAACTTCATTGGAATTGGGGTTGTACATACCTCATGACAAGCCTTATATTCCCTGTTCTTCATCACTCTCATCCTCACGCAAGGGGCATCTGCTTGAGCTGTTGGAGCAACAGCTGGAGACACAGTAGCAAGTCCAGCCACACCAGAGACTGCAGCTTTCTGAGTCACTTCCGAGTAGATTTTCTGTTTGTCATCTAGCTTTTTTTATGCCAGCTTCTAGAACCTCCAGTAGCTCTTGGAAGACCTCGCAATGATCACATATGGCAGCCTGATCATTCTCTAAATCAGTCAGGACAAGGAGTTCCTACAAAGCAGAATCATAAATTTAATATAATTGTCAACTCTTTCCTAACATTATAACAAACAGAACAGTCCCTCCTGCTTACCTGTTCACCACTCCTTTCACTGAGGAGCTTCTTGGCCTTTTCACTCACACCACTGATGGCTGACTGACAACAAGCCCATGCTGTTGAGGAGGGAGGGGCTCTGTAAGCTCCTTGGACCACAAAGAGCAGCTGATTTGGCAGCTTCATCAGCTCTGTTTGCCTCACCCCATGCGTTCATCCTTCTGGCAGCTGGCCTGGTGGGTGATGGACTTGAAGGTCTCAAGGCAACAGCACACACTTTGGCGGTGTTGATGGTGGCCAAAGGTTTCTTCACGTCTGTCATGACATCCCCTGTCTGGGCATAAGCGTTGTCACCTTTTGTCCAAGCTTGATGGCTTGCTTTCTTCCTGGAAGCAGCGATCCTCCAGACTTCATCAGCATTGTTAGCTGGAGTCCTCTGGAGGTCATCATCACTGTTGTCATCTCCTGCCTAAGCACAACACTGAGCTTTCCTCCTGGAACCAGGAATCCCCCGGAGGTCAACAACGTTGGTAGTTTCTGTGCACGGACAATGGACAGCGCTCTTCCTGAAAGCAAGAATCCTCTGGTGGTCATCAGGGTAGGTATCTTCTACCCCTGCACAATGGGCAGTTTTCTGCTGGCAGACAGCAGGACTGTCCTCGCTCTTGTCGTCCATTTTCTTTTAAATAAGACTATTCCAACTACACAGAAAAGAAGTGACGTTTGAATTCACTCGAGAAATGACGTTCAACTTCCACTTCGAGTACCTCCCTTTAGCGGCTATCACTCTAACGCTACAGCACAAATCTGCACTACTAGCGCGCGTTTCATGTCTGTAATGGACGTGATGTCACAATGACGATATGCTGCTGGCTGGCATGGTTACCGTGGTCGCGTTCCAGACATGACGTCACTCTATGCTCGCTGTTGGTTGCCGTGGTTACCGTGGCGCTACAGGTCTAGCGCATTCTTGCTCCCAGTTAACACTTAAAGTTAACACTAAACACATTTTTAGCAGAGTGGTGTAATAGCCAGCACAAAAACACCTGTCTTACACCATGTGTTGTGTGTAGATTTATATATAATAACATCAGTTCTAACATTGCAACGCAAATTTTAAAGTTATTTCATTTCAAAGATCCGATAAGAAAAGCCATTAAAAAGCAGTATTTCAAAACACCCACGCATAAATAAATAGTTTTCTTGATGACAAAGTATGAATCAGATTATAAAGTATAAACAAATTATTGATTTCTATAACTCAGAAATCAGCTCTAACCAGCTGTCTGAGCGTCGCGTCCCTCTGAGGTTTCTCCAAGAGGGGGCGCTGTTAGCTATCAAGAAAGTATCGTGTTCCTTTTCGAGACGGATGAGCCACACCAGCAAGATCTCACACTGCTCAGGGGGGCTGAAGGGCTTACAGAAGAATTTGCTGTAAAACTGCAGCAAACAAAGCCAGCAATGTTTTACTTGAATGCTTTACAAGTTTCAAACGTCCACGGTTCCCAGTGTGGAAACGCCCTGCGCCGTTATCCTGGTGCTAACACAGTTTGGAAATCTGATACGAGCTTTACCACAGAAACCGCCGCAAACGCTCGGATCCTCTGTACAAACCCACCAGTCCATCCTCCTTCACTGTGGCCGTTACAACACTCAGTCCTGAAGGGGGCGACAGAGGACACGTCAGAGAGGGACCTGCTGCTATTCCAGCAGTCACAACAGCTAAACGTGGACTGCACCTTTACCTGCTTTGCCTCTTCTGTTGGAATAGAAAGGCGATCGTGTATATTTGATGTTTAAGTAAGTCATCTCTGCGTGAGAATCAACTGATAATACGGAACCGCCCCTTAACTCTAGACTAAAGCACGTGTTCCGTATCGACTTGATACGAGACGCGCTTTGATCCGTATTTATGAGAATCCGTGCAGCACAGATCTATGTTAGAGGAAACGTGCAGGTTAGGCTGTCAGGACCGGCGGTCTGTGGGAGGAAAGCCTGCTGAGAAGCGCTGTCCGTGTCGCTGTGATAGGCCTCGGAACAAAAGGCAGAACACCGCCTTAAATCGCACAGCAGCGGCCTGCTAAGTGTAGCAAGTGCGGTGAGGAGAGACTGAGAAGTTCATTGAAGCTTTATCTATTCTTATTTCCCGTTCCACCTTAAATAATGTAGCCAGCGCTTACATTCAAGCGCGTGTTCAGGCGCATGTGTGTAAGTGCGGCGCTATTTAAGGTGGAACGGAAATTCCAAAAGGAAGCTAAGATCAGCCGTGAGAGATTAGCAGATGAAGCAGGGCGATGTGGAGTTCGATGTCATCATATTTAGCTGCTGTTTTCGCAATGTTCAAAACAATACAAAAACCAATATAAAAAATAAAAGATAACTACCAGCCAGCTACTGCAAGGTGTAGTTAAGTAGTTTAAATGTAGTTATATAGTTTTATTAGACATAGTTCAGTACTGCCCAACACTGATAGATACACTGTGATTATTTTTACTATAAAAGTGAAAGTGCATCATATTTAAGGTTCATATAATGTATAATAATAATAACAATTTTAATTATAATAACAATAATATATACTATAAATAATATATTTTAACCTTCTGTTTTGCACAGCCCAAAAATTCTTTAGTGATAAGCATGGATCCTTCCTTGCTCAGAAATACAAAACCTATCAAATTCAGGATTGAGTTGAGCAGATTGTTGAGATTGAGTTGAGCAGATTGTTGAGATTGAGTTGAACAGACTGTTGAGATTGAGTTGAACAGATTATTGAGATTGAGTTGAGCAGATTGTTGAGATTGAGTTGAGCAGATTGTTGAGATTGAGTTGAGCAGATTGTTGAGATTGAGTTGAGCAGATTGTTGAGATTGAGTTGAACAGACTGTTGAGATTGAGTTGAACAGACTGTTGAGATTGAGTTGAACAGATTGTTGAGATTGAGTTGAGCAGACTGTTGAGATTGAGTTGAACAGACTGTTGAGATTGAGTTGAACAGACTGTTGAGATTGAGTTGAACAGACTGTTGAGATTGAGTTGAGCAGATTGTTGAGATTGAGTTGAGCAGACTGTTGAGATTGAGTTGAACAGACTGTTGAGATTGAGTTGAACAGACTGTTGAGATTGAGTTGAGCAGATTGTTGAGATTGAGTTGAGCAGATTGTTGCCTCTCCCTGATCTGAAGCTGTACTTCTTGGCTGCTCAGTTGAAGCCTTTTATGGCCTTTATTACCAATGATACCACAACCGGGTGGTTAGACACTGAAAAGTTAAACTGTAAACATGGAATACAGGACTTACTATTTGTTAATATACCCATGACATGTAGGGTAAACATCTGGGCCAGTAGCGGAACAAATCAGAGCTGGGCTGGGGGGCGGAGCAAATGACCGGGCTCTTTATACCCTTTATAAATTAATAAAGCTCATCATAACATCATTTTACAACATACACATGCCCGCAACAGCGGGGCTTACAAGCTTCCCTTATCGGCGATCCAAATGTAAAAATGAAAATAAAGCCAGTCATGCAGAACAACATTTTATTAAATATTTTACACCTGCTACATCACTAAAGTCAGTCGGTCTTGTAATGTTTTTAGAAACCATGACTCAGTTCTGACTGTGGCAACCTTTAAAAGCCCCGTGTAAAACTTGAATGATGGGTGATATAAGGTAGGCTGTGCTACCTTCAGGCTATGCATTCAGGCTACTAGAAATCTTATCCTCTCTCCCATCCGGGCCCCCTCTAGGCCCGGGCCGGGGGCGTACCGTCCTCCCAGCCCCCCCCGAAGCCCCGCCCCTGATCAAAGAACAAGTTCAAGTTTGACGAAAAATACAGAACACATACACAGAACCACTCTCAGCTCTAACCTTGATTAAATCCATGCATAATTGCCCCTCCCCCATACTAAAGTTGGATATGACATTCTCTGCGTCTTTCAAAATTCTAGCAAAAGCTGTTTTTGATATTGCTAATGCATTTTTGGTAAAGTGGTGAGTTTCAACCCATCCGCGCTCATAAAGGACGAGGCCTTGAATGCTCCTTTTATAGCCAAGCACGATTACATCACCTCTTTTAAAAAAAAATGTAAACATTTAAAATTGTTCCTACTTTTAAACTGCCCCATCCAAACTTTTTTGGAAAATTTGCAGGCATCAGTTTCAAAATTAGCTTATATTTACAAAAAATGATGAAGTTAACAAGATAAAACATTAAATATCTTGTCTTTGTACTGCTTTCATTTAAAAAAAAAATTGTTTGTGAGGGATGCAGGACAGAGCCATGATTTTTAGGACAGTACTGTGAAATGTGAGAAACGTGGTCAGCTTGATCTTTTCACTTACTCTCCAGATGTTTGGTAGCCCTTATTGCGTGTGATGTGATTGCTGAGAGTTGCTTTCTCCCTCAGCAGTTCCTGTATTTCCAGACAGAATTTCATCCTTCTGTTTTCTTTCCACTTTTAGCAGCTGTCGCCTCTTAGCTCAACACTTTCAGTGTTGGTCAACACTATCTTGTGACAGAATTTCTTTTTTTCTGTCATCTTTTCCCTTTGTTTAACTTCATTTAAAATGTACTCTGGTGGATCAGTATATCATCAGTCTAAACTAGGTTGAGCACTCCTCACTTTTGAGCACTCCTTAATAAATACAATATGTAGGGAACCAGGGGTTTGACGCACAGCCATCTGCTTGCTTTCCCTCAGTAAGACAGTAAACAGACCTATTTGGAATGAACTTTCAGCTCATTTAGTCAATTAGAGCCTGAAGTGGATGCTGATGTGTTCTAACCACAGATTCTATAACTGTTAGGCATAGAAACAAAGGATGGAAGTTATTCCATTATTCCTTAAAGTGAGTGGAGGATACAAGATCAGCTGTGCTATCCCTTATCACAAGCTTAGTTTACTGGTCAAAAGAAAGGAGAAATAAGTGCGGAAAACTGCAGTTATTAAAAGATGCAGAGAAAGTGTACAGGACTGCTAATAACCGTGCAACAACAACAACACCTGGTAGACCTTTGTCACCATCAGATAGACAGTATTTAAAGCTTCCATCTATGAGAGAGAGGAAAAAATCAAGCTCCACTCTTCCTTCAGATCCACAAGTGTTTCTGTCCATCCTTTCTGGTGTTTTCAGAACAATAGACTGACCATCCCAGAGTCCAGAGCCAATATCACTGAATGTGTTTCTGATTACTTTGACCATTAGAAGTAGAAAATGCAACCAACTTACTTATACTTAATGGCCATCTTGATGTAGGTGTGTATGTGTATATAGGTATGCATGTGTACCTGTATGTAAGTGTGTATATAGGTGTGTATGTGTATGTAGGTATACATGTGTACCTGTATGTATGCATGGGTGTATGTATGCATGGGTGTATGTATGTTTGTATGTATGTGTGAATGTAGGTGTGTATGTATGCATGCGTGTATGTATGTTTGTATGTAGGTGTGCATGCGTGTGTGTGTGTATCTATGTGTCTATGTGTGTATCAGGTGTCTTGATTTCCCCCAATCTGTAAAGGCAGGGTGCCTGATCAATGTTACCACAATATCTAGATTTAATACTGCAAAATCCTGTGCATACCTTTGACATGGAACCATTACAGAACACGTATGAATTCAGTTTGTTTTCAGTGATGTTCTGGATTTTTTCCCATTTGAGTTTTGATTAAAATTCAAGAGGAGAAATGCATGTCACACATGGGTAGTTTTTGATTTGTTTTGCTTGCCTTTTTTTGCCTCCCTGTCATTATATGCAGGTAGTTGAAGAGCAGATTTGTCCACAGAAAACCTGCTAGAAGATTTTGTAATGTAGTGTTTGAGTTGGACCAACTAACCCCTCACCCCCTTCCAAGAAAAGAGCCAATAAACAGCCTGGTTTGTGAAGGGCAGGTTGAGTGACCGCTGGCTCATGAATAGCTCCTCCTTGACCAGTTTTTAATACGTTCTTCTCTAGAAGCTGTCCACAAACAGACAGTGAAGCCAAAACACATTCAGCCACCATGAGAGCTCTGCTGCTTCTTGGTATCTTGTGTGCTGCTCTGGTGCTGCCAGCACTTGCAGATAAGAAGCCGGTAAGAGCTTTATAAAATCTAGAGGCCAGTGATATGTATACATTTAGTTTTAGGTTTGGAGTTCTATTAGATTTACCTCTTTATTTATAGATACTTCTGTACATGTATAGTAGTAAAGTATAAAAAAAAGTAATCTGTAGTACAAAAGTATAGTAAAAATGTAATTGTTCTGATTATATCTCTATGATACATTGGTGGTTTTTAACAACATTGGTTTTGATGAGATATACTTTGTTCTATGCTGGAATTAAGCAGGAAAATAATGTATAAACTTGTGCTTTTTTTGTTATTTTGAAATATGAATTTACTTTGAAAAGAAAACTCCAACTCCTCCACTTCTCTTTGACCATTTCCACGCTTTAACTAATAAGAATGAAGGCATCAAAAAATCCATTTTTGAAGGCATGACCCCTGAAGAGGTATGTTTTGCCATTTTAAATAAAAAAAAATACCCAGAACAGAACCTTTTTCAATTCATTTCCACAGATGATGATGTGTAAAATGGCACCTGCAGTTTTTACCACCTAGTTTAAAAAGGCCCATATCCTATATTTTTCTTAAATTAAATTTTTCCTCTGAGGTCCACTCATGACTTAATTCTTAACTCATTTTTACATAATCATTTTTCAATCACTCTGTATCCTTTAGAGTTCAATAGGCTGTTTTAGTTACTGCACTTTTAAGACTGATATATGTAAATTATCTCTCTAAATGATAATGGTAACTTTAGCTCACACTCCCAGCAGTGGTAGTGACTGTAAGCAAATTTATTTATTAGGTCTTGTTGCTTGTCTATTGGCATAAGCATACACACAAGTTGCATTATTTTCTAATTAGAAAGAAGAGTGGAAGAAGGATTTCATGCGACATCAAAGTGAGACAGAAAACCCATGCTAAAGGCCTGGGTTGCCATAGTAAGTTCTGTTTATTTTATGCATTATGAGGTTAAAAACTACTGTCTGTCTCTGGTAAGCTCTTCTTGTTATTCTGTCTTTTTAACCAGTGCACCAGTGAAGCAATCGGCCTGACAGAGAAATCAAGTGTTCAACTACTCCAAATACTGTAATAATTAACTTTTAACATGACTGAGATGTGAAAATAAAAACTATTGATTGTCATATTGATTATGGACATAAATGCACTTGTATTGGTTTGGTTTTCTTTTACTGGTGTGATGAAGGTAACTTTTAAACTCAGGGTTAGAAAGTTACAACCTTACATTTTACATTCAATAAAAGAGTGTAAAAATATTGAAAACTGCATGGCAGTGAGTAATTGATTGTAAAAGATTCTTTAAAGAAATGCTTTTAGTGGTGAGCGATATGGCAAAAATGTAATATCACAATCCATTCAATTTTTCCAACATTTCACTGCACCAAATCAATTTAACCAGGACTAATTCTACTCTCGTTGGAATCAAGTATGCAGTTCTGGAGTATTTTTAAGTAGATGATATCCACAATATACTCAGAAAAGCGTATTATGACTTATCACTGTAATTTTTTTTCTTTTGCATGCTGAGAATCTAGAGTATATACAACCCCAATTCCAATGAAGTTGGGACGTTGTGTAAAACATAAAAACAGAATACGATGATTTGCAAATCCTTCTCAACCTATATTCAATTGAATACACTACAAAGACAAGATATTTAATGTTCAAATGGATAAACTTTATTGTTTTTTGCAAATATTCACTCATTTTGAATTTGATGCCTGCAACACGTTCCAAAGAAGTTGGACAGGGGCATGTTAACCACTGTGTTACATCACCTTTCCTTTTAACAACACTCAATAAGCGTTTGGGAACTGAGGACACTAATTGTTGAAGCTTTGTAGGTGGAATTCTTTCCCAGTCTTGCTTGATGTACAACTTCAGTTGATCAACAGTCCGGGGTCTGCTAAAGTCTGTTGGAAAATAGATCTCCAGTGGGTTCATGGCCACTGCTCTACAGAGAACACACCTCTCCACATTTTAATGCAAAACTTGTATTTATTTGCTGAGTTTAACAAATTGGAAAAATTAAAACATTCAGCTGTCAAGTCACATCTTATGCACAAGTCACATTTTAAGTGTTTTTTTTTCCAGTATTTTAAATTCATAAAATGGGTAGAAATGTGTTGAGGATGTGTAACTTGTATTTGCTTAGAAAATCAACTAAACAAGGCATTTGACCAGGTGTGTCCAAACTTTTGCATATTGGTGTGCATTCACTCTGTCCTCAGGGTGTGTATTTTCACCAGGGTGTTCAGTGTGCTTGGGGTGCCAAAACTTTTGCATCTGACAGTATGTCATCAAATATATGGCATTATGCAGGGCATAATATGTTTTAAATGCTTTTAATATGTATCACTAATACAAGATTTATGAAGAATCTCTTTTCAAACTTTTTTGAAATAAGGTAACTGTGCAGTGGGTGTTTATTCTTGTGCAATGTTTATTCAGTGAAAAAAAAGCCACGTTTTAGTTTCTGTTCTAGAGGGCGCCTGCACTTTTTTTCATCTTATACAACTTACTGGCATCCTAGTCATGCTAGCACAAACACACAGTATCACAGATCAGCTCTCAACAAACAAAACTGATGAGGCTAGTTTATCATCAACTTTCTGTTCAAGCTCAATCATGTTGATATTAAAGGTGTAGTGTGTGAGATTCAGGGGATTCATGATTATGTTGCACAAAAGGCTGGCAGGCAGTGATGTGTGTGTAGCAGGAGAAACAAACTTATTTAAATTTTTGTCAGTTTATTTAACATTCTTTCTCTCAATCAACATAATGGATCACTGAAATGTGTTGATAAAAGTGATCTATTGTTATTTTAAAAATCTGCAGATTCTCCTTAACTTGCTTCACACAATGCCAACGTTTAGTCGAGAGGTGACAGTGGAACTCCTCCTGCAGCCCTCACAACCTTTCTCTGCATACTTAGTTATCCTGCTTTCACCCTGTTCTTCAATGGTCAGGACCACCACAGAGCAGGTACTGTTTGGGTGATGAATCATTCTCAGTATTGTAGTGACCATGACATGGTGGTGGCATGTTAATGTGTGTTTTGCTGGTACGAGTGGATCACACACAGCAGTGCTGCTGGAGTTTTTAAACACTGTGTCCACTCACTGTCCACTTCATGAGAGACATCGATCTTATTGGTTCACTTTGTAGATGTAAAGTCAGACATAGTAGCTCATCTGATGCTGCACAGTTTGTGTTGGTCATTCTCTAGTCTTTTATCAGTGGTCACAGGACGCTGCCCCAATGATGCTGTTGGCTGGATATGTATGTTTAGTGGGCTATTCTCAGTCCAGCAGTGATACTGATGTGTTTAAAAACTCAAGCAGCACTGCTGTATCTGATCCACTCATACCAGCACAACACACACTAACACACCACCATCATGTCAGTGTCACTGCAATGCTAAAAATGATCCACCACTCAAATAATCCCTGCTCCGCTGTGGTCTTGTGGCGGTCCCGACCATTGAAGAAGCTAACAAAATATACAGAGAAACGGATGGACCATATTCTAACTGTAGACCTCCAACGTGCTCATATATGGTAAGTGGAGTTGATAAAAATGGATAAAGAGCGTCAATACAAGGGGTGTAGTCAGTGGTTTGAAACAAATAACAGCTTATATAATGCAAAACACATTAACTTCTCTATTAAAGATTATTTTTTAAATAATTAAAAGATTTTAAAAGATTAATTATAAAATAGCACTGATATTTCATATATGAGTAAATCCCACTTCCAACAATGTATATAATGATTATATACATATATATAAAATATACGTTATTATTATATACCTTATATATATATATATATATATATATATATATATATATATATATATATATATATATGTATATATATGTATGTATGTATATAAAAAATACACTTCACTAAGGAAGTGGTTCACATGCAATATCCAGGGCAATCCCGCAGCTATATTTCAGGGATTATTTAGACCTGCATGTAATCGGATTTGTCCTGACACAGAGGTCACTCAGCCTTAACCTGCCTGTTATGTTTTATGTAGGATGAACAAGAACTAATGTGATGTATCTGAATCAACATATTGATATATTGATTCACAATAGCAAACGGACAGACCTTCATAAAGGACAGGGAGAAGTTTGTTTTTAATTATACTTAGCCTATTTGTGTGACTAATTTAGCTTAAATTAGAGATCAAATAGTTCAGTCTTTTTATAGCAGTATGTATTATATACCAATTCTAATCATGAGGACAATTAAACCATGAAATATATGCTCAGCATTACAGAAAATAAGGGCCTTTGATATTTTCTTTTGGTTAATGATAAACACAGAGTACATGTTTGTATTAAATAACTACTGATGTGCAGTACATATGAATGACTCTTTAAAAGCTCTCAAAGGGCATTCATAGTTGTCGTGATGAAAACCTCAGAACGTCTTTTGAAAGGAGACAGCCCATTAGTCAACGCTGCAGGACAGCTCAATAGAAAAAGAGTCAAAATGAACAAAGGACACTCTTTTCAGGTCACTTCAGTTCAAGTTCATGTGAAAGCACTAATCCCGCTATCATTAAGCGTGAAGATCGTTCTGTTGTGTTTCCTAATAAAAGTCAACACACATGTTACAGTAAGGTTACAGGAGGATAGTCCACTTCTATTCAGTCACGTTATACAGGACTGCAGCAGTCTTAGACGTGAGAATTTTAGATGTAAAGCCGGTTACCTGGGCAGAATGCATTAATTTGTTAAAAACTACAAAAATAACATTACAATATGCACAAATGAAGAACACATTATAATTAGGTATGGCATATTTGTATTGAGCAGGATTCTCTGTTTGTTAACACTGTTAGCCTAGCAGCTCCTGTTTTAAACTCAAGAATTTAGACAGCAAACTTGTCTTGGATGATCAACTACATTTAAGGTCATAAATTTGATTTGTCGTCAATTTTTTTATAGAGAAAATTTCAGCTCGATTTGCAGCTTGTCGCTTCTGGCTAGATTGCAGCTACAATCACCAGCTCCCACTGCAAATGATCGGTGGCCTGCTAACGTGAACGCAAAGTCCTACGTATGTGCAAATATAGTTGGCCCATAAACTTGCGGACATCATCTCATCTTGTGGAGACTTATAGGAGTCTTATAGGACTTATAGGAAATATGAGATGACATCACCCTTGAGCTGGATGTGGGCCCAGCAAAGTATTTTAGCAGACCAAATAAATAAATGAATAAATATGTGGTAAAGCCAATTAATTTTTGCGGGTTGGAATGGTTGCATTCCTGTGGTTAACATTAACATGAATCAGTATGGCTTTTGAAACAGTCCTGTGCTGCTATTTGTCCAATTATATACATTTATGTAAAGGATGTAGCTGAAGGCAGCTCATCAGAAAAGATCAGGGCTAGATATCAGATCAGAAAGCAAATAATTTCACATCATTTTACAGATTTTATTTGCTACATGAAAAGAGAACTGTACGTTTTTCTGGCATGTCATTGTCCATGGCACTGGACAAAAGAGGAAAATTAAATCAATTCAAATGAATCTACTCACGTAGAAGAAACCTGATGTAACTACCTTCACGAGTTTTATCTGAATACCACTGGTCTGGACTACTTTTCACTACACATTATAACTAATATCTCATTAGTATAACTGTTTATTAAACATCATGTTTATGAACAGGTATGTTTTATGAGGCAGGCAGATGCTATCAATTGATGCATTTTAGGAGACTTATAGGAGATATGAGATGACATCACCCTTGAGCTGGACATACCAGTGTACCAGCAATAGTAGCAAAGAAAAGACCCCCACCCTGCTGCATTTTACTCAAAATAGAGAGAGAAAGGGGGAAAGAGGGAGAAAGGGAGAGTGGAATAGGCAGGCATTGATAGAGGGGGTTGTTTATGGAACTGAGGAGGTGGTGTGTTCTCATGTTCCAGCATCGCTTTAAATCTCAGCAGCAGATAATGAGCTTAGCCACCCTAGCTGGCCTATGTCAGGACACAGGGGGCAACTGCTGGATTAATACAACCCTGCTCGCGACTTAGCCACTGCAATCCCTCTTCCTTTTCTCCTCCTTTTCTGTTGAGCTGTTTGGACACTTTTTTGTCATTTTTTTAAAAACTTTTTTCCACACAGGAATTCTGGATGATATTTTCTTTTTTAAGTGGTTTTCAGTACCATGAACTTCAAGCAGCATCTTTTTGCTAGTTAAGTTCGGGATGATAAGGACGACTATGGTCCTACCTGGCCTCCAAAAAAGCAGGAGGAGGTGAAGCCGGAAAGTTGAATTCAAGCTGGGTGAGACTTTCACCTTTTCACATAGCAGGACGGGGGTACGACCCTGTCCACCGGAACAAATAGTCTCATGCCACTCTCTAATGCGAAGGTTGCTGATGGAACGTCTGCACATCCCCTGCAAGAGGGACAAACCATGGTGGACTCCCTCACAAAGGTGAGTTTCATTTGGTTTGTGATCAAACTAGTAATTTGCTAAATTGTGTTACATAAGTTACATAAGTACACACTAACGTGGGTTAGGATTAATACAGGAATGAAGACTGCAAAGACTACATTTCTGATTAGTTAACTTTGCATATAATCTATTTGGGAAAAAATGAAACACAAAGCTATGTATGTTAAAGAATAGGAGTCTATTCATACATATGGTCACTCTCTGAACAACATATTGTATCTACAAAATGATGATGTGCTTGATTTGTAATGGAAGTTAATCAAATCATCAAATCAGATTTATTTGTATAGCGCTTTTTACTACGGGTGTTTGTCAGCTTCACAGAATTCCAGAAAAGACAATTGTATGTTAATGTAGTTAATGTAAAAGTTAATGTAACCAAATTTAAGTAACTTTGGACCCTTTCAATTGACCCAGTCAGCATTACATTTTAATAGAATTTAATAGAATAGAGTTTTCAAATATTACAAAGTGAAAACCACAAAAATGGAGATACAAGTTTTTTGCACAACAAGGATATGTGAACACTTGGAAGCTTGTTATATTTTAGGTTGACAGAAGGTTTGTGTAAACTTGCATGAAATTTAACTATGATGGCGAGCTGATTTTTGCTTAAGATCTGAGGATTTAGTTGTGCTGTGTCCTCAATTCTTTGAGTGCAACACTGTTAACATGAAAGCATCTTGAAATGGCACGTGTCCCAGCCTAAGGGTAAAAAAGCACTATCTCTGTGTGGGGATGTACTATGGTCCACTGCATGATTACTTCCATTGTAACTTACAAGTGGAAGCACTCTGAATTCAGCAAACAGATCTATGAGTTGAGATCCAGCAGGAAGACTGATAGAGAGTAGAGAGATCAATAAATAAACAGACAGACAGACAGACATTCAGAATGCGTTTAATTTCAATGTAAATTTTTCAATGATTTGCTAAATGTTTTTTTTGTTGTTGTTGTTTGCTAAACATAAAACAAAATTTATAGCATATTTTATGGGTCAGGTTTAACTTTTCCAATCTGTTAAATTCAGCAAACTGCACTAAAAAGTGAAAAAAAATCCCATATTATGTTGTTCCCTGTAGATGATCTCTTAACTTATTTTCAACAAAACATGACATTTGGAGTGCTGGGTTAAAGCATGAAACAATAATACTTATCCTGAAATAGACCTCTTAGGACAAGTAGCTTATCAGTAATATTTGTTGCACACAGTGGTCTGCCGTGCAAAGCCAAACTCATGTTTGACTAACTGACAACCATTCTGAAAAAGGATATGCATTCAATTTTGCTTGAGTCAAATGTGTACATCGCTCCCACTTGTATAAAATATGCTATTTTAACACATTTGTTGCCAAATGTAAGTAAACTACAAGACCAAATTGTGATGATGCATTCGATTTTATCCATATGGAAATGATATACACATTTGAATGAAGTAAATGCATCTCTTTTTTTCAGTGCTCTAACCATTGTGAAAGGCTCATTGTGAATGGATGGACTCATAAATTCTCAAATATCAGATTCGCAGTACCCCACTCTTTGATCAGCCTTAAAGGGCTCCTAGCATAGAAAACATGAATTTCCTCACTTTTTGAAATCGATAAAGCATGCTTAAGATGATGTCATATACATTCACTGAGCACTTTACAGAGAACACCTACATTCATTGTCCATTTTATCAGCTCTGCTTACCACATAGGTGCACTTGTTATTTCTACAATTACTGATTGTAGTCCATCTCTTTCGCTGCATACTTTGATACCCTATTTACTCTGTTCTTTAATAGTCAGGACCCCACAAGCTCTTCAGTGCTGTATTAGTGGACGTATACCATAAAGAGAGGTTGAAAAATGATGATTTAAAAATTAATCATAATTTGTTTGGAACATAAAACCAAACAAATATTATAAGTGGACTGAAGAACAAAAAGACAAAATACAAGAAAATGTAGGATATGGGCCCTTTGAGAAGAAACTGAGATTTTGATTAATATGAATGAGAATATGAATACAATTACTTTTGTTCCCATGACAATCTGTGTGTATACTACATCAGACTGTAGTTGAGCAAGATCATGAACGTGTACATTTATGTTCTGTTTCTTCTCTGATTATATAGGTGGTGGCATGTTACCGGCACCTGGCTTCCTGCATCGGCAGCTCTACGGACAGTGCAAGTCTGCGGCAGGAGCTCCGTCAAACCAGAGAGCGAGCTCAGAAACTCGCACTGTCCTGCCGCAACCATCTAACTGCGCGACTCCGGGACAAAGCTCTGTCTGAGGAGGACAGGAAAGAGACAGAGCTGCAGTGGGTGGCCTTCTCCTCCTGCCTGGAGCTCTTTCATGCAGACATGTGCAAGGTCTACCACATCGGCAACTGTTTCTCAGTGGCCAAAAACAGTGCTATGGTGCAGACCGGCATGCAGGGTGAGCACATGGCTGTGCATCTCTGTGATGGTGCCATGATTTCCAACCTTTATATTCTCAGATCAGTTCCTGATGTGTGACTCAGTATGACTGGCCCAATTCTCACCTAATCCAAAACACACTCTCTGATTATATAAGGGCATTTGTAATGGCCTATCAACCATTAAGTCTTAATTTCTTCTGTCCACTGCATTGTGAAAACTTTAAAGCTGTACTATGTAAGATTTTTTTTTGTTAAAATTAAAGTTAAAACAGCAAAACGTAGCATTACTGAGTGATAAGGTAAAAACACAACAAAATATGGTGTGAATGTGCTGCTGTAAGTCACCCTGTTTAGTCTAAAATAATAATTTAAAAGTCAGACACATCATGTCAAGAATCGCTGGAGTTTTTATGACCACGTCGTCAGTATTTATGCATTAACATCTCATGCAGTCTCAGAAAGAAGCCCCAGCTCGATGTTTAGATCTCAACTGGAAAGTCAGTGTTATAATGATGAAGATATGATTACAATAGTAGATAATTCAATTACATCCTCAGACGATGTCCTACACCAAGTTTTGACTGAGTTGTCCCTGAATAGTCTTTCAACATCTGCTCAGGGAAAGCGTCAGAAGCACAACTGATGTTATGAAATATTCTTCTGCGTGTGATGTGCAATTATACATTTCCACCAGTGAGGTCTCCAAATCCTTAAAGCTTACATCGTGTAACTTTAGAGGAATAGTTGAAATATTTCATTTACACAAATGTCCACTCACCCAAAATATAGTTAACAAGCCAAAACATAATTAGTGTCCTAAATTTTCTTCTTTAGTTTAGAGTACCTAACAAATGCGAAAAGTATGTTGCATAGATAATGACAGTGACAAGACTCATCCTGAATCCTGAATTATGGCCATGGCAGTGATTGAAATGGACCCCTACTCTTTCATTAGGATTATGCTATATGAATCATTCTACTGAAGCAGTTCAAAGTCAGAGTTGAAAGCAAATTTTGAGCTTCAGCTTTAACTGACCCTATGCCTTGATCAAGTATATTTTATTAAAACGTTTAATAAAATATTACTACCAACACAGTAATAATGCCTCCAAAAATTTACCAAATATTTTGGTGATTATTGTTTGGTACTGACAATGGTACTGGCACTGATTTTCAGACCTTGGGGGATGCATTTACTTTAAAACAGTGGGATCTAACTGCTCATGGGATGCTCACTTCCTGCTCTAAAATGCAGGGGTGTGGCCTAATAATGGTGTAATATTTCTGGCTGTTGTAGTCCATTAGGCAGTTCTCACACTTTCTAACAAATCCTGATGTTTGTACACAAGGAGTCTTGTGCCCCAAATGTTTAGTTTGGGGCTATGATGTCAGATATAAAATGTTTTCTGAATTAAGACTTTACAATTTGCATGATGAAGAAGTGGCAGCTCTTATCTATTTAAAAATTGACTGATAAAATAAAATAAATAAACATATTAAATAACAATTAACTTTACCACTTATTGAGATTAATACCTTTTAGAAGAGTTTTATGTAGTTGATCTTAGTGCTAAAAGAAATTAACACTTGCAACTTTTAAAATACCAGTGCTACCTGCTGAGAAAAGAAACAGAAGCAACATAAGCTAGTCTACTTAATGTTTCTTAGCAACTGACCTCAGTTTCAGGCCAGTGTGCACTGATTTAGGCATGTCATTTACATTCTTAGGAGTTAATTGGTGCACCTTAGCTTCAATTACTTGTTAGCTACGTTATTCTTGTAGCTGAAGCTCAAAACTAAAGGAACAAACTTTGGACACCAAACATGTCTCGGCTGATCATTTGCATTGATGTAAATATGTAAATTTGATTTGTAGCCAAATTATTCTTTATATATAAAACATATACAACACAGACATTCAACATTTATTTTTATTCTAGTGCAAAGAATGTGGTTTCATGCCTTTTTTTCTACTTTCGTCAAGATATTTGGTAAAGTTTATATTATAAGCTGCAATTGCACTGATTGACTGATTGACTGTGATATGCAGGAGGTGCCACAGAAGTAGCAGCCCGTGCCCTGAGCATGCCTGACCTGCAAGAGCACAGTGACGTACAGACAGCCAGCATGGAGGGCCTGGACCAGAGCCAGCTGGAGCAGGAGATTGCGCAAGTGGACTGCACTCTGGAGGACATGGAGATGAAGGTCAACGTGCTGCGCTGGACAGTGGAAGCAAGAGGACCTCAGTATGCTGATCCAGTTAGTGCTGACAGTGCGTCACTAGCTCTCCTGTCTGTTGATGAAGACGTGTCTGGGAGCTTTTGTGACCGCAGCCAGATGTTTGTGGTGCTTCTGCTGTGTGGCGTGGCCGTCGTTGCTGTGGTGCTCTCTGTGTGTGTGGTTTTCCTGGCCTGAAATGCAGCCTTGATGTGGCTTTCAAATGCACCATGTGCTTCACGTGTATTGCTTGGAGAGGATGGTGACGCCTCTTTCGAAGCCTCCAAAAAAGTGACCTCAGAGAATTGTTTCTTTAAGGAGATGGTCAGTGACAGCAGTTTTCGCGGTGGAGAAAAGCTCAAGTTTATTATCTCATCACAGCAATTTGGCTTCTCTTGCCCTCACTATTTTTTTTGTTTTATCTAACAAATATTAGCATGACGGAGAGTTTACATTTGAAAAGTTTAGCACTGACCCTGACCCTGGACAGCATATTTCTGATATATTTTCCTAGTATGAGGTCCAATGTCTCTTGTCTCTTGATCCAAGGTTAATGCGTAATTGGTTTGAGGAAATGAATAGTTAACATACAACTTAAATATTGTTACACTATATGGCCAAACAGTAAGTGAACACCATTCCTAATTAATTCAGGTGTTTCAGTCAAACATATTGCTGACAGGTTTAAAATCAAGCACATAGCCATGCATACTCTACAGACTAACACTAAGAGCATAGTGGGTCATTCTGAAGAGCTCAGTGACTTTAAATGTGATTTTGTCATAAGATGCTAACTGTGCCACAAGACAGTTTGTAAACTTCCTGCTAGATCTGCCCCATTCATCTGTAAGTGCTTTTATTAAGTCCTGCTCAGAGCCCTGATCTTGATTACACTCAAAACCTTTGGGAATTGAAAGATAAATTGTGAGCCAGGCCTTCTCGCCCAACATCAGTGCCTGACCTCACAAATGCTCTTTCGAATGGGTACAACATCCACAGGCAGACTGCAAAATCACGTGGAAAGCTTTTTCAGAGGAGTGAAGGCTGTTGTACATGCAAAGAGGTGGCAGCTTCATATTAATGCCTATAGTTTTGGATTGGGATGTCAAACATGCTCGGCCTAGAAGCATGCTGCCCAGATGTACACATACTTTTGGCCATGTAGAGTACATTACAAATACGCAGTAGGGATTATGTCCAGAAGGAGGTGGTAGACAGCAGCAGCTCAGAGCCAGTAAATATATACTTAACTATATACTGGTGAAAGCTGGTCAAGATGCCATTTTTTGGTTAATGAATATGAGACCGCTGGTTGATAATGTATACAGTTTTTGAGGATATTGTTTGGACTAATTAAACTTTTTTTCTAGTGATGGTCAAAAGGCATCTTTGGATGACTTTTACAAGAACACTACTAGATAATACATCAGCACACCCTCTATGGTTCCCTTATTACTGCATGCCACTTTGTGGTTTTGCCAGGAGGGAAACCCTGTAAACCTCAGTTGCCGTGAACAATGAAAACTGTAGCGCTCATTTCTGCAACAAGAGAAACTAGCTAGTCGCTAGTGAGTCTAGTATGCATTTTTTGGTGTTTGCAAGTTTTGAAATAGAGCAGAGAGTCAACATTCAGCAAGAAAATGAGAGATTGAAAAGCTTCAAATAGGAGGAATCTGGCAAGATTTATCCATAATCTAGCATAAATGGTAGAGTTGAGTCTTATAGGTTACTATGGCCTTCAATAAGATGATTCAAACTGCTGAATTTTCCATCATTAAGCACTCATAAACATTTTCAAGCTTACACTCGAGCACAAACCATGGAAAAGCAATCATACTTTTGTATACTGTGATGTTTTATTATTCATCTACAACAGAGTGTGCTCATGTATTTACTGCAAATACTGTATAATAAAAATTGTACATTTTCCTTTATTTCCTTAATTACATACCTTGAAAGCAATAATAGATGTGCACCCACCCACCTAAACCTCCGACACCTCCCTCTATTTCATAGTCTTTATTCTTGCATATGTGAAAATAAACAAATTAATAAACAAAATATCCAGAACAAACACTGACATGCTCTCTTTTAAAGCTGCTGAAATATCTGAAATGATAAGTATATGATGAGCTCTCTACATGTTAAACACATATTGCACCTAATTTGGACCCAGATGGAAAAAAAATTGGACATATAGTTTTATATTTTTGAATTGCATTTGAAATAAATTGCAATCTATGCCGACATACATTCCAAATATTAAAACCTATTTCAAAATGTATTGCCATATTAACCAAATATATGTTAAAAAGACATTTATTTTAAAACGTGTGGGGAAATATTTCACCCAGAAATGTACCACTGAAAAATAAATGTATGTAAATGGATTCAATGGATTCAAAAATACACAGGAAAATGTGTGAAAATAGCCAAAGTATTTGTCTAATGCACTCTAATACTGTTTGTATACCTTTTGAAATACATTTTATTCCAGTATCTTAATTTGCTAGTTATTAATACACTGTGAAAATGCAGTTACGATTTGATATCTTTATTTTAAATATATTTTGTGCTGTGTTACTGCATACATACATGGTTAATGCAAAGTACAATGCAAAACACAGAAGTCAGTACTGTTCACGGAGTTCATGTATATTCAGTTATATCTGCAACTTTTGTTAAAACTACACACAAAATATGACAACAAATATAAATATGGATATTTAAAAATACATATTTAACAAAAATATTTAGCAAACATCTGTTTGAAAAGTGCATTTGGAATATACACTCACCGGTCACTTTATTAGGTTCAATTGCTTGTTAACACAAATAGCTAATCAGCCAGTCAGGTCATGGCCGCAACTCAGTGCATTTAGGCATGTAGAGGTGGTCAAGACAACTTGCTGAAGTGCAGACTGAGCATCAGAATGGGGGAAGAAAGGTGATTTAAGTGACTTTGAACGTGGCGTGGTTGTTGGTGCCAGACTGGCTGGTCTGAGTATTTCAGAAACTGCTGATCTGCTGGGATTTTCATGCACAACCATCTCTAGGGTTTACAGAGAATGGTCCAAAAAAGAGAAAATATCCAGTGAGCGGCAGTTGTGTGGAGGAAAATGCCTTGTTGATGTGAGAGGTCAGAGAAGAACGGGCAGACTGGTTAGAGATGATAGAAAGGCAACAGTAACTCAAATAACCAACCAACATCTCTGAGGAACATTTCCAACACCTTGTTGACAATATGCCACGAAGAATTAAGACAGTTCTGAAGGCAAAAGGGGTCCAACCTTTTACTAGCAATAAATAGGCAGTACCTAATAAAGTGGCCGGTGAATATATTTTAAGCACAAAGAAAAAAAGTGAAGACTATCAAATGTATGCTGACATGTATGCGCATACACAAACTGTCACACTGAAACTGGTTTTTAGCTTAATGCCAATAAAAACTATTTCCTAATGTAAAATTTGTTGCTAAATGAAGGTCTGAGCCATTTGGTGGCCCTAAATGACATAGTACCTGGGGTCTAAAACCCACCCTCCCACACTTTCCAACAATTAATTTTGAAAGAAAATAAATAAATAAATACTGAGGATGGATTTTGGCCTATTATGTATTTATGGCAGAGAGGTTAATGCAAGGCACGGAGACAAAAATAGCCCTCAAAGAAAACTTCAGTTTTAACATTATATACCTTTTATAAAACCCAAAAGACATGTATAGATTCACTGGATATGTTGGATAATAAATAAAATGGCTTGTGTTGTGACCCCTGGTTCCTACCATCACCACTTTAAAGAAATCTGTCAATTTCTCTAAAATGAACCATTCCACATCAAACCACCCTGAGGGACTTGGACAACTCGACAGCTCAACTGTGCAGAAATGTTGAAAAATCAGTGAAATTCCTAAAAAAAGTCTTTATTTTCTCTATTCTTCTTCTTCATTATACTGCAGTTGTACAGTAATACATTGTGTGTTTGTTACAGTGTACATTTGGTTAAATTGCCCTGTTTCTTTTTTCACATCAACATAACCTGTTTTGGAGAACATTTTCATAAAATGTATTAAATGCCAGCGCTAATAAATGTGAATATTTTAGTACTGAAGTCTGTCACTATTTCGACGAGTTTGTTTTACTGTAAGTTTCTTGTGCTGACGTCATTTCTCACGCCCTCTAGTCAGGAAGCTGTGGCCTGCTGAAGAGCTCAAGAGCTGAAAGTCTGAAGGGCTTTTTTATTTTTACTGTTTTGGTCACGGAAGTAACACGAAACTCCGTGAGCGATGCTGGTGAAACGTCCTCACACCGTGGCTCCTCTGAGCGCTTTAGGGGGTCTAAATAAATGCTGCTCTTGTCGTTTTCACTGCGGCGGTGAGACCCGCGGAGCTCTGGCGGTGCCTCTCCGCCGCGCCGCTGCTCTGAAGCGGCGCAGCAGAGCGGAGCTCCCCGCTCCACTTCCGCCAGCGCTGGAGCTGAACGGACAGAGGCTCGGGCTTCGTGAAGAGACCCACAGTTTTCACAAACTCTTCTCGTTCTGCCAGAAAGCGACAACACACCTGACTTTTGCAGTCGGACCTTCGCTTGGTGGGACGCAGCTTCACTGTGGGGCGGAAAGAGTCCCGTTTCTGAAAGGCCTGCGGCGCCTGCTGGTCAGAGGTAACGTTAACCTGACTGACCTCAGTTACCTCTGTGTACAGGCGTCATGACGCGGACCCTGCGGTTAACATTTACTCCCACGTCATTACTTTACAACAATTGATTTATAATAGAAAACAACTATTTTGTGATGTTACAGCTGACACTGAAGAGCACATGTCAAAAAACCCAAACACGTCGCTTTACTATCCAAAAACACACGTGATCACTGAAGCGTGATTACTTCATGATTGAAGTAAATGTAATTAGTTTCTGTACTTAAGTAGTTTTTTCTGTACTTTACTGAAGTTTTTGCATTTTGGGCGACTTTTTACTTTCACTCTACTACATTTCAAAGTCAAATATCTGACTTTTTACTCTGCTACATTTTGAGAAATCGGTCGTTCCTTTTGGTTTCTGTGTGTATAAAAACGTAACATGTCAAAACAAAAGAAGCGCAAAGCAAGAGCACCAATCAGGGCACAGCGGTCACTTTGTTCTGAACTTGTTTTGACCTGTTGGTCATACCAACCCAGTGCAGCACACAGTTCAACGTCAGTGCAGCAGCGTAAAAATACATACGTCTACCTAAATGATGGAATTAACCTAACCTTGTGTAAATAGACCACAATATGTACACACACATGCAGTCGTGACTGACATGTTTCTTTTTTTCTGAATTTATACAAACACTACACCTACAGATCAATACAGTAAAGGAAAACTCATTTGTGATCCTGAGTTTAAAGCCAGTTTTTATTTCAGCTTGTAACTAATTTACGAAGTAATCTTAAACTGAAACTTTGCTTGTGTGTAAAAGTGATTTCAGAGCCACTCGGTTCTCCCTGATGGAAACTGTTTACCTTCAGTGTTCTGTGCTTATGATCATTTTAATAGACGTCAGCATCGCTAATTAATGATGTTCTATTAAAAGGCTGGTTTACCAAGAGAGACACTGGAGGATTTTCACCTAAAATGAGTTCATGAAGCGAGTCTTGTTATAAAAATGATAACAGGACATCAGAGCCATAATTAATCTTTTAGTACTTTTACTTTTGATACTTAAGTACATTTGAAGGCAAATATTTTTGTACTTTTACTCAAGTTGAGGTCTAGAGTAAGGACTTCTACTGGAACAATATTTTACCTTGGGTATCTCTACTTTAACTCAAATACATGATTTGTGGACTTTATCCACCTCTGTAATACGCTTTTCTGAACAGTGTGGATATCGTCAGTTCTTGTAGAGCACTGACTGACTGCATGTTTCATGGTTCACTGACAGTATTTTTAAAAATGTAGCGCAACTGCTTCTTTTTTCTCTGTTCCAACCGATCAGATGTCTGAAAAATTAAATATTGTGACATATCGTGTATCATGAAAATTATACACAATATTATATTAGTATCACAATATTATGTTTTTGCCATATCACCTACTTTTATCTTGTAACATGTCCCAGCGCCACATTTACGTTACTAATTACGTTATTTCTTCATAACCTAATGATTTGGTATTAAAGGTGTTTAAATGTTAGAAGTGCACCACTCTAGTCCTGGAGGGCCGGTGTCCAGAACAGTTTGCCCACCTAATTCAGCTTCTCTGATAATTGCCAGGTTTAGTGGGTGTGTTTGAGTAGGGCAATACCAAACTATGCTGGAACAGCACATCTGGCGCAGCTCGTCCTAAAACAACCAGAACAGAGTAGATTTATAGCTGCTGTTCATGCTTTTGACCACTAGGTGCTCATTAATGAGCACTGGTTTTAAAAGCTTCTAGTCCTGAACCCTTTTTCTATACAAAGGAAATCTTCACTGCCTCAGAATGCTACTGATTTTATACCTGTTCATAAATTAAATATGTCCCACACAATTTCCCCTCAGAGTCAGAGTCACACATGTGGTCTTAGAAGTCTAAGTATGTGACAGATTCTTAGAGGGCACCAATTGTATACAAATGCCCATTTAATGCTTCTCGTTCTCTTCTTTGGATAATCGATGTGATAAAGTTAATGTGGCAGTGATTCCAACATGGTGGAATCAAACACAGAAAAGACCAACCTTTGTGGAAAAACACTCAAGAAGCACATCTGCTTTTGACTTTTCATAAATCAGACAACCTTAAACATTCCCAAATATGATATCCACCATATGCTGATCAGAAATTAGAACTCTTATTCTCTACACTGTCTCCTGACTTCATGTCTGTAACTTAGCAAGTTACACTCTTTTCTGCCAAGGAAAGAAAGGAACCTGCATTAACCTCATGTTTGACTAGTGAAATACTAGTTTTTGTACTGTGGTTCTGTTTCTCTTTATTTACTTTTAAACAAGTCATTTCCATCCATCCATCCATCATCTTCCGCTTCTCCGGGGTTCGGGTCGCGGGGGCAGCATCCTGAGCAATGAAGCCCAGACCTCCCTTTCCCCAGCCACTTCCACTAGCTCCCTGGGAGGGATTCCGAGGCGCTCCCAGGCCAGCTGGGTGATATAGTCACGCCAGCGTGTCCTGGGTCTTCCCCGTGGTCTCCTCCCCGGTGGACTTGCCTGTGACACCTCCCAAGGGAGGCGTCCAGGAGGCATCCTAACAAGATGCCCGAACCACCTCAACTGGCTCCTCTGGACGTGAAGAAGCAGCGGCTCTCCCGGATGACCGAACTTCTCACCCTATCTCTAAGGGAGAGTCCAGCCACCCTGCGGAGGAAACTCATTTCGGCCGCTTGTATTCGCGATCTCGTTCTTTCGGTCATTACCCAAAGCTCATGACCATAGGTGAAGGTGGGAACGTAGATCGACCAGTAAATCGAGAGCCTTGCCTTATGGCTCAGCTCTTTCTTTACCACAACAGACCGGTAAAGAGCCCGCATCACTGCTGACCCAGCACCAATCCGCCTGTCAATCTCCCGCTCCCTTGTACCATCACTCGTGAACAAGACCCCGAGATACTTAAACTCCTCCACTTGAGGCAAGAGCTCATCCCTGACCCAGAGAGGGCTCTCCACCCTTTCCCGCATGAGAACCATGGCCTCGGATTTGGAGGTACTGATCCTCATCCCGGCCGCTTCACACTCGGCTGCAAACCGATCCAGTGAAAGCTGAAGTTCACGGCCTGATGTCCCCAATAGGACCACATCATCTGCAAACAGCAGCGATGTGACCCTGAGGTCACCAAACCGGACACCCTCCATCCCCTGACTGCACCTAGAAATACTATCCATAAAAATTATGAATAGAATCAGTGACAAAGGGCAGCCCTGACGGAGTCCAACTCTCACTGGGAAAAAGTCTGACTTACTGCCGGCCATGCGAACCAAACTCCTGCTTTGTTTGTACAGGGCCTGAATGGCTCGTAGCAAAGAGCCATGTACCCCGTACTCCCGAAGCACCTCCCACAGAATACCCCGGGGAACACAGTCGAATGCCTTCTCCAAATCCACAAAGCACATGTGGACTGGTTGGGCAAACTCCCATGAACCCTCCAGAATCCTGGAGAGGGTAAAGAGTTGGTCCAGTGTTCCACGACCAGGACGGAACCCGCACTGCTCCTCCTGAATCCGAGGTTCGACTATAAGCCGGACTCTCTTCTCCAGTACCCCTGCATAGACCTTACCAGGGAGGCTGAGGAGTGTGATTCCCCTGTAGTTGGAACACACCCTCCGGTCCCCTTTTTTAAAAAGAGGCACCACCACCCTAGTCTGCCAATCCAGTGGCACCATCCCCGATGTCCACGCAATGTTGAAAAGGCGTGTCAGCCAAGACAGCCCCACAACATCCAGAGCCTTGAGGAACTCGGGACGGATCTCATCCACCCCTGCAGCCCTGCCGCCAAGGAGCTTTTTAACTACCTTAGCGACTTCGGCCTCAGTAATGGACAAGCCTATTCCCGTGTCCCCAGACTCTGCCTCCTCACTGGAGAACGTGTTGGTGGGATTGAGAAGGTCCTCAAAGTATTCCTTCCACCGCCCAATGACGTCTTCAGTCGAAGTCAGCAGCACACCATCTCCACTATATACAGTGCTAGTGGCACACTGCTTTCCCCTTCTGAGTCGCCTGACGGTTTGCCAGAATCTTTTCGGAGCCGACTTAAAGTCACTTTCCAAGGCCTCACCGAACTCTTCCCACACCCGGGTTTTTGCCTTGGCAACGACTGAAGCCGCAGATCGCTTGGCCTGTCGATACCTGCCAGCTGCCTCTGGTGTCCTACAGGCCAATCATGTCCGGTAGGATTCCTTCTTCAGCTTGACGGCATCTCTCACCTGGGGTGTCCACCACCGGGTTCGAGGATTACCGCCCCGACAGGCACCAACTACCTTGCGACCACAGCTACAGTCAGCCGCTTCAACAATGGAGGAGCGGAACATGGCCCATTCTGAGTCAATGTCCCCCACCTCCCCCGATATCTGGTCAAAGTTCTGACGGAGGTGTGAGTTGAAGATCAATCTGACAGGTTCTTCTGCCAGACGTTCCCAGCAAACCCTCACTATACGTTTGGGTTTGCCTGGTCTGACTGGCATCTTTCCCCACCACCTGATCCAACTCACCACCAGGTGGTGATCAGTTGACAGCTCAGCTCCTCTCTTTACCCGAGTGTCCAATACACATGGCCGCAAGTCCGCTGACACGACTACAAAGTCAATCATTGAACTGCGGCCTAGGGTGTCCTGGTGCCATGTGCACTTATGGACATCCTTGTGTTCAAACATGGTTTTCGTTATGGACAAACTGTGGTTTGCACAGAAGTCCAAAAACTGAACACCACTCGGGTTCAGCTCAGAGAGGCCATTCCTCCCAATCACACCCCTCCAGGTCTTACAGTCGTTGCCCACATGAGCGTTGAAGTCCCCCAGTAGGACAATCGAGTCTCCAGGAGGAGCCCTTTCAAGCACCCCTCCCAAGGACTCTATGAAGGCTGGGTATTCTGAACTGCTGTTCGGTGCATAAGCACAGACAACAGTCAGGACCCGTTCCCCAACCCGAAGGCGTAGGGAAGCTACCCTCTCGTCCACCGGGGAAAACCCCAACATACAGGCGCCGAGTCGAGGGGCTATGAGAAAGCCCACACCTGCCCGCCGCCTCTCACCATGGGCAACTCCAGAAAAGAAAAAAGTCCAGCCCCTCTCAAGGAGATTGGACCCAGAGCCCAAGCTGTGTGTTGAGGTGAGCCCGACTATATCTAGCCAGTATCTCTCAACCTCGCGCACCAACTCAGGCTCCTTCCCCGCCAGTGAGGTAACGTTCCAAGTTCCAAAAGCCAGTTTCAGCAACCGAGGATCAGAACGCCAAGGCCCACGCCTTCGGACACTGCCCGATCCACAATGCACCGCACCCCTACTACTGCCCCCCCCATCGGTGGTGGGTCGATCGGAGGGGGGACTCATGTAGCTCCTTCGGGCTGGGCCCGGCCAGGCACCATGAGTGAATGCCCAGCCACCAGACGCTCGCTGGCGAGCCCCTCCCCCAGGCCTGGCTCCAGGGTGGGGCACCGGTAACCCTGATCCGGGCAGGGTACACAAGTCCGGTTTTGTTGTCCTCATAGGGGTGGTTATGGATCACACTTTGTCTGGCCTGTCACCTAGGACCAGTTTGCCATGGGAGACCCTATCAGGAGCTTTTGCTCCAGACAACATAGCTCCTAGGGTCCTTCAAGCACACAAACCTCTCCACCACGATAAGGTGGTGATCCATGGAGAGTCATTTGTCATTAGAGAATTCATGTACCTGCTCAAGTTGTTACATTGTTACATTACACTTTTAGTTTTTTTGGAACATTTTGGATGTTATCAATATGACTTTCCAATGGTGAAGAAGGGAAAGATGATATAATGATACCTTCAGAAGTGCTTAATGCAAAAAGAAGTAGGAATCACATCTGCATGATGTGAAGAAAGTTTCATAGCATTCTTTGATATGCATATTTTTGGAAAGCTGTGCTAACATGTATCCCTCAAACATTTCATTGCAGAGTTGAGCACCTCTATCAAAGCCATGCAGTACGACTTGGGTAGGACAGACCTCGTGAAGTCTGGCCACAGAAAACTTATGTTTGATACACATGCGATGTGTCAGCTGGTGGAAGAGAGAGGTTAGAATATTTCTTTTCATTTGAAAATTCCTCTTATTTCCATTAAAAAAGGCTGATCTAATGTTGTCTTAAGCTGATCCAGAGTGAGTGATTAAAGTGATTTTTTTCCCTCAGGGTTCACAAGCCAGCAGGCTGAGGTTATCGTCAAGATGCTGGTCAACACAACCAACTCCAATATGGATGTCATTTATGGTGACATGGTGACAAAGACTCAGCAGGTAAGATTGTTATCATTGTTTTGAGATGTGCTCTTCAGTTGAATTTTTGAAAGCTGCAGATGTTGGATGGGTTAAATCTTTGTTTTTTTTGTAACAGAATTTGGAAACTCTGTGTTCGGTCTTAAGTTGGAAACCTTGACATTTAACAATAATTTATTGGGTCAGAATGTTTTATCTAATATAGATTGCTCTCAAGATAGATGATGATGACCTTTTTGTGTTGAAATAATTCTGGAAATGCAGATATTTTTCCATGAGTTATTTGAGGATTTTTGTTTCTCAAACTTATTCTTTGTTTCTCACCTCTCTATGCTATTTGACAGGAAATCATGCTGCAGAAGGTCATGTCTCACATCACTGCAGTGAAAAAGGACATGATCATCTTGGAGAAAAGTGAATTCTCTGCATTACTGGCAGAAAACGAGGTAACTGTCTAGGTTTTCTTTGTGATATCTGTAGTACTGTCCAAAAGTCAGAGATCACCCTTAAAGTATTTAATGTCCAATCAACAAAACCAAGGAATGGGAGTTCCCAAAACTGGAATTAAAAAAAGTATAAGATCAAGGAAAATATCTGGTATTATTGAACTAAACTCTACTAAACACTTTTTTTATTATTATTTTTTTTCACTATTTGTCAGGTTTGACATGGGCTTAGAGATAAATGGGTGTTTTAAAATGCAGTCTTACAGATGTGTTATTTGTGAGGGTGATAGTGATTTTTTTTTTAATCATTTTAGTTATTATGGACTTGGGTCAACCATCCAGAGCAATGGACAGTGTAGAAAAGAGGTGAAGAAGAGGGTGCAGGCTGGGCTGGAGGTGGCAGAGATGAATATGCTGAGATTTTCATTTGGAGTGACAAGGATGGACAAGATTAGAAATGAGCAGATCAGAGGGACAGTGAAGGTGGAGCAGTTTGGAGATAAAGCCAGAGAGGCCAGGTTGAGATGGTTTGGACATGTGTTGAGGAGGAATAGTGGATATATTGGTCAGTGTTGGAGATGGAGCTGCCAGGTAGAAGGAGAAGAGCTAGACCTCAGAGAAGGTTTATGGATGTAGTGAAGGTGGACATGGAGATGGTTGGTGTAAAAGTAGAGGAGGCAGTGGATAGGGCAAGATGGAGGCAGATGATCCGCTGTGGCGACCCCTAAAGGGAGCAGCCGAAAGAAGAAGAAGATTATGTTAACATTTTTATTAGTCATCTGTGTTTTTCTGCTTCTTTTCACAGAGAATCAAGGTTGAGCTTGTCCAGCTGAAAATCCAGCTCTTTGTAGGTGTATATTTATGCTTTTTTATACCCCCATATCCTTACTGAGAAATGCAGTTGGCTAAGCTGGTTGCATTCTATCATTCAAGAGAGCACAGTTGGTACAGCTGCTCTCTGGATGAGAAGAATGGCTTAGTTCCTCTCTGTCCATCTACAGCCATGGGCACGTGCTATTTCTGATGTACAGAATTAGGCAGTCAGTGCTCTGCTCCAGATGTTTTTTGCTGTCTTATGATGTTACATGAGCACTTGCCTTCACACCCCCAGATTAGCTGGTGCCACATGATTGGGCAGATCAGACAAGAAGTGGCCATTAGTGAAATAGTATTTGCTATAGTTACCTTTTGAGCTCAAACTGGTCAAAAGTATTTTGAAGCCTCCAAATGGGTTTGACAGAGCAAGATCATTTAACTGTGAAGAATGCTTGAATGTTACTTTGTTGAATTACCTGCATTAAGGTTAATTTAAGGTGAACTGTACAAATTGAGCTAATTCTGTTTTGCTGTAGATTTACAGCAATTTCTCTGTAATGGAAACACATATTTTGTGCGTATGTTTCACCTAACTGCCTGAAATTCTGGACAAAGCGGTTAAAGATGATGATGATACACAACTGAACTGCCTCAAAGTGAGTTGAGTTGTAATCCAGCTGCAGTCGTAACATGTTCTTACCTGATTTTCTAAACTGCCAGGATGTGATGAACAAAGTACGCTTAGACAACAAGTTGGTTATGAACTCGGAAAAAAGTCAGGTGAAAGAGATGGTGAGTCCTGCATTTCCTGAATCAAGAGTATTACTGTAGGGTAATGCAAATACAGTGAAGAAGTTTCCAGCTGGTGTTTCTACATTTTAAAGCTTTTATCATTTCAGAAAGCAGAACATGAAAAGAAGCTCCTGGAGACAAGGAACGAAATGATGGAGATGGTAAATTAATTTGTTTATGATTTTATTAATGTGCATTTATTATTTTGTTCGAACACCTCTATATTGGCAGCTAACATCCTTGTTCTCTTTGTTGTTAATCTGCTGACAAATGTCATGATCATCTTGATGTTGTATGGTTTATTTCTTTCCCAGCTTAATGAGCAAGACCGTCATGTGTCTCTCAACAACGTGAAAATCGACACTGAAGTGGCTGGCCTGAAAACCATGCTGGAGTCTCACAAATTAGACAGTATTAAATATCTGGCAGGTAACGGATTTTTTTGTTTGTTTCCTAATAACTTAGCCTTATTTGCATCACTGTTTCTCAACTCCAGTTCTGGGGATCCCTGTGGCGGTGTTTGAAATTTCATACTGCTCATGTGTACTGACTGTGCTAAAAAGTAGCATGTAGTGTCCAGTACACAACGGACATGAATTTCCCCAGAACATCAGATATATCCAGAATACTTACTTACTGCTCTGGCCAAGTATTCCAGTATGCAGCAGAGCTGTCTTCATGAATAGACTGTATCCCAAAATGCTGGTCTTGAGATAGGCTTGTTTACATCATCTATGTATCATATGTCTTTGAAAAATAGTAACTATTGAATTACTGAACAGATACTGTTCCAGTCTTTCCCTCTAATATGGCATATGGCTTTTGTCGTTTTTTGGATACTGCTGATGAAGAGTAACATGCAGTATACACTTATATAGTGTCAAATGCTGCTTGCATTTTAAATATTCTTTGTACACCTCGTCCAAGTCATGAAGGGCATGATGATACCCTGAGGAGCTGAATCAGGTGTGTCGAGGCAGAGAATAGTGAGAAACTGAAGGCCTGAGGCTCCCCAAGGAAGTTGAGAACCTTTGTGTTAGCTCTTTCCACCATAACACATTGCTTCTTTTTAGTGAAGACAAATAGTTTGTCCCAAGCATCATTTAGTGTCCCATCATGCTCAGAGAATGTTGAGCACCTGTCAGCACCACATTACCTCAAAAACACAAGATTATATTATACATTACAATGTAATGGGGGAGAAAAAAATCACCTCATCCATCTGTTCCTTGAGAATCAGGTTTCTCAAATACACTGCCTAGCCAGAAAAAAGGTCACCACCTCGATTTAACTAAGCAAATAGGTAAGAGCCTCCAACTGGATAATTACTGCATGGGTGATTATGTTTCAGCTGGCAACAAGTTTTTTAACCCTAACTGATGCAGTGAGTAGCTTCCCATTTGTTAAACAGCCATGTCGAAAGGCAGCCTGTGGTCATGGAAAAGATGTTAATCATCATCGTCGTTAACCGTTTAGTCCAGATAGGGTCACGGTAGCAGTTGGGAGAGCAGAGAATCCCAGATGACCCTGTCCCCCGCAACTTGGAGATTTAATCCCTCAAGTGGGTCCTAGGACAATCCCGGGGTCTTATCCTGGTAGGCCGTGCCTGGAACACCCCCACCTGGAGGCGTCCAAGCGGCATCCGAATCAAATGCCCGAACCACCTCAGCCGGTTCCTCTCTATGTGGAGGAGTAGCAGCTCTAGTCCGAGCTCCTCCCGGATGGCAGAGCTCCTCACCCTATCAATTAGAGTGTAGCCTGCCACCCGACGAAGAAAGCTTATTTCCGCCGCTTGTATTCACAATCTCATTCTGTTAGTCATTACCCACAGCTCATGACCGTAGGTGAGGGTTGGGATGTAGACTGAAAACCCTAGAGATGGTTGTGCGTGAAAATCCCAGTAGATCAGCAGTTTCTGAAATACTCAGACCAGCCCGTCTGGCACCAACAACCACTTAGCTATTTGTGTTAACAAGCAAATGAAAAGGTGTACCTAATAAAGTGGCCTGTGTGTGTGTGTGTGTCTGTGTGTGTGTGTGTCTGTGTGTGTCTGTGTATATATACATATGTAATATAATTGGTATGATTGAAGCCCTCAGCAACCAATATACTGTAACTGTAACTCATTTGGGGTGCTTGTGTCAGACCAGACCAACAAGTTCCTGACTTCTGTTTTTTATTTCTGACTTTCCCAGGTTCAGTGTTCACATGTCTCACAGTAGTGCTGGGATTCTATCGAATATGGATGTAACTGTGGGATGATGAACTTCTCTGCAAACAAATGACAAATCTGAACAAATACCTTAGCAAGACCAGCAAAGCCAAGAGCTTAATCACAATAATCTCACAGTTCAGTTGCTTCACAAGCTGATATGGCATTGTGATATTGTGTCTGTCAGGCTCTGGCATTCCTGACTCTGTTTCCATGTGATGAATCTTTCAGCACACATTTCAGTTTCTGACAAATATTTTTTCCATTTCCCTTGTTTTACAGGTTGCTTATGTGCAAAGCAAACAGTGTAAAAACCAAGGCTTATTGTTATTATAATGCAGTAATAAAACTTTTAACCGAAGCCCATTACTTTTGAAGAGCTGCATGAGAAGCAATGTTTTTTTTCCATACATGAAGTTACACAGAAGGTATGCACTATCCAAGTGTGTTCAGATATTTTTAATGTCATCTTTGGAACCACAGTTATGCTGCCTATGTTATGCCTTGTTATGCTGTCTAGGTGGTTCCCAGCTGTGATTTTAGTTAAAGGCCCGGTTATTGTGCTATAATGTACATGATAAAATATCTTCCGTATGAAATACCAAAGAGCCTGAAAGACATCATCAGTTAGTCACTTTATGTGTAAATATGAAGATATAACCTTGGGACCACCTTGTCTTTTGATAGACTGAATTATTATTGTTTTTTGGTTTTTTTTTTGTGAGTTTAGTAATGTTGTATATATGATATGCAGATACAGTATAAAAAACATAAATAAATCTTTAAAAAGTACCACAATGTGTTATATATAAGTGTTACGTGGAGCAAGGAGGCGGATGCACGTGCTGAGATAAGCGAGATTTATTAAGGGCAAATCCAGGGTCATAGTCGTAACAGTCCAGGTTCAGAGATCCAACATGGATTGATCGGGGGACAGACACCAGAATCCAAAACACAAAACAGTACAAAGACTACAACTACAACGCAACCAAAATACATCAAACAGTTCAGACAACAATTCAAACACCAACAAAGACCACTAACCAGACCGGGTAAAAAACAGGGCTTAAATACATAAGGGTAACAAGGGACAGGTGCAAACACAGGTGGAGACAATCAGGGGTGGAGTCATGAAACGAGGGGGCAGGACTAGAAAACCAAAACAAACGCACATGGATAGGACAGGGAGGGGCCAATCGTGACAATAAGGATCAATATGTTATATATTTCATCTGGTAAAATATGATTTGGTGCTGTTTTACAGGGTTAGGCTCCTTAATTCCAGTGAAGGCTAATATTAATGCTACAGCATAAAGCGTATAGACCTCTGTAGTCATGCGTCATTCTATAGTCCGCATTATACCCGTATTAGGAACTCCGGGTCTAAGCCCCATTTCTCTATGGCCATAATGAATAGGGTTTTAGAAAAATCGCTCTATCTGTGTTAAATACAGATGTTCAGCACCCGATACGTTTTGTCCTGTGAACATTTCTCCCGAACTGGATCCTCCAAATTACGAGGTCGTAAAGAGCTATAATACTAATATCACTACATGAAAGCTAAAGCTACTGTGCATCAATTTGATGTCAATAAGTCACTAAGCTACACGAAACCAAGGCGAGCTGAGCCGGTGCTCTGATGAGCTGTGCTACCGTATCAAAATCTTCTGCAGTAGCACATATTTATGGGTATGCTTGTAAATAAAACTGGGTGGGGGATTTTTGATAGGCTAAAACTCCTTATCAAAAATACTATTCTTGTTAAAACTACGAGGCTGAATTTAGTTTCTTTTTTTGCAGCTTCTTGTTTGAATATTCCTGTTCTACCTTAATGGCTGTGAGTAGCCGTCACAAACATTAGCAAACAAGACAAAATACTGACCTGTTAGTTCGGTGAAACAGCAAAAAATAAGTTAATGTCACTCAGCTGTTAAGCGTTAACAGTGGAACCTCCTCATATCATGCCTTTCAACCCTCCATGAAGCTGAAGTCAAATGTAAATGCAAACCTTTTTGCCATTTCTTTTTCCAAACATCTGAGCAAATATCCTGCCAAAATTGAAAATGAAATGAAATACCTACATTTGCAATTTCATTTTTCACATGAATGCGAGTCGTTTGTGACAAAAATAAAAACAAATTGATAACAGCTACGTGTCAAAATGCAGTGTTTACTTTCTTATTTCTTTTTCATGGTGATCAGCTGCAAATCTTACATAACCAAAATGAAAATGCAAAATGAATAAATCAGCAGCAAAGTTACTGTCTGTGATTCATTTTTCGGCATGGACGCGCTTTAAGTGTCAGAACGAAAAGGCAAATGTAAACAAACATCAGCGCCACCAGCTGGAGACTCACTTTTCATTTTCAACTTTTCATTTTCTTTTTCAAACTGACCACCATGCAAATATATGTTAATTAGCACTAGGTGGGGCTACGGGTACATTTTAGGACATCCTCAGCCGTCCGTGAAAAAACACCACTGTGGTGATGACGTCTTGAACTAATAAAGAACTGCAACAATCCTCTTTAAGAAAATAAAACAACTTAGACTTCTTACAGAATCAGAATCTTAATTCATCAAGTACCAGATGTACAAGAAATTTCTCTTGGTTCAGGTGTAGAGATAAAATTAAATCCATTGGAATAAACATAGAAAAAGGTATACTATATAAACATAAAATAGACAGTACAGAAACAATGTGCAAGTAGCATAAAGTATGTGCAATTGGAGATAAGCAAAGCTACAATGAAGTACTAAAGTACTGAGGGACATATACATAGAATTCTGCAGCAAATACAATTAGACACGTAAACATATTTATAGAATATGTATTTGGAAAAAGTTAAATGTACTGACTACAAAGAAAAGTGGGAGAGGCTCTTATTGAGATGGTATGGGGAAAGAGCAGTTATGTGCATTACGGTGTGATGAAGTGCATGTGTAGCAGTTTAAAGCAGAGGGATACGAGAAAGGCTGCTGTTTAGGAGGATGATGTCCTGAGGAAAGAAGATATAGAGATGGTGGTTGTTCCAAGTTTTTAGAGCTCTCACTCTTGGTCTTTCAGAGACTGACCAGGATAGTATCATCTGCAGACTTAGTAAGTGTAATAGAGCCATTGTTAGACGTGCAGTCATTGGTGTAGGGAGAGTAGAGCAGAGGAGAAGGCACACAGCCCTGAAGAAAGTAGAAATCTAGTAAAAAATCAGGAATGATGGTGTTGAAAGCAGAGCTTCATTCTTCAAAGACCACATGAATGTTAGGGCCATCTAGGTGTTGCACGATATAGTGTAGAGTTAAATGAATGGCATCTTCTACAGACCTGTTAGGTCCATATGCTAACTGCATATGATCCTGTTTTCATGGCATTCAAAAATGTATAAACAGTGCTGGATTTTTTTTATCTACTGTTTCATTTCAGTTACAAATAGAATGTACAGAAAGTCTAATAAAACAGAAACACACACAAAGACAAAATCTTGTTTCTTGAAATTGTGGAGCCATTACATAGACTTCCTTTCATTTTCTGCAGACCTACCCAAACCTTATTCAGAACTACTAATAGCCTAATCCTAACCTGTACCTGTAACCTGTATCCCTGACCTTGCTGTTACCATCACCTTAAAATTTAAAGAATTGCACCGTGGTGACCAGCTTGTGGTCCCCACAGGAAGAAAGTTCCCTAGAAAGTGAATGTATGAATAGGTTTTGGTCCGCACATTGTGGCATAACCCTGGTCCATACACACACACACACACACACACACACACCTCATGCTGTTAATAATACATCTTGTGATGAAGTTCCACAGTAGCTAAATCCATCAGTATGATTTCATGACTAATTTTATCAGTTCTGTGAGAGCTGGCAAAAGTACTTTATCAAGTATGAATGAATGAAACATCTTGAAATGTCATGGTCCACCTTGCTAGCGGTGGAAGAGGTAGAGGTGATCTGTAGAAATGTGAAGACACATATCTCAGTGGATTATCTGCACAGAAGAGAAGAAGAAAAAGCTGTACAGCTGTTCCTCCATGGAGGCTAAGCAAAATGAAACAGTTAAAAGGGAAACTTCCAGACTGCTGAAAGTTTTAGTTTTTCCATCCGTTGTTTACTTGCTGTCAGCTACCAAGACTAAATTTAAATGTGTTACAGAAATGTTGTGTGTAACTGGTTCAAGTCTCGTTTCCTGAAGTCTTCTGGCACAATGCTTCATGTGGCTACATTTATATGCAGCACCTCAATTTTCAAAGCTTTTTTCTCACTAAATGTAAATGAACTTTCTTGATATTAAATTTTTTTTTTTTTGTGTCATAATTGCCTCAAAGCCTCATAATAAATGTCAGTAATAAAAGTGATAGAATTGCAATGACACAATGAGGTTGTGCTATACTGTGAGATACTGGCACAGGCCAATGTCACATGTATATTATTCACAATTTTCATACCTATTTTTTTAAATGCTAATTTCACTGTAGTGCTAAAGTAGTCTTTTCAGGAAAGTCCCCTCCCTTCTTTCACTCTCTCTCTCTTTCTGTCTCTTTCAGTGCTTTGACTAAAAGAACGCAGGGAGTATTCAGTGTCGAACACACACCATTGTTCAGTCAGTCAGATGGTTATTATTGAAAAATGATGGAGCTCCATCCACTCGTTGTGATTCTCTGTGAGTAAATATTGCCTCTTATAATTTCATTAGAGTCAGTGATGTGCTATAGAGTTGTTACAATGCAGTCTGATGCCCTAAGCAACTAGATTGTTTTGTAAAGTAGCAGCATGGAGTTCAGCTGGTTTAAAAGTTTTCTTTTTTTTTTTTTTTTTTGCTGAAGCCAGAGTGCTCCAGTTCAGGGTCCATTAATGTTTATTTACATAAAGTATGTTAGCTTTGGCAGTGGTGGTGTTTAGTACCACTTTATTTTGGTCCCAATATCTGCGCATATTAATTCAGTATTATCATTATATGCCATTACCTGTGACTCCTTGTGCAGTCTCTTTCATCTCAGGTTATTGATATTATTCCAGATTTTTGTATATATGATTGTAGATAGGATTTTTAGTATTTATTCTTCCTGTTATATTGTTTACACCCTTATTACTATTACTGTCCTGTGTTTGTAACATTGAAAATGCACAGAAAGATGTTATCGGATCTTAAAAAACGAAAGTTGGTTTAATGAGAGGACACTTGGGAGAAAGGGCAGAGTCAGGGCAAATCTAAAATCAGAATCCAAAGACTCAGAATCCAATGAGACAATGAGTTCAGTACACTAGACATGAAATCAGAAGAGAAACGCTCAGTAAACCAGTAGAGTGACAATACCTCACAATGAGGGAAACAAACCAGGATGCTTTTAAAGTCTGAAGCAAATGAGCACAGGTGTGTTGCATTAGTAAATGGGTGGCTGTGAACAGGTCAGAGGCCTGTGATTGGCGGAAGGGGTAACGTCATAATGACAGGAATTCTGGGAAATGGAGTCCTGGAGCATTAGGCATGGGAGGAGAACCTGGAAGTGTGACAGTGTTGTGTGACTGCTTCTGGCTGCTAAATTTCCTTCAAGATCAATAAAGTTTCTATCTATCTGTTTTGGTCTTGCAATTGTAGACGTGATCAATGTGAACAGTACAATTGTAGTAGTGGTGATGAACAGTACAGTTGTAACAATGGTGATATTGAACAGTTTACGTTTACGGCATTTGGCTGACACTTGACTTATGTAGGTAGGCAAAGACAGTGTTAGGAGTCTTGCCCAAGGACTCTTATTGGTATAGTGTACACTCTCAGAAAAAAAGGTATGACATTGTCATTGGGGCAGTACCCTTTTTGTCAGTGGGGTGGTACCCTCAGGGGTACATCTCTATACCTTTAGTCAGGGAACATAACTGTACCATAATCCAGTGAAATTATATTTTATAAGTTGTACTGACTCCACACACCCTGTCTAGCCTCCAGGCTTTTTATTAAATGGTTCTGTTTTAAAACATTAGTTTATCAAAATATACAGATATACAAATAAAATAGCTGTAGTGTTAGGCAACCATGCAGTTGTAACAATATTGGTGATTATAGTAGTAATAATGTTGGTGGTGCACAGTGAAGTTGTAGCAGTGGTGGTGTATTTGTAGCAGTGATAGTAATGAACAGGGCAAGTGTTGTAGTGATGGTGTGCAGTTGTAGCACTAGTTGTGGTGAACAGTACAGTTGTAGCAGTGGTGGTATTGAACAGTGCAGATATTACAGTAGTGATAGTCAACCATGCAGTTGTAGCAGTGACAGCAGTGAACAGAGCAGTTATAGCAATGTTGGTGGTACAGTGCAGTTTTAGCAGTGGTAGTTGTAGAAGGACTGTTCTGTTTGAAGTGATGGTGGTGAACAATGTATTTGTAGCAACTGGTGGTACTGAACATTGCAGGTGTAGCAGTGGTGGTTCTGAACATTGCAGGTGTAGCAGTGGTGGTACTGAACAATGCAGGTGTAGCGGTAGTGGTACTGAACAATGCAGGTGTAGCAGTGAAGGTAGTGAACAATGCAGATGTAGCAGTAGTGGTAGTGAACAATGCAGGTGTAGCACTGAAGGTAGTGAACAATGCAGGTGTAGCAGTGATGGTAGTGAACAACACTGTTGTAGCAGTGATGGTAGTGAACAATGCAGATGTAGCAGTGATGGTACTGAACAATGCAGGTGTAGCAGTGAAGGTAGTGAATAATGCAGATGTAGCAGTGATGGTAGTGAACAATGCAGGTGTAGCAGTGATGGTAGTGAACAATGCAGTTGTAGAAGTGATGATAGTGAACAATGCAGATGTAGCAGTGATGGTAGTGAACAGTGCAGGTGTAGCAGTGATGGTAGTGAACAATGCAGGTGTAGCAGTGATGGTAGTGAACAATGCGGATGTAGCAGTGATGGTAGTGAACAATGCAGTTGTAGCAGTGATGGTAGTGAACAATGCAGATGTAGCAGTGTTGGTAGTGAACAGTGCAGGTGTAGCAGTGGTGGTAGTGAACAGTACAGGTGTAGCAGTGGTGGTAGTGAACAATGCATATGTAGCAGTGATGGTAGTGAACAATACAGGTGTAGAAGTGGTGGTAGTGAACAATGCATATGTAGCAGTGATGGTAGTGAACAATACAGGTGTAGAAGTGGTGGTAGTGAACAATGCAGGTATAGCAGTGATGGTAGTGAACAATGCAGATGTAGCAGTGATGGTAGTGAACAATGCAGATGTAGCAGTGATGGTAGTGAACAATGCAGTTGTAGCAGTGATGGTAGTAAACAATGCAGATGTAGCAGTGATTGTAGTGAACAGTGTAGTTGTAGCCATGATGGTGGTGAACAATGCAAGTGTAGCAGTGGTGGTGCTGAACAATGCAGGTATAGCAGTGGTGGTGCTGAACAATGCAGGTGTAGCAGCGGTGGTTGTAAATAGTTCAGTTGAAAGTCAGGAAATCAGGTCACTTTATTTGTAAATAAACAACGTTTAAAGTCATAGAATGACAGACACTGCAGCCTGTAGTTGATTCTCCAACTGTATAATAGATGATAAAATTTCACATTAATACTTTAAATCCTCTATTTCTCTCTCTCTCTCTGCTTTAGTGCTGATTGTATTCATCCACAGTGCACAAACACAAGGTGAATAACCTAAAAGTTTGGGCACCCTGGTCAAAGGGCGTTTTGTTGATTTCTTTTTAACAGCATAACTGCTGTTTATTTCCTAAATATAATCATTTTGGAGAAAAAAATAAGATATGAAATGTGGCATGTGCACACATCATAGCACTTTTTTTAAGTTAAGCTCAACACATAAATAGAAATTGTGCACTAAAATTTTAAATGTTTTCTGAGAGGCTTTCACATATTCTCACTTAGAAAACAACAAAAGTTTATTTGACTGGGTTGTTCAAAGTTTTACATATGACTGTAAATGCTTCATCAACTAACAGAAAGAGTTGTATTGTGTACACGTTTACAGTTTGTTCAGAGACAGAACGTGGAGGATGCAGTTAGAGCAAATGTGTAGATGGCTGTAGAGTGATTAGTTTCTGTGTATAAGCTGGAACAGTAGCTGTGATTGATCTTATTTTATTGTGATTGAGGCTTACTTTAATATGTATTGTAGTACAGAGTACTGATTACCTGTTTCATCATCTGATCTTTTGTCTTTAAATTAAAGACATGAAATAAATAAAGAAAAGAAAAAAAAATTATACAAAAACAAGAGCAAGAATTGAACACGTCAAACACTATCATAGGTACAACCCCAATTCCAATGAAGTTAGGACATTGTGTAAAACATAAATAAAAACAAAATACAATGAATTGCAAATCCTTTTCTACCTATATTCAATTGAATACATTACAAAGACAAGATATTTAATGTTCAAATGGATAAACTTTATTGTTTTTTGCAAATATTCACTCATTTTGAATTTGATGCCTGCAACACATTCCAAAGAAGTTGGGACAAGGGCAACAAAAGACTGGGAAGGTTGAGGAATGCTCAAAAAACACCTGTCTGTAACATTCCACAGGTGAACAGTTTAATTGGAAACAGATGAGTGTCATGATTGGGTATAAAGGGAACATCCTTGAAAGGCTCAGTCGTTCACAAGCATGGACGGGGCGAGGTTCATCACTTTGTGAACAACTGCGTGAGCAAATAGTCCAACAGTTTAAGAACAACGTTTCTCAATGTGCATTTCATCATCTACAGTCCATAATATCATCAAAAGATTCAGAGAATCTGGAGAAATCTCTGCAAGTAAGCGGCAAGGCAGAAAACCAACACTGAATGCCCGTGACCTTCGATCCCTCAGGCGGCACTGCATTAAAAACCGACATCATTCTGTAACGGATATTCCCACATGGGCTCAGGAACACTTCAGAAAACCACTGTCAGTGAACACAGTTCGTAGCTCCATCTACAAGTGCAAGTTAAAAATCTGCCATGCAAAGCGAAAGCCATATATCAACAATACCCAGAAACGCCGCCGGCTTCTCTGGGCCTGAGCTCATCTTAGATGGACTGACGCGAAGTGGAAAAGTGTCCTGTGGTCTGACGAGTCCACATTTCAAATTGTTTTTTGAAATCATGGACACCGTGTCCTCCAGGCCAAAGAGGAAATCCTTTTCAGGATTTCTTTTTTTCTCACTGTGAGATGACTTAGAATTTTTTAAGCAAAGTATCTGTAATGATTCATAATGAATTTACTTCCAATATCTTTTATTAATAAAACAAATGGAAGCCATTTCAGCTGGAAGGCTCTCATTCACTGCTCTTGTTTGGAGCACATGAGACACAGGCTACCACTCATCTGTGATAAAATTCTACCTGTTTTCTTCAGAAATTCTATAACTTCAGTTTTGGTCTCATTGTAGAGGGGGTGGTCGCTGTGTCAGTAAAATATCTTTGAGATGGGATGCTGTATCTCAGCTCCAAAGTGGGCAACATACCGTGAAAGCCCTGGTTCTCATTGATTCAGTACAGATGCAAATCCTTGGCAATAAAAGTTGCGATAGAGATAGATAGAGAGATTTGGGTGGAAGCTTTGACATTGCTTGATCGATGGTCCTCTGGTCGGCAGCAACTATAACCAGGTGGAAAATGGATGGAAATATGTAATATTGTTTTCCCTCTCAACTCCATGGAAGCTAAAGTGCTTCCATATGCAAGCTCAGGGGTTGGCAACCTGCAGCTCTTTTACTGTCCTGTTGTTGGTCCACATCAGAATTTGATTTCTAGGTAAAAATAAAATAATCCTTATTTGCAGTAAAATAAAGCTATACTGATCATTCTAACAACAATAAATGATCTCAAAGGTTTGAATTAATGTAGCCTATAACTGCTAGTTCACCAAGCCTAGTTCACTAAACTGAACATCCATAATTTGAAGGTAAATAGACTTATTTGCATTTATAATCACTCCAGTTGGCTTCCTGATACATTTAATCTGCAAAGAGAAACTGTCAAACATAAAAAAACACATTAAACTGAAGTCAGTTTCTAGTTCTCCAGGTTAGAATTGTCCTGTTTGACTTTAAAGGTGCAGCAGTTACATTCTGGCGCCTCAGGCACCATTTAAGGTGGAACGGAAAACTTTGAACAAGAAGCTGGAGAACGAGAAATTGACTTCAGCCTCGTAAAAAGTAGAACACTGAGAGACATTTTACAAGAAACTGTTCTACTTTTGTGGAAAAGTTTCCAGCTGAGCTAAAGCTTAGAGTAGAGCAGAGTAAGTCTGCATTTTTGTTAGCATTACATTTTTTACCCTACACTAAAACATTAGCACATCCTGAGATTTACTGCCAAGATGGTAAAATGGACTCAAAATGTTGTGGCTCCCAAGGTGGTTTGATTATTGCTGAGAGGACTAAAAATGACACTAATTAATGTTTGGGATGTGACCCGTGCACTAAATTCTAATGTAGTGTGCCACCACAGACTGTCTGGGCGCTGATTTTTGACATTTGCGAACTGATTCAGGATTGTCCACGTCCGCATTGCAATGCATCTAAGAATCAATTTTCCCCCCACCCCTCATCAGCACGCAGATATTTGCTGTTCTAATTTGTGGTCAAAAATAAGTTTGCTGTGTCTGATCCCTCTCTTTTCTCTAATCATATTTAGTCTGATAAATACATATAGTCAAGCTTTCTAAACTAACATATCGCTGCTGTCAAAACAAAATCTTGTATCTCCAAAATGGTAATTTTACAGGAGAAACAAAAAACATGCTTTACTTTTAATGTAAGTCAATGGAACCAGAAGTTTCTCCAAGTCATTTTGGGCTGTTTTTTTTTAGTCCATTCATCATGAAATTTACATACAACGTAAAGGCCTACAGGCATCTTCAAACTATATCAAAAGCTGAAAAACGACAAAAATGGAGATATGAGGTTTTGTTCCAACAGTAGCGATTGGTACAAATAATGTAGAAATACATTGAATTAATTTTATTTCGCATCAATTTATCACAGGTGGCACGGTGGCGTGGTGGGTAGCGCTGTCGCCTCACAGTGAGGAGGGCCTGGGTTCGATTCCCCGGCCAGGTGACCAGGGTCCTCTCTGTGTGGAGTTTGCATGTTCTCCCCATGTCTGTGTGGGTTTCCTCTGGGTTCTCCGGTTTCCTCCCACAGTCCAAAGACATGCAGTCAGGCCAATTGGACATGCTAAACTGCCCCTAGGTGTGAGTGTGTGAGTGTCTGTCTGTCTGCCCTGCAATGGACTGGCAACCTGTCCAGGGTGTATCCTGCCTTTCGCCTGAAGACTGCTGGGATAGGCTCCAGCACCCCCCTGTGACCCTGACGGAGAAGCGGCTTAGAAAATGGATGGATGGATCAATTTATCACACATTTTAGCAACTAGTCTGTGGGGTCAGTTGTTTGCATTCCCTACTCTTAGCTGAATTGTTTATAAACAGTTGGTGCAGACAACAAAGTTTAGGTTTCATTTATACCAGAGATGTGTGGGTCACTTGTATGTTGTTGCTTAATAATAGGTGCATTTTTCAGGTATGTAATTACTGTATTATTGTAGCCCAAGTTATATACAGAATTTGTCCACCATCTGTGTCCTGAACTGTGCTGTTAGAGTTAGCAACAGTTGGCTTGGGACTGAACCCACAATGGAGCTTCCCCTAACTGACTCAGTCACTAAGCAATATTTCAATACAATATTAACAAATAAATAAAAAGAAACAACATCTAAACAAAGCAACAAAGAAGAAGGGCAAAAACGGCGGCTAAATTTTTGTTCCCTTTAAAACAAAACAAACCAAAAATAAACAACAACAAGTAGGGAGACAAGAATTACACATTGTAATTTGCAATACAAATAACAAAATTAACTGCACATCATTGGACCCTACAAGGGAGGACACTGCAAATAACACTCAATGGCTACAGGGAATGTAATAGCATAGCATACATGCTATGCTAACATAGCAATTCATCATAATACCATATAACATTAAAAAAAAACACACATATGCTTCAAACCAAATAGCATGAACTCAGGGGTACACCTATCAGGGCACAGAGGATCGGTCAGCCATTAATCTCCTGACACACACTGAAATGACAAACATCTGTGTCCACTCTTAAAAACCCAAACAGGAAAGCAACTCTGCATTTAAAATAAGAATCTAGGAAAGAGAGCACCTCCAACATTACTCAAATAGAAGAACCCACCACAACAGCAGTGAGAAAGCCAGCTGAACCTCAAATAAGCCATTCTGACACACATAAATACAGACTACTTAAAGAGGTGGGTGTGTCCAGCACTCCTGGTTCTGTGTAGTAACAAGTGTGCCTGTGTGGGTCTTCCTTAAGGAGACATCAGATTACATGACTTTATTATTGTAATGCTTTCTATTAGATTATAGTTACGTTTTTAACAGGTAATCTGATTAGTGATCTATCCAGGAATACAGCAAGTAAACCTGCCCACCCTGATGTTCATGTGTGAGACATCAAGGACAGCATGTTTATATTGCCTAATTCCTAATTCCTCATCTCTGTTATGACAATAAATTGACAATATATTGACAATAAATGAGTCTGTTATGTCATATCTGTAACCCAGTGTAACATATGGCCTGGAGTAGCTTATTGCTTTTATAAAATGGCAAAAAATAAGGCAAACAATATGATAAATAAATTTGTTGTAAGTTGTATTATTTCTACAATAACCTTAATGAACATCAACAATACGTATACTAATAATTATTATTACAACAATTATTTCTGTTATTATTATATTATTACTTTTAACAACAGTTATTGTAACTATTAATTGTATAATAATGATTAAATCATTCACTTTATTATTATTATTATTAATATTATTATTATACACTTTACAGTAAAGTGCTTTGCAATCCTAAAAATATTATAAGAACAACTGAAATTTTTATTTGAACAAGTGTTACTTAAACAAAGTGCAAAGAAGTGAATACATATAAATAATATATGAAAAAAATGAAAACAAATACATTAAAGCAAATGAATGAAATAAATAGATTTTTTTGCACTGTAGTTCATTAACAGTAGCTGTATTTATCACTAAACTTCTCAGCCAAATGTTATTCAATGAAGAGTTCATTTTAATGACTTGGCTCAACAATACAGAATTCTGGTGGTAAATATTTTTCCATCATGTGTTTGATTTGGTGACTCTGAAGCAACATAATTGGTGCAGATCACAGATCAGTCCTTGTGTTGAGAGCATTACTGTACTCTCCACACTCCTGGTTTCTATACTGTCTCACTCTTTCCTACAGATTCTGATGTGATCCTGGAGAACATTGTTCATCCTCTGACTGATGGAGATCCTCTGACTCTCGCTGTTTATATCGCTCAAAGCCCTCAAACCTCACAGCCGATTTCTATACGGGCGGATTTCTCCTCCAGACCCAGACTGCAGGAGAGATGACCATCAGTTCGGTCTCTAAGTCACATGAAGGCCTCTATCACTGTAAACACCCAGAGAAAAGAGTCACCAAAGAGCTGGATCTCAGTCAGAAGTGAGAATGCATGATGTTTTTGTGTTTCATTATGTAAAAATATAATGATTTATTTTAAACAGTACAGTAAACAAAGTGTTTAAATACAATTTCTTGCCTCTTTCTTTCCTCAGTCTCAGGTTCTGAATCTAGTCATTGAACAGCAGGAGTCGTGTTGGCACTGAGTTTAACCTTTTTGATTATTGTCATACTGGGCCTGTTTTGGTGGTGTTACAAGAAGAAGAAAGGTTTGAAAATAATCCCTTCATCTGTATAGACAGTGTACTCAGGCTGCTTCAAGAGAGAACATTTCTGTGATTATAGACAAAAGTCATTTATAATTGTAATTTGTAGATATTTTTAAATGGCTAACAAATACGTGTAATTGAAAAAAGTATGTAAGATATATTTTTAGACTTTTAGAACTGGTTTACTGTACAGGATCTTTAACTCCACCTGCTGGAAATCAGCAGAACACCAGTCAGAGCCAGAGGCTGTCGGGACCTGAGAGCTCTCACTCAGCATCAACTGCACTGCAGGCTGGTCAGTTTAAACTACGACTACCAAACCAGCATTAAGTTTTTACACTAGTTAATCCCTTTCACAAAAAATGCTATTTGTTCTTCAGTAAGTATTGATCACGTGTTAATGTTGATAGGGATTATAGTTGTTCTGTTTTTTTTTCAACAGATTATCTTTGTCAACAGTGGCACAGTGGCAGACCAGCCCAGTGATGTAACTTATGCTGTGACTACTAAAAACAACCTCAGAGGAAAAGGTAAAAACTGCATCTCTGCAATAACAGAACCTGTTCTCTGTTAACTTGGTTTTAGTGTTGAACTAATTAGATTTCTTTATTAGATAATGCTGTGAGGGATGTGACATATTCCCAAATTAAGGTGAAAAGCTTGGAAGGTAAAGGTAAGCATGACCTACTGCATGTTACTGTAAAAGAACACATTCATTTTGGTAACACATTACACTGGCTGTTACAGTACAAACCACTCAGACAGAATAATTGTATAAGAACGTATTTATCAGGCATTTGTTTGTTTGTTTGTTTGTTGGTTTGATGATGATGATGATGATGATGATGATGATGATGATGATGTGGCCATGTGATGCACTTTACTCACAAGTACAAACAAAACAAAAAAACAAGGCAGTGGTTTAAGAAATAATGTAAAAGGAAGAAAACTGATAACTGTATTTTCACACATATCCACACACAAGAGGGGATTGTTATTAGTGACATTAAGTAGGTACCTAAGACCACAGCAGTTCTTTTAGGTGTTTTTTTTTAATGAAAATTTTGTGGCCGTTTTTTTTTTTGTTCATTTATTTTTCTGGAACAAAAAAAGAATTTGCAGCAGTCTGTTGCTGTTGTCGCTCAACATGAGGACCAAAGAGGTGTCAATCCCAATAAAGCACAATATCATGTTTATGAACAGTCGAGTCACATTCACATTAAACCTGGTTAAACCTGGTGGTTTGAGAAAGGCCCTTCCCAAACCACTACCACATGTGCGGAAGCACATATTTTCTTGAATGTCAAAGCATCATGCAGCATTAAGATTTCCTTCACTGGTAATAAGAAGCCCAAAAGCACATGACAACAGCCCCAGAACATTATTCCTCCTCCAGCTTTACAGCTGGCACTATGCATTTGTGCAGGTAGCATTCTCCTGGCGTCCAACAAACCCAAAAACAACCCAGAGAAGACTTTTCCACTTCTACGGTGTCTAGTGGCGATGTGCTTTACACTGCTCCACTGTTCAAGTACAACTTAAAAAAATTTTTTGACTTTTTTATGCGCTTATGTGGTCCTGTTTTGCGAGTTTGTGTGGCCTACAGTTTCATAGCTTATACTGTTGCTCCTAGATGTTTCCATTTCACAATAAAAACACTCATAGTTGACAAATCTATCAGGACACATACATACATATATATATATATATAATGAACATGCTTTTTTCAAGTCATTCTTTCATGGCTGTGCATGAGTGTTGTTGTTGTCTTGTTGCAAGATCCACTTACAGTTCAGCTTTAGCTTTTTGACAGAAGACTGCAAACTGGTCAGAACTTGGGGTAGGAACCATAATATTTCCTCCACCTTGCTTTTTTTAGTTAAAAGATGTTCTATTTTGTCAAAAGCAGTTTTTGGTTTTCACCACATTATGCTGAGCATTGAGGGCAAACAGCTCCACCATCTCATCCAAACAAAGCATATGTATGATCTTTACCACATGTGTGATCACATTTCAGTTGCCTATCGATATTTTTTTAGATCAGCACCCCACCATTACAGATTTCAGCCCCATTCCTAGCAATATAGTGGAGTTGCAGAAAGGTGATGGGAAATTCAGGCCCTTAATTGAGAAAGTCAGCTCAGAAAAGGTAGACAGTAAGGCCACAGACAAAGAACACTTTTCTCATGATTGAAGGAAAGATGTACAGACATAGCAGAACTGGAAAAGAGTTAGTGGTTCCTATAAGTTTGAAGCCTATGGTTTTTAAGCTTGGGCACTCTGTCCCCTGGGTGAAGCATTTAGGGCTACAGAAGACAGTGCTTGGGTGTAGCTAGCAGATTCTACTGGCCAAGGCAATACCTGGACATAGCAGAATATTGCAAATCATGCCAAAGGTGTCAGATCACCTCACCAGCTAAGAAAGGAGAGACAGACCCATTAATGACAAGTTATCATGGAAAAGAAACGTAGTCAAAAAGTACTCATCCTACTACCAACTGCTAGCAAAGTGGCAAGGCACATGTGAGGTACAGTGGAAAACTGGCTTAGTCACCTACAAATTCAACCTACCTGACAAGTTAAGAAAAACTCAAGTCTTCTGAATCAACTTGCTGAGACCATAGATGGACAGACCAGAGAATAGAGCTGATCAGCTATGAGCTTGAGAGGTTGAGGATGAGGAGGATCCCAGACCTTTCACACTTCTCACAGACCCAACAGCAAGACTTGCAAGAAAGGATCTCAGAGAGACCTCTTAGTAAAGAGCCAGGAAAAAACAAAGTAATGCACCATGACATCTAGCTGCTTTCAACACAACCCATCTGACATTTTTGAGCCTTTAAAAAGTAAATGATGAGGCCTAGTTGTTTTAGTTCCACAATGGACTGAAGTTCTGCATCTATTTCTTGTAGATGAATGCAGTTTTGGCATTCAAACCCTACCTAATGACAGGGGTGGATGAGTTGGTCAAGCAACTGGGCAAATAATGTACTTGTTACACATTGTTTAAAGGGTACAAGTGCTGGTTCATGGTAATGCCCATCAGATTCCATGGAGCTGCAGACACATATAAATTCCTGATGGACAATGTCTTGCAAGGAATGGGGGACTACACATCTTACATCAATTATAACGTTGCTTTCAGCAACTTATGGGACGAAGGCACTTGTGAAAAGAGAAAAAGGACATGAAGGGCTAGCTATAAAAAAAACAGCATGCTATACTGTATTACATATAGTTGTTGTTGGAAGAAAACCTTGTAACGTTTTTCAGTTTTTGACATCATTTGAAAACACCTGTTGCTCTTTACATGGTGTGAAATTTTTATGAAGATTGTAACAAAAGAAACATCCCAAAATTGCTTGTTTTACTTGTAATTATTACAAAATTCTGGTTCCATTGACTTACATTAAAAGTAAAAGTAGTTTTTTTCCTTCTTCTGTAAAGTTACCATTTTGAAGATATGAGGTTTTCTTCTGACAACAGCGATATATCTTAGAGAATGTGTTGTTGGGGTTACAGCTCAGATGTGTTTGGAGAAATAGTTTTGAAAGCTACCAAGAGCCTGTTTTCTTTGTGCATGTTTTACTTAGCCATTCCTTTTTGTTTAGTGTTTGTTCATGTGCCAGCTGTGCTGTCTTCACTGTGGGATTCTTGGAAAATATATGTCCTCATGTGGAAGAACTTCCACTTGTCTGCTATGGCCAGACAAACACCACAAAGTTTACCCTAGCATCCCATTTGAATTATTCATCTAATGTTTACATCTGCAGTGGCTTGTCCCACCTCAAGCCTTCTCGTCTGAGGCTCCCTGGGCACTGGCCCCAGTGGCGCAGTAAATAATCCATCCCAGCCTTCTGTACTTTGACTCATCTCCACTGTGAATACAGAACGGAAGAGTCATCAGGGAACTTCTGCATGAGCTTAGAGTTCTAGAGGTTTGATGTGTAGATGGTGAAGAGGTCAGAAGACAAGACAAGTTTCCCATGGTGCTCCAGTGCTGCTCACCACCATCTCTGAGACACAGTTCTGGAGCAACCTGGTTTGCACTAGATTTGTTTCCAGTCACGGAGGCAGGACAGTACTGAAGGCACTAGAGAAATCAGCATTTTAATGACTTTTTTTTTAGTCTGCAGGACGGTCATCTGTGATTGGCTGGATACTGCTGCATGTGTAGCATTTGATTAGTTCAGGACTATGTTTTTAGATGTTTTTTAACAGTAGATTTACAGTGGGGAATGAACTCTGCCTCTGTTCTCTCTTAGATGATCCAGTTGAAACCAGCGATGTGACTTATGCTGAAATTGAACTGAAAGCCTAGAAGAAGGGAAAGAAAGAGCAAGACAGGGACTGTTTGCTTAAAGGTGGGATCAAAAGACAATATCTGAATATATAAGTGATTTGCAAGATAAAAAGTTTTTTCTCAAAAAACATCCCATATACAAGGATAAAACATTGCTCGTTTTGTTGTGGTCTCTTGTCCACGGTTAGGGAAGACCACCGCAGATGCAGATACTGTCTACTCAGAACTGAAGGAGAATACAAACAAAGGTCAGTTTCGTAAGCGATGAGTGGTGGTGTTATGCAGATTCACCAAAAATAGCATTTAGAGTTTTAAATAAATTAGGGTTATAGTACAGTTGTACGCAAAAGAGTAGGCACTTCTGGCGCATTTGCATCTTTTGCTGATTCTGCAAATGCAAATGCCTAGTTAATTTATATTTGATTGAAAAACATTATAAAATAGTAATTGTGGCATGTGCAAAAGTGCAAAAGAACAACCACCCTTTTTTGTAGATAGCTAGGGGTCTTTCTATTCATGCTTCAGAAATTTTCACCCACTTCCTTGCAGAATGCTCTACTAGATACACCCACCTTGTTCCTCCACCTTGCAGGAGTCAGAGACAATAGCTCATCTGCTGCTGCACAGTTTGTGTTGATCATCCTCTAGTCCATTATCACTGGACACTGAAAACTCCAGCAGCACTGCTGTGTCTAAAACTGCCCTCTGGCCATGCGTGAAGCTCTATATGTTGGAGACATATTCAGATATGTTACACACTTCTCTCGAAAATACATACAAAGACTTTCCAAATCGGTGGGTTCCAGGCTTTATGATGGGTTTCACGGTGCCAGCAGGTGTCGCCAGCGTTGCTTCACCAACTATCGTTTCACTACAGATTGCAGTTAACAGATGTGTGCTGCACGCATTAACCCCTACTGTAGAAGAAGGAGGACTCCCACAGAATTTACTTTTCTCAAAACAGCTAAAGCTGCCAGTGAGGGTGCTAGTACCCTCCATATTAGTCCATATATTCCAACATTAAAGCCGCGGCGTCTCTCTGCGCTCGTTCTCCTCAGCCTGAGTCTGGCCCGCACTAGAGGGCAGCACCGCTGCTGTGCGGTGCAGTAAAGCCTGAGTTTGCTGAGGAAGAAGACTCTGGCCCGAGGACGCGCAGCCCTGTCTCGCGTGGAAGGCGCGTGTTTGAGAGGACTGCTCGTTTTTATTTTAGTACGTAAACGAAACTGTTACGCTTTATTAACTACGGTCTGCACCCGCTGACTGTGTTTATTTGGCCCATTGTTTTTGCCGGTGTGTGTCTCTGGCCCCTTTGTCTGGTTAATAGCGCTGCACCGTCGCCTTACAGTGCTGATAGTCCGCTAAGCTAACTGCATGGATTTAGCTTATTGGTGGTAAAATGTGGCTTTATATCTATGAACACTGTTCAAAATGACCCATAAATAGGCAGTCTGTAGTTAGAGTTGCCCCTTTCCCTTTAATTAAAGGGGAACTCCACTGATCTTTTAAAACGTGTGCACGTGATAAACGGTTCTCACGTCAATAAAAATCATTCTGAGTGGTTCGATCTGAAGTTCGTTGTTTAGACACTGGACAAGTCAGGATCGTTCACAGTGGAGGTAATGGACTCCACACGTCTGTGGATTCTAACCTCTCTAAAAGCTTCCTCACGTTTACATGAAACGGTTATGAAGACATTACCTGGTGTCTGAGACGTTTTACAGTAGTGTTGTGATAAAAGTCTTTAGTGTAAACTGTAATTGAATCCGTTTATTTTTAACCCATTGACGATGGGAGGATACAAGACAGGTGATCTGAAGCGAAAGCCTTTTTTCCAGATTGACCGCTATTTTACAGTCAACGACATTACATTTGAAAGCTCAGAAGACGTGTGTAGGTTTAGTGGTTTTGGATAATAAGTAAAATGACTTCTTCCATTGTAGACGTCTTGACTCCTGGTTCCTATAAAAGGCACTGTAAAGAAATCTGAATCTGTACATTTTCTACAAATGAACCATTTCACATGAACCAAAACAGTGTTTCATTTAAATCATCTGTTCAAAGACTTGCCTTCAGTGTCATAGACAATGTACTATATGCATGCAGACATATTTTGCATTCTATACAGGCTTTTTGGCTGAAGACCACCAGCAGGTATAACAAACAGATCCAGGAATGTCCAGATCATATTATGGTGGTTTAAATGGTTTTGATTCAGGTCTACACGGTAGTTAAATTCTTGCTACTGAAACTGTCGTTTGTCTTTTTTTTCCACTTTTTATGTTTCTCTCTAGGTCCTCAATGTATTCCTATTACCTTACAGAACATGACTGAGGTGTTCAGCAGTAACTGTGAGGCCGTCCTGCAGCGCACTGTAGGTGCGACTGCCGCTGAATCAGGCAGCCAAGCTGGAGATCTAGAAGAGCTGTATCAGATCAGCGACACCTGCCGTTTCATTCAGAGTAAACATTTCAAGAAGGTAAAGGTTCCTTTTCACATGCTGTTTCTATATGAAAGGGGAATTATGTGTAATTCAGTAAATTAGTGTAAACAAAGTCATTCAGAGTGGTTTAATGGAACCTTGTATAAAATGTACCTGAGATCTCTTAACGATTGTAGTGATGGCATCCAGGGGGCGCCATGTCTACAACACAAATATAGAGAAGGGTCTAGCTGCAGATATGCACTCTCAGCCTGACATGCCAGCTTATTAATGATGGCAGTGCCGCTCTGCCACAACAGTGTTATTTGTCGGTTTTATGAGGAAAAACAGTGAACCAGGTATTGGACAACAAAAGTTACACTGAACATATATTAATGTTGCCATACTGATAATAAGGCAATTAAATGTGGAAACTTTCCCAATAAAACCGACCACGACGATAAGATATGAATGTCAGGTTTATTCACAGAAAAAACAAACAGGCTACCACTGAAACTTATGAAAGCCACGCCTAAGACGATTAGAACCTCTAGGAATAAAGCACAAAGGCTTTGTTTCCTAACGGGCTTTGGCTTGATGGTTATCATTAGACACCATTAGGGAATGAACAAATGTATATGGAATCAGTCCCAAAACACCTGATTGAATAAAAACCAGATCATTTTAAAGCTTAGTAGAACATGGGAATATCGGATGGGTGTCGGCCTCTATTTAAGGTTTCAGTATTGGAAACGTGGTATCATGCCATGTCTACTCGAAACTAGTTCATATGAAACATCTCTGATAAACAAGTGATGCATGAGAATATTTGTTGAATATTGACATCTTTATTTTATCTAAATCATCATTATGTCCTATGTTTCAACACAGGTAGCTTTGCAGTTTCCAGATGAACTTCTAGTAGATGCTGTAGCAGTCTCTGCAGCGATAGAGAAGGAGACTAGAGTAAAGGTGTATATTTTAGGCGACACCTCCTATGGCAGGTAAGAACTGCTATCATTAGTCAGTATTTGTATTGACTGCTTGACCACACATTATTAGAACTTATACAAGTAAGCATTTTCTGTTTTTTGGTTTTCCTCCTCAGCTGTTGTGTAGATGAAGTAGCTGCAGAGCATGTAGGGGCCGACTGCATCGTGCACTACGGCCGTTCATGCCTCAGTCCGTCCAGAAGGCTTCCCCTCATGTATGTGTTCGGGAAGAGACCTATCGACGTTCAGAAGTGTGTTGACACATTCAGAGAGCTCTACCCTGACACTGAGAGTCATGTTGTCGTATTATATGATGTCACCTACTCGCATGCCATAGGTAAGCAAATTGGATTATATCAGTCTTCTTACTGCTACAGTGTGCAGTTTCTGGCAGGCTGCATTTATGGCATGGCATGAGTATATTTGCTTTCTTGTTTATAAAGTGATGGTGCAGTCACACACATCTGGCAAACTGAAAATCCAGTCATCCAGTTACATTTGATCACATAAAGTATGTAGAAAAAGAGCTGAAACTTCTACATAATTTATCCTCAAATTAAATCTGACATCCTCCACTTTACATAACAGAAAATGTCAGTATCCAATTACTTACGGACCAGATTTTAGGAGAGTGCGTTAAATTACTGAAAAAAACTTTCTGTTCTAGTACAAAGCCCTCCAGTGTTTTCTACTTAATTCATTTAGTAGAGATGTGCCTACAGTTTCTGTTGCTTGTAAATAAATAAATAAATAAAATAAAGTGCTTTAGTTTCACCCTTTTGTGGACACATTTATACTTGCTCATTTTTATCTGTATATTACTGTGAAATTAGATCAGAAAAAAAAAAATCATACTCACATTGCACAACCTGAGTGCAGAAAGACCTAGACTCATTAAGGCAGTATGCACAGTGTATAGCCTGAGGCTGGGTTGAGTTCTTGCTGGAAATATGTCTAATCACTTATCTAGTAGGACGTTATGCTGCTAAAAAAGTCTCTCTAACCCCCACCCCTGCAAAGCATTTTGTACCATCACTGCCAAACAAATTTTTGCGGTGTATTAGGCTGTTTTAAACATTATATTTTATTTTTTATTTGCTTTAAAAGAGGTTTACTATTTGCTAGCATTTCAACTTGACATAATACTACTACTGCTACTACTACTAATAATGCAGTGCTGTATCTCTGTAACATATATAATAAATATCCATCAACATTTTAAACATCTAACATATCTTTTCTCTTTTCAGATGCCTTCAGAAAGCTCTTGAGTGCCTCCTATCCCAAAACTGTCTTCTCTGTTCTAAAAGCTGATCATTTTGATGGTCAAGAACAAATCCATGGACTGGTTGCAGGTGATGCTAATTCAGACTGTATGGACGACACAGTCGTTCATAAATTTGGCAGAGAGTTTTGTTTGGCAGAAGGCAAGAGTGTAGAGGACTACAGCATGTTCTACGTTGGTCGTGAGGGTCTCACTCTTGCCAACTTCATGATGACCTGGAACCGCTGTGCCTTCTGCTCATTTGACCCTGAAACGTCCACCGGGCGAAATGAATCGATTAATATCAACAAGGCGCTGATGAAACGCTACTATGCCATTGAGCGGGCAAAGGATGCCAATGTGGTGGGCATCCTGGTGGGCACACTGGGTGTGGCCAACTACCTGAGCATCATTGAACAGCTGAAAGAGAGTATTCGTAAGGCTGGCAAGAAAAGCTACATGTTTGCAATGGGCAAGATCAATGTGGCCAAATTAGCCAATTTCTTGGAGATCGATGTGTATGTGTTAGTTGCTTGTCCAGAGAACTCACTGCTGGACTCAAGTGAATTCTACAGGCCAGTGGTGACACCCTTTGAGATGGAAGTGGCCTGCAATAAGCATCGGGAGTGGAGTGGAGAATACGTCACAGACTTCCGAGACCTGCTTCCTGGTATGTGCTTCCCTCTAGACTGTGAATATTTTTGCTTCACTTTGTTTTTTCTTCGTGTCGGGCACATCCAGCGTAAAATTCAAAGTGTTAATAATGTTTGCTTCAACATGGCAACCAATCAGCTGGAGCAAGTTGAATTAGTGTATTTACATTTTGTATTTACGTATTTATTTTGTTCTTTTATATGTATGTGTGTGTATGTGTACATATATATACACAATGGTTAAAACATTTTTTCTTCCACTTGACAGCACTTTTTTTTTTTTACCGATTGAACTGCAAGGGAGACTTTCTTCAGTGATGTGGTGTAATTAGCTGTACAATTATTTGTTCATTTGAAAAGGATTTTTTTTCTTGGTTTCATTTATACCTGAGTTCATTCATAGTTATTGGATGTGTGTTGAAACTCCCATCTGTGCTCCTGCCGAAGTACAAGGCTGCTACAATGGTATAATAAGGCAGAATTTTTATTAAGATCATATATGAAGTGTTGGGTAAAATAAAAAGTCATGATATTTTCCAAAAATGGCGACCAGCCACTTCATTAAAATGTATCTGCGCTCATTGTCAATTTTGGGGCAATCATGGGCTGGAGGTAAGGGAACTGGCCCTGTGACCGGAAGGTTGCCAGTTCGATCCCCAGCGGTGACAGTATATGACTGAGGTGTCCTTGAGCAAGACACCTAACCCCAAAGTGCTCCCTTGGCGCCGTGGATAGGGCTGCCCACTGTTCTAGGCAAGTGTGCTCGCTGCCCCCCTAGTCTGTGTGTGCTCACTAGTTTGTATGTGGTGTTTCACTTCACGGATGGGTTAAATGCAGAGGTGAAATTTCCCTGTCGTGGGACTAATAAATAAGTAATAAGTATCACTTTTGTCAGCTGCAGTCCGTCTGTTTCCCTGTATACTTTGTTAGCCCCCATTCACCCTGTTCTTCAGTGGTCAGAACACCTCAGGACCTCCACAGAGCAGGTATACATCTGCCTGGATTAACATTACAGAGAGTACATGTTTTGTAATATACATTATTGAATATAACCTTCATTTTGTAGAGTTATGAATGCAGTTGAGTGAATAAAATGCAGAGTCACTGCCCTTCCAGAGCACAGTAAATACATCTAACATCAGTCAACATACCTGTAAAATGTACTCATCTGTCTGATGGCAGTATTTTTTGTAAGTAAATATTGACTGATATCATTATGATTCCAATATCATCTATCAGCACCAGCAACTAGAAGTCAGTATTATTGTTTGACACCAGTGCCTGTATAGCAGGTATAACCCAGGACTAACAGCTGGGGAAGATCAATGAATAATCTTGCTGTAAATATCAGAAGTACATACTGAATCTTTCGCTTTTTATGCCACTACTGGCTTCCTACTGACATTGAGCAACAGCTCAAAATGTTTAAACCTCTTAGCTTATGTGATTTTATTGGCACAAACTCTATTTTTGTTGCTTTGCTGTAGTCCTTTTTATCTTCATCGACAGTAGTTTGCTAAGCCCTTTGCTCTGTGTGAGACAGTTTCAAGGACACCAGTCTCTTCATTCAAAAGCTTGTCTTTTTGATTGTGTTGTATTGTAGGCAGCTTCTGTTCTTGTTGGAAATGAATAGGCTGTTGTGTTGGCACTGAGTGTACACCTTCTACAGGTCCAACAGGACAAAGAAGCTCCTTTACTACAAATGACTGTTTTGTCACTCTACAGTTAAATTATAAGGCTCACTACCCTCACAGTTCAGAGCTCCATGTCCAGCACTGTTTTGGGCTACCATATATCAGCTCTGTAATCCTTGTGAAGCAGAAAACATAGCATTGATATTTTAATGTTTTTTGATTTTGTAAGTGAAAATAACACATTGTCTACAGAAAACAGTGTGTGTTTGTGGATGTATGTGCGTGTGTGCTAAGTTGTCTCAGGAAGCATCTAATTTGAATTACTTCTAACAGGCGGGAGCAGTCATGTGGACTTCCCAGAGCCAGATGAGTCTGCTAATGAAGAGGACATAACAGATGTGTCACTGATCACTGGTGCCCTGCGTGCTTCCTGTTTACGTCCGACAGACGGCTCCTCAGGGTCTTCGTCACTTGTCATCAGGAATCAGACTCTGACTGTGGCCAACACAAATACTGCAGGTATGTAACAGAACCTGCTCAAACACTAGCATTTATCAGTCCAAGTTGCATTTGAGTATAATAATTTAACAACCTGAAAAAATGCTTTGCGGTTAACTTACCAAAATGGTTACCAGTTTCATCTGTAATACCAGGAAGAAGAATAAAAGTGGAGAACATGGCAATCCAGTACAAAAATGGATAGACTTCTTTTATATGCACATTGGTATAAACAAATAGTGCATCTATTCCACTTTAGATTTAGAGACATTTTACTCCATGCTTTTGTTTTATTCTACTGACATTCAGCTGAAAAAATAAGAAACCATAGAAAGCACAGAGGCATTTCACGCACTAGTGTTTAAACATTATTTTAGGAAATGAATCACACTACACAATCACATACTTCTGCAGTCTTAAAAAAATATTTTTGTACTGTATTGTATATTTTCCAGTTGTTGTAATTTTGACACTATGAAGTTTGATCAGTAGGATGGACAGTGAACTACTCGACCTCACGCTCCACCTACCAGCTTGGCCATTGACTTATGAGTTACTGAAAGCTGTCGCTTTATTTTCTCTTTACTGAAAGTGTGCATAAATTAAGGTGTGCTTCATGTAAATAATATGAAAATATGAGAATTTTTTCAATACATCAACACACACTAAAATTATAAGTGGGCAAAAAATAAAATGCAAGAAAAATATAGGACATGGACCATTAATTATGTTTCTCATAATAAAACATTGTTGTTTTCTGTTGGCAGCATCGTTTCTTGCTGGCCGTAGCTGGCAGGGTTTGGAGCCTAAGCTGGGGGAAACGCCGGTAGAGAAAGCTCTGGAGGGAAGACGAGGTATTGCTATTGCTTATGAAGAGGAGGGTACAGACAGCAGAGACTGCCTCATCTGACTGTACCACAGCACAGTGCACAGCAGTGTCTCTGCAGTACAGAAGGAAATGAGAAATGCTCTCCACTGCAGCATATTATGTCATATTGCAGTGCATTGGAACCACACATAAAATTTTAATACATGCCCTTTTTTGGGCAGTGCAGCTGTTGGACTTCTGTGTGTGTGCCGTGCTGCTGAAAGATAAAGGTGCAGTATTACAAACTTAAGCACTAATGTTTCAGTGGTTAGGTGAGTAAGGAAAAGCTATGAAGGACCCATATATAAACCAAAACGGAGTTTTTGGTGAGCAGGTGGGTGAGTACATCGTAACATAAGAGTGTCAAAACACATTATGCCCAGAAAAGCATATTTGGACAATTTCAATCCAATACCCTCTTATTATTCAGCCCTGCTGAACCCATATATCTATAATCAATTTACGCAAAGCTACAATTACCTATCGTCTACACAATTATCTATATATAATTTCTTGAGTCCATCAAGAACCAATGTAAAAGCTATAAAATCTGTACAGTCATATGTGAAAGTTTAGGTACCTGGTCACATTCTACACTCAGCATATTTATTTGCTGAGTTTAACATATTGTAAAAAATTAAACAAATGTGGCATATGCAAAGGTTATGGCAGATTTTGTATCTTATTTTCTGATGTGTATTTTATGCAAATAAACAAATCATGCACAGAAATTTGCCGGAAAAAGGCAGAACGTGTGTTAAAGGAGTACTTGGAAAACAAAACATGTACTTTGACCAGGGGTGTTCAACCTTTTGCATATGACTGTAGCTGTAAACCTGAAGGGTGGCCACGTATAATTAAAGAAGTTCTTTAAATAAATAACAGGAAAAAAAACAGAAAATAAAGCTGTCTTGCTGATGTCCTCTTTTTCATGAACTTTAGAGAACTTTTCTCCCTCAGTTCCACTTCTTCTTTTCTCGTCTTTTATGGGAAAACGTGTGGTACTTTCAAATTTCTTCCTGATGTCAGACAGTGATCAGTCATACATCAACTATTTCTGTTCTCTTACAAACATTAATGTGTCCATCATATTTATTTTTTTTGTGCATCTTGATTTTCCTCCACATTAAACTTTATTTAAAAACAAAGAGAAAATAAGTTACATTGAACATCAGCATGAAATCAAAATGAGCTTTTTTCCTTTTTCGCTTATTTCTCTGCTTACATGTAGCACAATTCACAATGTCTTACAATTGAAAAGAAAACTTTTCCATCAGAATCGAATCTAGAGAATTTCCCTCTCTTTTGATTTTATCACTGTGCACCCATGGATAGCGAGAAATAATGTTGCCCACCCCCACCTATCATTGAACAAACATGCTCAGCTAGCTTAGAGACCCTCCCTGATACTTAGAAATACATCACAGTGAACATGCATGTGACATTAACACGTAAAGACATATGACATGGAGTTCGGGAAAACTTCCACTAAATTAGAGGCGATGACCCTGACTTTTAAATGATTATTTGAGGCTTTAGGGTAACTCACAACAGTGCAAGATAAACTGGAAAATACAATGTAGGATATGGACTCATTAGCATTCTGTAAAAGTCAGCTCATCAGGTTTTCAAGTGTTCTTTAAGGTGATTTATTTGCATCAAAATAACACTTCTAAGTGTAATTTTTAAATGATACAATCATTTGTAAACTCTTGTTAATGTGTAGTTAAATAGTAAATATTAATATGTAACACACCAGCTGTAAGTACTGCAGATGAGCACTGTTAGGTGATTTTACACACAGTGATATCTGATTAAAACACTGGTGCATAAATATGAGATTATTATGGATTTGTTATGTCATTCAGCAATGACTCAGTCTACGGATCTATAACAAAAGATGATGGAAAGATACCAGTCTTCCCGTTGCACTCCCCTTCAAACCATTCTTCATTGACTAGAGTGAAAAATGAAAATAATAAAATTACGTTAATAAAAATGCAGAAACGTGTAGTTCAGTGCACGTCTGCAGTATAGGAATATAAAAAATTCAGCTATATGTCTTACCCTTAGAAAGGACGGTGATGACATCACCTTTACTGAACGCCAGATCTTCTGGTGTGGAGGCCTCATAAGAGTACAGAGCCACCATTTTCTTTCGAGTTTCACTTCTGTCCTAGAACAAGGAGGGAGAAAGAGTGATGTGCAATAAAGAAGTGGGCTAGTTAAAATATTTTGTCTATAATACATTAACTATGTGTTCACATAATATGCAAATCACTGTTTGTTATTTAAAATATGTTGTCAATATATATAATCAGCTCTGCAGAGAACTGCTGATCTTTACAGTGGTGGTGATGGGAAACAGATGTCAATCAAATATGGCCAATATTTACTGTCCAAATGCTCAGTGAACCTACATGTGTCTTCTGAGGTTTATATGCAGGTTTATAGGCTCGATTTGTGGGGGATGTAAGTGGATGCCAGACAAAAGAAAACGAGACAAACCATCCCACTTGTAAAAGTGACCATCCCCCATGGCCATCCCATTTGGATTAATGCGATATCACTTAAGATTTCTATTACTGACATTTTCATTCTATCCATATGTGACATTTACACCCCACAGGAGTAAATTATGTAACACTGCATACAGTGAGCAGTACTAAGCAGTTGGAGAGTAAAGCATTTTGCCAGACACCACAAAACAGCTCAATATCTGAAAGGGGACGCAACTGATCCTAATCGTACCTCATGACAATAGTGTTGAAAAATTCCTGCATGCAAAACTGTACTGATTAAATGGTTTAACTCCTGTTTGATGGCTTATTATGGTTTATAGACTGATATTTGTATCAGATGTGTTACTATAGCGCAGAGCTCACACAGGCTTTTGCAGTACACCAAAAAAAATATAAAAATTTTGTGAGACAGCGAGAGGGAGAGAGATCTCGTTCTTCCTCCCCCAGTTGACTCAACAAGGGTCGAATGTGGACTGGCAACCTAAGAGGCTGCCCCAGGGAATCAATTGACCAAACAGGCACTGGCCGCATGCTGCCTTTGACAAGTGTATGGCATTGTTCTTGAAACAGGTAGCAAAGTTTAGAGAATAAAGACTCAAATCTGTCTCTAGAATGGAGCATTTTGCATCAAACCACTCTGAATTACTTCATTTACACCAATAACTGTAGCAGTTTCAGTAGAATTCCCCTTTAAAGTCTTTAATGTACTACTAGACTAATACTGATACTAGTAGAAAGTTGATGAGAAACAAGACAGGAGTTCTACATGGAAATTAAATGTTGGTCAGAGACTTTTTAATAGAGTTAGAAGTTAAAATAACACTTGACAAGATGGTTTTTCAAAGGTTCTTTAGTAAATAAATAAATAAATAAATGGTTCTAAACCATGTTTGAACCATGAACACTCAAAGGTCCCTGTGCATGATTAAATGGTTCTTTTCTTTGTGAAAGCGTTCTTCAGATTAATGCAGAATGTGCTGTAGATGGTTCGAGAAAAGGGTTCTGTATAGCACCAAAAAAGGTTCTTCTCTTGTTACAAGCTTGACATTGCAACAGTAACAGATCCCTTTGTGTGCTATGTAGAACCCTTTTCAAAAAGGTGTATAGAAGCGCCTACAGCATATTCTCCATCAATATGAAGAACGCTTTCACCATTTAATCATGCAAAGGGTTCTTCAAGTGTTCATGATTCCATATAGAACCATTTTTAACTAAAGAACCCTAGAAGAACCATCTTTTTTGAGAGTGAACCTTTTCTAATGTAACACATAACGAGACTGAAAACATGTAATTTGCTGTTTTTCGTGTGTTGGCTGATGGTAAGTGTGAAAAGTGCTTGTTTACTTGAGTTGAATTTGGATTACGGTACCTCAGATGCTGAGCACCACAGCGTTATGCGGTTGTTCTTTACGCAGCTCCACAACACCTGCATCTCAGACTCGTCAACAGTCACTCTCTCATTAGAATCAGGCTTTACATAGCTAGAAGGAGCATTAAGACAGTTATTCAGCTGTTCTGCTGTAAAAGCAATGGAAATGTACATAGAACATGCTTTATGCATCACATAACAGGTGCGGAAAATAAACAGCATCAGCAGACTAAGAGAAGAGCTTCTGTTCTCAGTAGTATGCGCTGTGTAATTCGTGTAGGTACCTCAGCGTAAGTGCAGAAGCAGGCAGTTTGAGTTTAGTGCTGATCATCTGGAGCATGGCTGTGTATGGCTGTCCTGGTTTAATGCAAATCACTATTGTAAACATGAAATGCACTTTCACAATACAGCCAGAGGAAACTCCATTACTAGTAGTCTACAAGGAAAAAGCAGATGATGTAAAATGGGCACAATTCCATGATTGATCATTACAGAAAGCATTTATATGCACAAACCTATACTCAAATGTACAGCTGTTATATGTATGTATTTTCCATACAGGTATTATACACATGTATGCAAACATTTAGGCAATACAAGTCAATCTACATTGGTTTTCTGTAGGAAAATAAGTTTGCACATCCTCTGCAGAGATCACACTTCTGCACATTGAACAGTTTTGGAACATTTGTTCCAAATAGAGGGTGTTAATTTATTTTAACTGAAAAAACATCAAAACATTTTATATATATACACATTCAAAATATCAAATCAGGAAATGATTTTTCTGGTTTAAATAAAACAAGTAGTTCTTCTCAGAGGAAAGAAATATTCTAAATGATCCCTTTGATCTCAGGTACTTCTCCTAGTCATGGTTAAGCCCAGTTTGAAAACGGAGTGAAACTTAAGCCATTTTCTCCTGTTTCTGAAATGTGGCTCCTGAGAAATAATCCTCAGATTTTCTCACTTTGATCAAAATGTTGTCACACGTGTAGCTTAACTCTTTTGTGTCTGACTCGTCTCACCCCGGTCTCAGCTGTATAAAATTCCTATAAGAGTGTGAGATCTCATCGTTTTCGTATAGATTTCATATATGAGGTCTCAGATAACTCCACAGTCATCATTAGGAAAGGCCAGGTGATGCTAATTTCAATTCTTTATAAATATCCTGACTCCTCAAACCCCAACAATCAGCAGCCATAAGCTCCTAAAGCAGCTACATAGATCTCTGAAAATGAAAATAAAGTTGATTCCCACAAAGCAGGAGAAGGCTATAAGAAAGTGTTTTCAGGTAGCTGTTTCCCCATGTTAATTATGTAATGTTAAAGGCAGTAAACAGGAACAGTGGCAGTCAAGTTGAGGTCTGGAAGACCAAGAAAACTCTGAGTGAAAGGCTCACAGGATTGCTAAAAAGCCAAATCAAAACCACTGTTTGACTGCGCAAGACTTTCAGGAAGATTTATCAGACTGTGGAGTGGTGGTGTACCGTTCTACTGTGCAGCAACACCTGCATGCCACTGTGTAAACAAATAAACAAATAAATAAATATATGCACACACTCGTGTGTTGACTTAACGCTTCACTTACTGGTTTACTGGGTGCTCGTCTTCTTGGTGGGTCAGGTATTTGTTCATTCCTGTTGGATGGTGCAACCTAAAGAGGAGAGGCCATTGAGAAATTGCTACAAATTGGTGGCCTTCTTTAAAACTATAAATAGTAAATAACTCTCTCATGAAACAACTTACAGAAAATTTCTGTAAAGGCCTCATTTCCTTATATTTAGCTTCTACATATTATTAACACAGTGCTAAGTGGTAAATGGCTTAAGAAAATAGAAGAGAAAAAATGTGGAAACAGCATTTTAGTTTAGAATATTAAAAAGATGCCTGGACAAAATTACTGGCAGCCACAAGCTGCTACTTGCAGATTCTGTAAAAAAGATTACTGCTTCAGTATGTGAGCTTTTGACCGAACCCTTTTCAAAGGAATTAGTTCAAAAGACCTGAAAACTGCTAAAACTGTATTTATTTTGTTATTGCCTGGATAGGGTGTTTTTAAAAAGGACTCTTACCGGTACAACCTTTGACGCCACTGTAATATCCAGCGGTTCCAGGAAATTATATGGAACTAATCCTCTCTGAAAATGATGAGAAAGCAAGCAGAACATATGATTGTCTCCGATTACACACTCTGTAAATCATACATATGCACACTAACCAGCCACTTCACTAAGTACACCTCCTTGTTTATGCATGTGTCCGTTGTATCAGCTACATTTACTATACAAGTGCACTTTGTAGTTCTACGGTTACAAACTGTAGTCCATCTGCATAATTTCTTAGCCCCCTTTCACCCTGTTCTTCAATGGTCAGAACACCCACAGGGCCACCACAGGGCAGGTATTATTTGGGTGGTGGATCATTCTCAGCACTGATGTGGTGGTTGTGTGATAGTGTGTGTTGTGCTGGTGTGAGTGGATCAGACACAGCAGTGGAGTTTTTAAACGCCTGTCTGTCACTGCTGGACTGAGAATAGTCCACCAACCAAAAATATCCAGCCAGCGGTGTCCTGTGGGCAGCGTCCTGTGACCACTGATGAAGGACTAGAGGATGACCGACACAAACTGTGCAGCAAATAGAAGAGCACTTTTCTCTGACTTTATATCCATAAACTTTACACCCTAAAAGCTATTAAAACAAATCTGTATTTAAAGAAAACATTTTTTCTTGTGAAATAAAGTAGACACATGACTCTGCTCATACTGCTGATTCACAGAGAGATCATTTTCTAATGATAAAGATTTATAATGTACAGTGGCTAAATTCCTCCAGACAGTCTTTAAAGTCAGGAATCAGTAAATTGTGCATTCTGGGCAGAATGTGCCTTAAACACAGACCATACACACTGGCACAGACATAGACACACAACACACCCTTTCATTGAAGATAACAGATGCCCAGTTGTCGGTTCCTCGCTGAAGAACAAATACGATGTTGCCTGGCAACACAGCTAACTCCTCTTTGGTCTCAGGAATGAACTCATAGAGAACAGTGTGAGGCTCACCTTCAAGCGCCCTGCAGATTACAAGCACAGAGGATATAAATAACACTCAGAATGTCTCAGCTTTGGAGTAGGAACAGCCATTAAGTGCGTGCACTGAGTTTACCTCAGTACTTCAGGAGCTTTAGGTGTACTGGGTACATCTTCAACCTGAAGAGAGAAAAAGAAGTCAGCAAAGTGCATCTAGAGTGAAGTGAATAGTGTAGTCTGGTTGGTTATCCGTGTTCATGTCTACTCTAATGTGGTGAAAACGCATGTAGATAATACTGATTAAACACTATGACATGCTAACAATGCTAAATCAATACGAATGGACTCCAGTCGTTTCCATTTTTGACTATTTAAACCCAGGCAAAGATCAAAGATGTTAGTAGATACCAGTTCCTACCTGCCACTTAGCTCCACTTTATACTTCCACTGTAGTTTTACACAGTGGTGAAAATTCTCATTTTTAAAAACAGCCTATTTGATTTCAGCCTACAGCAGTTTAGCCCTGCCCATTGAGCCTATGTAATACAATGTAGGATCAGAATGAAGCTCATTTACAGACTCTTAACAGCATAGTAACAAAAACATCCTGTTTAAAGGTAAAGATGAAAGAAAGGTTTGAAAATGGTCATGAAAAAAATGACTTATGATTGTTTTGGTGCATAAACCACACACCGACATTGTAAGTGGACCTCCATGGTAAAATATGAAATTTTTATTTTCATAAGAGGGAGTGGTAGACACTTTGTTTGACCCTGTTAGCATAATGGTGTGTATGATGGAAATGGGTGCAGCAATGAAATACTAACAAAAGTGCAGCACTTTTGATTTTCCTCCCACTTTGCAGCATTTTGTTCAGGAAAACAACAACAACAAAAAAGTATTTTTCCCTTGAAATGTGTTGTGCTGTTCCTGGCAAATGCTGATCACACCATATGGTAATGTGGGAATTCTGTTTCATGACTCACCCTGTTTTTGCAGGGTTTCAGTAAAATCTCTACAGAAAAAAAGGCTGCGTTCATGTTTTTGTTATGTGTTTATTAGTGGTGTAGCTCTACTTCAGATTGATTATTACCGTCAACTCATTATTGTCTCTATTTTTATCATCCACATTCTGAGAGCTTGGCAGCATGAATCTATTGTACATAGCAGTTTCGATCTAGATACCGTTTAAGATGGAAGGATCAGCCAAGATCCACCAACCAACCCCCACATCAAGCCACGCTCTGTCCCCAGCTGAAACTGCTTTTATACCCCATTGCTTCATGTCTACCAACACAGGTCCTTGTACCTTTAATCTAGGCCTGAAAAATACCGTATAACAATTCAAAAGCATGTCTCGACTCACTTGAGGCTGCAGAGGGGCAAATCCAGAGAAATTATCAGCTGGAACAATAGAAGACAGAACCTGTGGGCAAGAACATCCACACAGTTCAACTCTCAAAGCTTCTACACAGCATGTGGTAATGACTTGCGGTGAAAACTACTGTTGTTTTTCAGATGTTACTGCTAATAGTAAACTGTGAAATTGGGTAATAATGTGTTTGGGTACCTTGGCCTTTCCTAGGTAGTCCTTCTTCTCCAGCTCTGCCACATAATTCTTGTTGGGTTTGAACAGTAGGCCTGGTTTAATCTCCACAAGAGAGAAGAGCTTCTGCTTCTGCGTGTGTAAAGAGACAATAACTGGAATACACATTGTTATATGCTCATACATTCTACATACATTCTACATACAACATTCGAATAACGTGCAATGGCCTTTAGCTGTATTGGTATCCAGCCAATCATATCAAAGAAAACCATCAGCTGATGTGTTCATTAATCAAGGTTCAACTTTGAAAGTAACAGCATTCTTCTTATATAAAGTTTTAGAAGCATTGCAATCTAATGCTTTCACCACATCTACATTTCACAACTTAAAAGCTAAAAATAGTATTTGGTTGCATCTGTGCAAATCGGTGTCAACTTCTCTTCTCAGCCCACATAACCTGCCTACAGAGCTTAAGCAGAACCAATGATGCAATGTCATCTTCATGTTCCTCATAGAAGCCTAAGAAGTCCTGCTCAAAATGCACTGCATTACAGTAAGTATGACAGCTGTAACAGTATAACGTTTCTGAATTAACTCTACAGGGATAACTGACCAGAATGGATTCCAGAGCCTGGTCAATGTGACTGAATTTGGCTTCTGTGCGGAGGTTGAGAGCTGTGAGCAGGTTTTCTTGGGCCTTCTCCCATTTCCCCAGCTTTGCATAAAGCAGTCCAATATTGTGCAGCACCTAAATGTACAAAACAGTTAAAACACTATAATGTAGTGCTGTAATATCATCTACTGTGCCATGAGTACATTCTTCTAACATCACTTGTTAAACCTTTACTATAGGGCAGTGTTTATAAGGCTACATGACACCTACATAAGCCCTTCATGACAACTAACATAGACCTACATAAATATTCATAATAATAATGTCATAAAGGTTGAATTTGCCAACTTTGATGTCAAATTCACGCAACATCTATGTCAGGTGACTGATTTATTTCTGCCACAGTGACAAAATGCTAATATGACATACCTACATAGCTTGCCATATCAGGCCAGTAGAACAAAAGTTAGCATTTTCTGTGGCACTTTGGTAAAGTAAATTTCATTTCATCGTTTGTAAGATTTAAGTGGTAACACTTTACAAAAAGACTACCCTTATAAATGATCTATGAATGGATTAAAATGAGTTTATAAAAGGTTAACAATTAGGTCCTTCAAATCATTAATAAGATGTTATAACATAATTACAGGCAACAAGGAGCTGGTCTATCTGATGAATACAAATAAATGAAGAAGCTGTCAAGTATTCTGACAGATGGAGAAAACAAAGGTCTGAGGTTTAATAGTATAGATGAATGTGGGCACACTAATGGGGGTGCACAATTTAGTAGTCAGCAGATCACTGTTGCCCTTTTTATTGATGTGTTTATTACATCTTATGCGTAAACCCTTTGTAAAGGTAGTCTTATTTTATTTTATTTAAAGGGTTCCTTAGATTGATGGAAAATGTGTTCAATATGGTTCTATATAGAACATTTTTGAAAAGGGTTCTTTGAGTGTTGGTGGTAGATATACAAAATACAATATATATATATATATTTTTTTTTTTTTTCTTTTTTCTTTATGTAATTCTTACCTCACAAGCATAAAGCTTATACCTCAGACCGAGAGGTTTGTAGTCTATCAGTTGATTCCCTCTTAGCTCCTTAAAGGTTTGCTGGAAATCCAGCAGTGACTCCTCAAACCTTGAGATATATTTAGATATGAGTAGAATTTCTTATGAGTATAATGAAGGATGACATGTAGTTCCTGATAGAGAAACCTTTGTGACTTTCACAACTCACTTCCTGTTAGCACAATGTTCTGGACATCACATTACTATCTGTACCTTCTGAACTTTTTATTTTATTTGTTAGAAATTTATTATGGTGCTGATTAACAGTCATCACACTTACTTTTCTTTTTTGTAGAATGTAATTCCCCTTTGAAAAAAAGCAACAGCCAGGTGCTCATCTTTACCGATACTGCTGTCAAATGCCTTGAAAAGAGAGAATAATAGTGAACTTCCTCTTTAGATACTGAAACAACTTTTACTTCTTCTTTTCGTGGCAGATTTTTTAAACCGAATTCAAATACTAAGCCATAAGTTTGGACTACATTTGGTGCACTAATATGAAGTTGAGACAGAAGCACACAATAATGCACTCTGAGGCCACTTCACTTTATCATTTTGACAAGGCTAACAGCTTTACAGGGCTTTACCTTTTCAGCAGCATCAAAGTCATCGTTATGCAGATGGAGGCATCCAATGTTGTAGTTGATTTTAGATATCTTCTCCTCAATGGCCAGGAATGTCCTGAGAGCAGAGGATATGTCTCCTTTCTCCACATAAGCCACTGCTTCATCCCACTGCCGCAGAGTGTTCACGAATGACATGTTCCCTCAACTGCTGGTAAAGTCTTACTGAAAGCTGCACTTCCCTGTTATGAGCTGATGAGCACCGACTCGCAACATGTAATCTAAGGCTTTCACAATGAAACTAAACACTGTCAGATAGGAAGTGCTTCAATCAGGGCTCATAGCTCAGTTATTTGAGATTTACTTTACCCATAACAGTTTATTTTGAGCTAGCAAAGCTACAGTTGGGACAGGGTTGGTTAATGTATGTTGATTGTACTTTCATATTTACAGCACTTATCCACAGCGACTTACAATTTGATCGTTGTTTTACAGAGGTCAGCAAAGGCAGTGTTAGGAATCTTGCCCAAGAACACTGGTATAGTGTAGGGTGCAAAGGGCAAAGCAGCTTTAGACTACCCCAAGAATCTCAGCCATCATATGGTCTATGGTGGATACATGTACATGGGGAATGCAGTGAGTGATTTATATCCAAAGTGTGATTTTTCCTCTTTCCAACTGGTTCAGGCGAATGTTACTTTGAAATCATTGGCAGCTATGAATGTGATCAAGTGGCTATTACATGTGGAGTCCCCCAGGGATCAGCTCTTGGGCCACTTCTGTTCAGTCTTTATATGCTCCCTCTGGGACAAATGCTACAGAACAACAGCACTGAATACCATACTTGGCGTGCTTGATTACCACTATGGAGAGCATTTTCATCAATTAAATAAAAACAAAACAGAGATTATTCTGTTGGGCAACAAAGAGAAGATACGTAACTTAATACTAGCGCACACTTTGATATCCAGGCTCTAAAAACCAAAGTCAAAAATCTTGGCATTTTAATAGACTGTGACTTCACTTTCAATATCAAAACAATCACCAAAACAGCCTTCTATCACCTTAAAAATACAACCAGAACCAAAGGTTTGGTGTCCTAATAAGATCCAGAGAAACTTGTCTATGTGTTTATCTCCAGCAGTGTGGACTGCCACACTTCTGAAAAGCCCATTAAACAGCTACAGCCCACTCAAAATGCTGTTGCAAGAGCTTCAAGTTATTTACACAATAGATTTTAATGTGCTATTACTAGCCTATGAATCACTGAATGGTTTCGGCCCAGAACACATCTCTGATATGTTTAAAGAATTTAAACTGAGTAGGTCTTTTAGATCACCAGCTACAGGTCTGTTAGTAGAGCCTAGACTCCAAACTAAACACGATAAAGCAGTATTTAGCTGCTGAACATACTGCCAGAGATCTTAAATGTACTCCAAACATAACTTTTAAATCCAGGTCAAAAACTTTCCTCTTTGTCTATAATTGATAAGCTAATTTTATTAATTTAAAATTAATTAATTTATTTTTATGTCTTTATTATTATTATTTAAAATTATTTCACTTTACATCTTTTTTATCTTCATATTCTTTTGTTTTTATTTCTGTAAAGCATATTGAATTGCCTTTGTGTATGCAATGTAAATAAATAAGCTGTCCCTTCAAGCTCAATTTATTTGAGGTTCACTCAGTAGGACAGTATTCAGATATATTACAGTTTACTTTGTGATCTTACAAGCTGTAAATACCTTATTGGGGAACTGGGCATTTTCTAAATGTCACTGACATGTGAACAAAGTTATTCTGAGTGGTTTGATGTGGTGTGGTTCAATGTAGAAGGCCAAAAACTTATATATAATAAAAACATCATAAAATAATGAGAAGCCAGGCCAGCTATAAGGCTAATATAGTTACAAATGTCGCTACATTTCTCCACCAGTTACCACTGTGCAAGCTGATTGTCCCTAAATCATTGTTGGTTTGAAAGACTGTATGACGCAGTGTTTTCTGTAAACATGAATAAAATTACACTGCATAGCTAAAAACACAAGCTGGAATTTGTATAGAGAAGAGTTTATCAAAGTTCCACTTCAAAGCTAAAAATAACTGATTGTCTACGTTAACACAGGGGAAACGTATGTAAATTTGGTTTTGCATAACTATCACTGTATCAGGAAGTGATCTCTTTCATGTGACATGACCGCCCAGCATAAAAGATCTTTGTGAATGGCCACCGCTTTCATGAAGAATGCCTTTGGAGTTTTTCAGTGCTGCACATCTAGGCCTAAACATGGCTTGTTAATGTCTATACTATGTTTGATTAAATGACTGTTTAAGAAAGTAAATTATGTTGCATCTGTTTTTATTTGCAACCACCCAATGGCTCATTTAATAGAACTGGTCCAGCGTACACCCAGAGAAAATAGTGCCAAAACACATTTTATCAGACTGCACATCTAATGAACTGTTATATATAAACAGACGGCACTGGCTGCCAAAGAGGCACAAAAAGGTATAAACTGGCAACAGTGTTGTGTAAAATCATCTATCTGCCTTACTTAATGAATAAAAAAGTGAAGATGGCTCATCTTACCACATTGTCAAATTAATTACAAAATTAATTACAGTATATTTTATTACTAAAATACTTCAAAAAGCCAAAACCTGGCAGCCCTGTCTTAAGCCATCTAAGAAAATAAAATGTATCTGGGTAGTCAGCATTTCTTGTCCATGAGTCCCTTTAACATTATAGTAAATACAAATAACAATGAACAAGACATTGTGATTTTACCTGTTAACTGAACCCATTTCAAACCTCTCCTCTAAGAAGTACAGTACTTATGATTGCCATATAATCCCTGCTTCACATGGTCAATCCTGCATTAAATGAAATCAGGTGCTGCTGATGAAAATGAACACATCCATGTAATGACTGGAGTGCGCAGAGAAATTAGGGACCAAGCCTGTTTTCTAACTGTATTCTTATAACCAATAAATACTGTGTTTTACAGGGAGAAAAAGCACTTACTGCCGAGATAAAGAATGTTCATGCCTGCCTAAGACTTTTGCACAGTACTGTGTGGAGTACTGTCTGAATCGAACTGAACTGTTTCTAGATGTAACTGCGCTGAAAGAATCGGATCAGTACAACCTCCTTCACTGAAAGCATGAACTGAACTGAACCCTCACCAAATGTAGTTACTTCAAAAGAACTGCACTGGTAAACTAGTCCCTTCACTAAAACTACGTAGGAATCTGCTTGATAAACAGAATCGAACTGAACCACTAAGTGTAACGACTCAAATAATGTAAGTGGTAAACTAAATCACACTTCATGAGTTCAAAAGTCTGTTTAGAGAACAGTCTGTTTAGTTTGTAACTACTTTGTAGTTTGTAACTACACATTTGCGATTTGTAAATGAAACTCCCCTTCAGTGATCTAGAAATCTTAAAAAAAAATCTGATAAACCGAATCGAACCGAACCGCCACCAAATGTAACACCTACTCCGACAGATTCGAGCTGATAAACTAAACGCCCCTTCAGTAAAACTATGAAAGAGTCGGTTCGATAAAGGGAATCGAACTGAATAATCGCTTCGAAAGAATCGGTTAAACTGAATCGATCGATTTATCACATCACTTCAACATGGCGACGGTTGCTTAGGCAACCGCGAGGAGCCGTTGGGAGAAGAGGAAGCGGTTTCCCGATCTCTATGGTCAGAGGGAGTCATGGCATTTCCTGTGAGTGTAAACAGAGCCGTCGGGCTGCCATGGCCTCGTCCTTTAAGTGAGCGAAACGGAGCATCCGCCGAAGCCTTTTCTCCATGAAACAGCCGCTCTTCGCTGCAGATGAACGTGGCGGCGGGATATGAGGCGCGTGTGTTAGCGAGCTAACATGGACGTGGGTTCAATGCTGTACAACAGTTTAAAGGATGTGACATGGAGCTCCACCACTCTCCCCCTGGATCGGCTGGTCAGTGCCTACAGACTGCCGCAGATTGTCAAATTGGACGGCGGTAAGGTCGAATTTCAGCAACTTAAACTCACTTTATAAACCCGACAGGCCTGCTCGGTGCTGTTTTCGAGCCGCTTTTATTCATGCGCGGTGAGAGAATTGCTCGCTGAACTTGGTCGGACTGCCGAGCGTGGGAGGCGGTGTTACTCGCTCGGAATTCCAAGCGTTAGCTCTCCTGCTAAAGTTAGCCAGCCTGCTCGCTAGCTAGCTGCTTTGTCAGTCCCTGTGGATAGTTAGGCAGCTCGCTAGTCGCCAACACTGCAGCGGGAGATTTTAAAGTTACATAGTTTTCAAAGGCTTGTCAGCACAGTGTTGCTGAAACCGAGATAATGAAGCGTGTTCCCATTCACGCTGTTGGACAACAAAGAAAACCTCAGCGCTGTATTAGTAGCTAGCTAATGTTACCTCCTCGCTACAAATTGTTCGATGTGCTACCAATGTTGCAGTTCGCTTGGTTCTCTTAAACGTAACCGTAGGTTTTTAATGTGTTGAATGTGTGCGTTTTAGACAGATTGTAGAGAAACTAGGCTATAAAAGCTCACTGTGAGTTGGTATAAATCAAATTTAACCAAACGCCGCATTACACCTATTCGCTGATCTTAAAACCATCGCTTCCCGAAGCTTGTCCACGGGTATGAGCTGTAGATCACAGGACCTGCATAAAGGCTGCACTCCTTGCCAATTGTTGGTGTAGGAACTGGCTTGACAACAAAGATTTGATTTACGTTACAGAGATTGACTCAGTGATAAGTTTGTTTTTTAGCTTTCACTGTCGGTAGCAGCTCCATGAGCTGTGTGATCAGAGAGACTCCTCTCCCATTTCATATCCAGTGGAATGTTAGTTCTGCTGGCTTTGTAAGCACATCTGTTACAAGTCCTCTTACATGGAATTTGGGGGGGCGGGGGGACACCCAGGCAAAACACTGGGAATATGTTCAGGTTCAGATTCAAAACTTTATTGTCTGTTATTAGATATTGGAAATTTGTCTTTGATGCACCACATCACATACATCTCACATACACACAACATTCTACTCAGGATAAGCTGAGTACCATGCAATATCATACTAATAAATATACTTCATCAAATCAAAGAAAATGAAACCCTTCAAGTTATGATAAGTTTAATACACACAGTGCACACGGTAGTCTGTATGTATTTACATATTGGTGGTTGTTTAAAAATGCTGCATTATTTACCAAGAAAATTTGTAGTCATTGGGATAAACATGGCTTTCTAAAACCATTTGTTTTAGCCAGTGGACCTGTATAGAAACAGTCTGATGGGAGCAACTGAAAGTAACAGTAAAGGGAATGTGTAGGATCCTGAATTATGACCCTAGCTTTTCTCTTGACAGCCTCTCTGTAGAGTTTTGATGGTGGAGAGCTGTATATGTTGGCATGTTGTCTTCTGCTTGTATGGGCCCAGAGTCTGAATCATTAATGAGGAACCCAAATGAGCAATTTTGTGGCACCCCACAGTCTGTGACAAATTCGCTTAGTCAGGTTGGGACTGCTGAACCGGTGAATAACTTGTCTGGGTGGGAATTTGAATGTAGATGCAACCAGGAAAGGATACATCAGTAGATTTTATGTAAATGACTTCCCTTAGCATTTCTTCGAGTTGAGGAGGCTGGCTAAGCAATATCTTACCTTAATTTAGAAAGTCTGCATGTTTAACTCTTTTACAGCATATTAGTGATATTACATTGAGTACTTTTTATGTTCAGATCATTTTTCGTGAAGGAACGCTCTGTCCTTAACTAACTTAATGTGCTGATACTGTAGTGTCCTATTTCCATACTGATACAGATAAGTGTCTTTCTCTCCAGGGGAATCAGTGGAAGGGCTAAGAGAAAACGACTACCTCTTGATTCATTCGTGTCGGCAGTGGACCACGATCACTGCCCATAGCCTGGAGGAGGGCCATTATGTCATCGGACCGAAAATCGAGATCCCTGTCCATTATGAGGGTGAGGCTGCTCACAGTGAAATGGATGCATTCTGTAGTGGTAGCTCTGGTTCTCTCTGGGGGCTCTCCTGACAGTGCACTTTCTTTTGCAGTGTAAAGAAGGTGTATAGGACAAACTTTGTGATATTGTAATATTTACAAGAGCTAATTGTGAACGGAATGAGAATGAGAAACAGGACAGGCTAATTCAACAAGTGTAGTGAAGGTACTCCATCAGTCTGGACTGCAGCAGTTTCCATCAGTTTTACGCTGACAGGCAATTATCTAATTGACCTCTCCATGAAGATGTCACTCTATTGAGAAGGATGTTTGACTTATGCATAAATTCAGAAGGCGGGGGCGGAGAGTGGGTTTGAGGTCTAAAATTCATTTTCATTAAGCTCCAAGAAATTGTGTAACATTATTGTAGCATGCATATTTTTTCAGCAGTGAGCTAAGAATATTAAATAAATAAACTCTAACCCCAGTGTTGTAATTTAAGTCCCAGTGATGCAGCGAAGCTTTGATGCTGAGTAACTGAGACCATTCGTACAGCCCCTAAATGCTCTGACAGGCTCTGATAAAGTTAATGTTTTAATTTCCAGTTGTAAAAAAAAAAGCAAATTCAAGCCCAGTGGAACAAAACTGTGACCTCATATCAAATTAATCATGCTTGTATGAGGTATTTATGGATCTAAACTCTAAAAAATGTTTTTGTTGCCAGTCAAAACAGCCGAGTTTTCTCATCCTCTAAAATACAGTCTTAGATGCTGTGTTTATAGGTACTAGTGAACTGTACATATTAGTGTTTAATTATGACCAGTATTATTTACTATATATTATTAAAGTACTACAGAAAGGGTTTACAGATTTTGTTTGTGATATCCTCTTTTACTACAGAAACCCTGATATAAAGGTTAGGTTTAAAGCAGAAAGCACAAGTTGCGGTCGCACTAAGAGATGGCATACGCTTTTCAACAGAATAAAACATGCCCACAGTAGTCAGTTTATTCTTATCTTCACAAAGGTGAAGGCTGTTTGTACTGTGTTGAGAATCAAGTTTAAATAAGTAAATCTGTCTTTGTTTCCCAATGGTATATATGGGCAAAAATGTACAGCAGTTGTATTGTGTATATTAATTTTTGCCCAATTATCTGTCAAGATGTTGACAATATATACAGTTTATGCAACAAGATACAAATTTCAGAAAAACACTTGTATTCACGTTTGAAATTCATAGTTATTTTCCTACATTTTGTAAAAAAAATCCTCAGATATTTTAATGCTGCTCAGTATTATTTTTTGCAGAGCAAATAAAGCAAGTGTATAACAAGTTCATTTCTTTTTCACCCATTGGACAGGTCAGTTCAAACTCCTGGAGCAGGACAGGGACATTAAGGAGCCTGTGCAGTACTTCAACAGTGTGGAAGAAGTGGCCAAAGCTTTCCCTGAGCGAGTCTATGTCATGGAGGAAATTACATTCAATGTTAAGGTCTGGTTTTCTTATATAGAGAACTTCCCGCGTCAGAGCACTTTTTCACCCTCTTAAAGTGTTTAATGTAATCCTATAAGTGATCACCTTAAGTTTTAGAAGTACCCATAGTCTGTGCTGTCTTTGTCCGTTTTTTGTATTTAAGTGCGTAATACGTAATCTCATTATGTGTATTCTGTTACTTCCCAACTCTGATTAGCAATGTATGCTCTCAATTGTAACATAGCTGATGGGCCACTGAATGTAAAACAGACCTTTCATTGTTTTCTCAGCTGAATTCACAATGACGTTGCCTGATCCAAAATGCAAAGTCCCATTGTCTTTGTGTGTCCTAGCGTCTTTATCTGTAGTCGGTTGTAAATTTTTGCTGGTTTAAAAAATATTTTGTAGGCCCAAGTTTTTATAGATGGTGAGGAAGTCGAGCATATAATCCAGTAAAAAAAAGTTTCTTAAAGCTGATGTGTCTCCCTGCAGATGGCCTCAGGCGAATGCAACGAGGACACAGAGGTATACAACATCACTCTGAATACTGGTGATGAGTTAACCCTCATGGGTCAGGCTGAGATTCTCTATGCCAAAACGTCAAGGGAAAAGTCGCGCTTCAACACCATCTTCAAGCGGATTGGTAAGCTCAATTCCATAGGCAAGCTTGGCCGTGGCAAGATGCCGTGCCTCATCTGCATGAACCACCGCACGAATGAGAGCATCAGCCTGCCCTTCCAGTGCCGGGGCCGCTTCAGCACCTGCTCCCCCCTGGAGCTGCAGATGCAGGAGGGTGAGCACACCATCCGCACCATTGTGGAGAAGACACGACTTCCTGTGAATGTGACTGTGCCCAGCAGCCCGCCACGCAACCCGCACGACCTGCACTTGATTCGCGAGGGTCATCGCTACAAGCTTGTCAACATCCAGACAAAGACGGTTGTGGTGTGCTGTGTGCTGCGATCCAACAAGGTGCTCCCTGTGCACTTTCCTTTGCATGTAGCCACGGCCTTGCCGCGGCTGCTGGTACCTGAGGGGCTGCTGCATGGAGAGGCCTGGTTGGAAACAGTGGTTCACCGATGGTTCACCTACTGCCAAGAGCAGTTCAATATTGACGACTACTCGAGGGCAGTTCGCGATGTGCGAGTGGACTGGCTGGAGGATGGCAAGAGTCCCAAGAAGAGTGGTACTGGAGGAACAGGGAGCAGCAGCGGAGGTGGAAACGGCAGCAACAACGTCGGTAGCAATGGTTGTCCCGCTCATGTTCACCTGCCAAGCTCGCTCAGTTCAGCTCGAGACGAGCTCACACAGTCCTTCCATCGGCTTTCCGTCTGTGTCTATGGTAACAATCTCCATGGCAACAGCGAGGTGAACCTGCAAGGATGTGTTAGCTTGTATGGGGAATATGTGCCTCCCGAACCACAGGATGCAGATTATCTGTTTCCCGAGCTGCTAGACACCTCTTCTGGTCAAGGCAGCTTGTATAAACCAGATCTGCCATATGAGGAACTGTGGCTGGACCACGCAAAGAACCGCGGATCTGTACATGAGCACACTGAAGCTGTCCGAATAAACACAAGCATCTCTAGCTGCCCTCCTGTCCTGCCCTTCCCCAGTCCCGGTTCCACTAGTGCTCTCCTCAGTACAGATATCAATCTACCTCCACCCCCTGTGCCTCCAAAGTCAGAAGCTGTGAGTATACCAAGAAAGTGTTTCATTTTGTTTAGCTTCTGTCTGTCTTGATGCAGATAATGCAACCAAAAAGAAAGTCCCCATGATCACAATTTAAAGTCAGTTCAGCTTTATTGTCAATACTACAATATGTACAGGACATAGAGTGTACTGAAATTGCAATACTCTCAGACCCCATGGTGTAACAACATTAAATAGTTGGTAAACATGAAAAGTGTGAATTTAAATAGATCCAAAAAACCCACTAAACAATAATTGTACAAATGAACATTTAATTGTAGAAAAATAGAATAATAAAAAAAATAATAATATAAGAGGTCCTGAAATTAACACTAAAGTGACACAAGGCACATACAGATTAAGGTCTGTGGGTATAAATAGTGCAAATATAAACAGTAGTGCAATTAGAATGAGCTTACGGAACAGGTAAAATGATGAGTTGGGGGGGGGGGGGGGGGGGGGGGGGTTGGGGGGCAAAGTAGGGAGAGAGTTGAGCATCCTGACAGCCTGGTTGGATGAAGCCGTCCCCCAGTCTGCTGGACCTGGCCCGGAGACTCCGCAGTCTTCTCCCTGATGGCAGTAGGCTAAAGAAGCTGTGTGAGTGTGATCCTCTGCCATGCAGAGGGCTTTGTAGGTGAGACGGGAGCTGTATATCTCTTGGAGGGAGGGGAGGGAGCTGCCTATGATCTTCTCAGCGGAACTATACAGTGGAACTATATTGAGTGAAAGTCCAATTTAAGAGCAGAAAAGTATCAAGTACCAATATCTGTCTTTATCTTTTTATTAAATTTGTTTTTGAGAAAGGACTTAAGAAAAATTCTACGTCAGATAAGACGTGTTCTTAAACTGCAGAATTGTTCACATCTTTGTGCTCTTGATTGTGTGTAGATTCTGTTCTTATCTAAGAACAAATCCTGAATAAGAAAACATTGGCAAATGTCAGAATCTTTGTGAAAACTGCACTAGTGGGTTTTAAGATTTTTTTTTTTTAATAAGAACGGTTGGTGAATAAGGCCCATTGTTAATTTGCTATTCAACAGTTCAGTAATAAACAGAAAAAATTTGTCACTCCTTATCAGGCATTTAATGGTGTTTTGTAACTTCCCAAATCTACTTCCAGCTGTAGGATAAAAGAAAAGCTGTTGATATAAATTTTTTTTGTTGTTTTTTTTTTTTTTAAAACATGTAGACCTGCTCCAGGTTCATTCATGTGATTTTTACATGTCTCTCAAAGCCGTGTTCAGTGATTCATGCCACGTGCTTTTAGCATTACACAAATACATGTAACAGTGTTATTAACATTAGTGATTTGTATTAGCACCATGAGCTGAATATCTGACTTGCAGATCACCTTTGACCTAGTTTCGAACTGGGCGAAAGGGTTGTTTACTGTCCAGTGAGGTTTGGAGGAACGAACAGGATTTTGGTTTTACCAACTATCGTGCTTTAGGAAGAGACTAGATCCAAATTGGAAAGCTATTAGCTCCTCTTGCTTGTGTAACTTGGGTAACCATAAACTGTAATAAACTTAAGTTACTTAGTTACTTTAACTGTCTTGTACTTATAGAAGCAGTTTGTATTTTCATCTAAAGGAATTTTGAATCACCCACAGAAACATGTCAAGTCCGCTTATTTTACATCTTTCAGACCACTAATCACATCAGTGTTGTCAGTGTTAAAGATGAGTGCAATCATTGTGACACTGTGTACACAGACAGATGTCAATTTCTGAGGACACAGTTTCGATTTTTCTCCCAGTTGTTTCCTCGAATTCTGAGGAACTTTGGACTAGCCTTATGTAAATTAACACTGGTGGCTGTTTGTGTAAAAAACATTTTCCCTTTTACGAAAGGTTTTACAGCGAGGATGGCTGTTTATTTCCAGCAGTATATTTTAATATGTCAAGACACTGTAGAAATTGCACTGCACATGTATTCCACCATGGTACTGGTGGCACAACTCAAACTCAAGCTATAGGAAAATGCCCTCTAAAGATCAAAATCTTCTTTTGCTTCCAAAATTTAGCATTTTTTCTTTACATTCAGTGAACATCAACAAAATAATTAGCTAAATAAATGTAAATACAGCATATATATTTGTAAAGAACCCCTTTGACTAGATTTGGTATGTAATCAGTGGTTTTCCTCACTGCATCAGAATATCACTTACAATCCACTCCCGGCCCAAGTTTAAGTAGTGTTGTTGGTTTGTTATGTGCAAGACTGATGATTCTGTTTGTGTTGTTATAACTCATTTCTTTTTTTTTAATCTGCTTTATTGTTTTATATTGTATGATAATTGTGAGTCAATACCAATATTAAATATTTTCATGTATGTATCTGCCCAAACCTGATAATCAACGTAGATACATGAACTTTTATAAATTGTAAAAACTGGGACTAAAGCTACGTGTATTAGTGTTATGGAGAAGTGTAACTTATTTTTGTAGGGTTCTGAATGAGGGTAGGTCATGCTGAATAATAATCAGTTTTTGATAAGACTTGTTTGTTAATGTTTTAAATGTGACATTACTAGTGCATTGTGTGTCAAATTGTTGTGGTACGTAACATGATATGGCAAAAACACATCGCTCACCCCTAGTTATGAATGCAGTAAAAAGGATAAAATGTTGACATTAGCACAGTAGTCCAGTGTCGCCTACACATTTGGCCCTGTCCTGTGCATTAAATGTCATCAGGAATTGATTTGAAGTTAGTAAATTCTAAACAACTTTCTGATGCTGTTTTTGCCAGTACTGATGAGTCCAGTATCATTGTGCATTCCCAAATCAAAACTCTTGATATTTGCAGGTGAAAGAGGAGTGTCGGTTGTTGAATGCTCCTCCAATTCCACCGCGGAGTTCCAAACAGACAGCCCTAAGCTCAAGCAGTGCCACAGTGCCATTCCCAGCCACCAAACCACGGCAGACAGACACTCGCTCCCCGAGCCCAACCCTGTCCTACTACTCCTCTGGCCTGCACAACATGTGAGTACTGTTACAGTCAGTTGCTTTTACAACCAACATGGATAAGGCTTTCTAGGAATTCTAGAAAAGTCTTGTAGATTTAGAATTAGAGGCTTACTTATGATGGTATGAGTGTTTTATTATAAATCTGGGGGAAAATGACAGATGCAGGTTGATTTTCGCATAACATATGCAATAAGAATCCCTAGAAATAAAGAACGGTGGTTAATGTGATGGCGTACTAGGCTATAATACTGTCTTCGTGATCAAGTGTCAACTGAGAAGATTCTTACTTCTAAGTAGGAAATGTCCTTGTGAACATCCCTCAAACTCACTCTCCACTGGAGAATGTGACATTATTTCAACATGGTAGCACCCACTGAGCAAGAAATATTAACATATTTTAATCAGACTTCTGTTTCTGTACGATATGCTATTTGTGTATGATACGGACACATGAATGAGCCTTACTGTGCAAGGTTTTTGATCTGTCTGAGGACTTTAAGTAAACTTAAGTGTCATTTTTCCACACTGTATTAATGGTCAGTTGGCCTAGCCAGCATCTATGTTGACAGTAAATGAAGCACTAACCAAATAGCTCTTAGATTTAAATGTACATGCTTTTAGAAGCTTATTACATGCACACAGCTGCAACAAGCAGTAGCTTACATTTTTGACCCAAATAGCTGAAGTTGCATGAACACTTTTTAGGTGGAGGTAGATTCTTAGAGTTTTAAGCTTCTAGTTGTTCATAAACATAAATCTACCATGTACACATGTAGCTAAAGGCTGAACAAAACTCCCCCCAGGTTCAGTTTTTTGCAAACCTCCAAATTTCTTTGAAAGACTGGAGCATTTCATTTGCACAAAAGGAAATTGCAAAATAAGTTTTTCGCTTTATTTGCAACTGCTGAAAGACTAACTGAAACGTGGAAACAGATCAAAAGGCCTAGGTAACCAGATTAGCTGATTCATACAGGCAATTAAATGTCCCTAAAATCCAGACAAATTGGAATTAAACACTAAACTTGCCAAGTCATCTGTACAAAATGATGCTTGCCTCCCAAAGCTATTTTACTTGTGGTAGAACCTCAACTGAAAACACATGATGCACAAGATGTAGAGTTATGTATACCACAAGATGTAGAGTTATGTTATGCACATACTTCCATATGATCCCTGCCATCACTACAGGTAGGCAGAAATTCTGTCAGTCTGTTCTGTCTCCATATTTATGAACACTCCTTTGAGTGCAGCTTATTAATGACCTGCAGATACTCTATAATTTAAATATGAACAAATTACTAAGCAGGTTGAGAATGTAAATTTTAATCAGTTCATATGTTTAATGAAGTAATTGATTAAAGTGACAGCCCAACTAAAGTATTTAGTATTTTGTGGTATTTAGCTTGGTGCCCTCTCTTTCTACAGAGGAGGAGAGAGCGAGCCTTCAAAAGAAGTGGACGAACAGAACCACGTGTGTTACCCATGCAACTGGATTCGACCAGATGGTGGTGAGAGCTCCACACTGCACCCCTGCCTCAGTCCCTCCATGGACGCCACCCTCTCCCGTCTGTCTTGGCCAAACGACTTCTGTGGAGGCGATTTACACAAGGGAGAAGACTTCTCATCAGTCCAGTGCCGCAGTTACTCAAGCTATCCGAGGAAAAGGACCCCTAGTACCCCCAAGGCTTGTTCCTCAGGCCTCTTTGACAAAGGAGAGAGATTTGAAGGGACTACTGCAGCCACAAAGACCCAACATTCTGCTCAGTTTTGTACTAAATCTACTAGTTATACCCTGGAAATGTACAGAGACAAACCCATTGAGGAATGTAACACTAAGCAAAGCCAGTCCTGCCCTATATTGCCGCCAAGAACCCCCAAATCCAACGATGCAAAGAAAGACAGGGAATGTAATTCAACAACAGTCACCAGTGTCGATGCTAAAGAACTTCAGGTGGCAAGCTGCTTGGTCGAAAGGCCACTTCAAAGCACCGCAGAGTTGCCATGGCAACCACCAACCAACCTTTCAGGCCTTTGCATTGAAGAGGTCTCCAAGTCACTACGGTTCATTGGTATGTCGGAGGATGTGGTTGCGTTGTTTGTCAGAGAAAAAATTGACGGTAATTTGCTGCTGCAGCTAACCGAGGAGATTCTGTCTGAGGACTTTAAGTTAAGCAAACTGCAAGTGAAGAAACTTATGCAGTTCATTAGTGGCTGGAGGCCCAAAATGTAAGCTCGAACAAACCCAAAACTAGTCTATGGCAAAAAACATGCAATGTGCTGTGAAAAAGCAGCCCCCAACACCTTGGCCTTCAGTATTGTGTGAGATTGTTTTGTATCTATATGCTATGCACAGTCCAAAGCCTTGTAATGATATTTTACTGGTTTGTAAAAAAAAAAAACAAAAACAAACTATATATATATATATATATATATATAGGGTGCTTTGTGTATTAACTTTCATGTCTTGACCTGTACCCTTGTCTTTGTGTAATCTCTCTCTGTGACCTTAAGGTACCTGCACAATGAACTTAACACTTTGCTCAAACCCAAAGCCTTGAGAATATGAATATTTTGACCCAACCTTACTATGCCTTCACTTTTCTTGGTTGGTGATCAATAAATATTAACAAACACTTTCTGTGCCACACATAGATATCCAAGGACCACCTTGTTCAATTTTGGCATATATCTTATGCAAAACAATAATACTCATTTATAACCTTTCAAGCTGGCATTATTTTATTAATATGCATTTATCAGAGTGCATATGTATACATGTATTTGGACAAGGACAGATTGTTGTTTTTGGCTTTGTACTCCAAAACAGTATTAATTTTAAATCCAGCATCATGTTGGCATTGCAGTCCGTTTTAGACGTAGTCCTCGTATTTTATGTCACCAAAAGTAATCCAGTGATCTACTGGTCAGTTGTTCCTTGGCCAACTTTGAGTCACTGCATTGTTAGCTCATGTGTGAGGGGTTTAACAAAATGTTGACATGGGCATCTGTAGTTTACCGTTTTGCAGAAAAGCCAGTGTCAGGTTAAAAATCAAAATAAATACTGGACAAACAGCCTACACAATAGGTTTACCAACAACAACGGTTGGGTGTACTGTTAAAGAGCAAGAAGGACTGGTGAGCTGACCAAAGAACACTATAGCTGTGAATAACCAAAACAACATGAATTAAGAACACATCAAATACGCAGACCAGTGGTCCCACTTCTCAGTTCTGGGGACCCCATGCTCTGCACACTTCTCTAGCCTAAACATATCTAACCAGGGAGTTTGTTTATTAGATGAGTTTACTCAGGTGTGTTACATAAATTTAAAATACAAAAATGTGCAGAATAAAGGGGCTCCATGCCTGGCACTGCGAATCATAGATGGGTTGAGGACAACTTCTACATACAAAAGAATAAACCAGCTTGATGTCAGCATTCACCACAAACCCCTAGAAAGACCAAGAACAGAAAGACCAGGAATGCTTAGGAAATGTAAAGAAGTACAGTACTTGCATAAATCAGAAACCACCCTCAATTTATTTATTTTCCAGTGAAAATGGCCATTTAGAAAAAGCTATTTTTTTCAGGAGAAATTTCTGAGGCGGTTAGATGTAAGGTAATCGACTTGCATGAGCAACCCGTTCCAGGTGTTTACTAAACTGGAGCTTAAAAAATTAAGATACAGAGAAAATGGGACACTTGCAGAAGATCTGGTAGATCACTAAAATAATCATCATCATCAGATCTAAAAAAAAATAATTGAAAAAAAAAAAACAAGAAACAAGTGTTTCTGTCCATCTGTCCATGGAAAAAAACATGTTTGAAAGGAAATGTAGCTGTTAAGAATACCTTACTTAGAAAAGTTAAAATTTTTATTATTGTATTAAAAAAATACAAAACAGCTGCTTTTCTTCTCAGAACTTGGAATGTAAAAAGCAGAAAATGCAACCAACTTCTAAGACTGAACTTTGGAGGTTTGGATTTCTTTGCTATAAGCAAGTCTCCTGAAAGGAAGCTGAAAAAAATGTAGTTGTTGAGGTTTCTGTGTAATTTTCTTAAGTATATATTTTTGCTTTTTTTCCTAACACTGAAAAATGTATAACTTGTAATGGCCGTTTTGACTGGAAATTAAGTAAATAAAGGGTGGTTTCTGACCTTTTCACAGTACTGCACAGCAAGTTAAAAAATTGAGTTCTGTGCTAAAGCCAGGACAGATTAGATGTCCATTAATATGTTCTAGTATGAGAACAATGGGGAGAAAAAAAAGGACCAAAAGGTTCCTGCCCACTGCATTTCACTTACTGAAGACAAGACTGAAAAGCAATAACATGTCAAAAGAATAACATGTCTGGTGATTTCTATGAGGGACTCTAGGTGGTCATAGATGGAAAAGGATTTATAGCACCAACTGAAATAGACACATTATGCAGTGCAGAATTTGAGGGTCTGCATACCTGTGTATATAAAATATCTATATAATTGGGTTTGCACTTAATTGCTTGACACTTGATTTATTGTGTATGGACGTCTGATTATAAACATTTATTATTATGAATTTACAACTATGCTGGGACATAAAACCAGTAGCTGTGTTTCTAATATAGGTCAGTTTTGGTTCAGGAAAAACTTTTTAAGAGTGCACTTCAGCATGGTGTTGTTGGCTGACAGTGTCATTTAGACTACACATACTGTATTAGGGTTCAGGAGTGTATGTCTGGGTCCACAGAGTTGCCTGGGCAACCACCAAAACAAACCCTGGGAGCCTTGAGATAGCTTTCCAACACAGAGAACAACACAGAATTTTCTCCAGGTGCATGTTTTCCCATGATAACATGCAGGGCACCTGAATTTTAGAGTCCCTGGCCTCAATTAATAACTCTAACCTGTCTAGCTTTTTATACAACATTCGAGCTAAACATTCACCAAATAAGCTGTAAAATGACAAAAGATCACTGGCTCCTTGGACCATAATTATGGCTCACAACTACATAAAAATATATTTACCAGGTTTTAGGCTTCTGCTGTATTATTTTCATGAATAAAGCAAGCCTTAGGCATGGCATGTCCACTTGTCTACAATAAGAACTTTAAAACTCGGCCAGTAGACGATGCATACAGTTTTCGAAATTATTATTCTAGCTGACATTTCATGAACAAAGAAAACTTTATTTGAGTTTATACATACTTTCAGCAGAATTCCATAAGTGTGCCCAAACTGACAGACAAGACCTCAAACATGGAAGTGAAACTAATATAATTACTGCCCCAGAGCTGACACTTGATCTCCCAGTTTGTGACCAGTAGTCCCCACAGTGACACAGGCCAACTGATATTGGAAGCTGTTCTGTCAAACACAACAATAAATCCATTCAGGCAACTGACCATAAGGGTGGAGTACCACATCGTGATAACGTGTTACATCACTGGTATGATGACGTCACTTCGCAATCTGATAAAGATTCATAGATAAATCTGAAAGCTCTCAAATTGTTGGCCATAATTGAATTACCACAGACTTTGGTGTGTCAGTATGGTGTAGTCAGAGATATTGTGGCAAAAAAAACTCAGTCAATGAAATGAAGAGGAAGCCCAGTTGAAACATGAAAGTCATGTGCATATAAAGATTATGCCCTTAAGCTCACTTATATCCATGGTTCCCAGCCTATCCACACCCTGCCCAGGAGATTGGGATCCGTCGCTTGATCAATAAGACAGTCCACCTGGTCTTCCACACTCAGATCTTTCTCACCAAGTCGGGCACGTATATTGTGTTCCTCACTTCCTCGAACCACAGCCTGCATGGCATTAAACGCAGCAGCTTTCTCAAAGCCTAGACACAGCTCCTCACTGAGTAAAAAAAACAAACAAAAAAAAACACAAAAACAAAAGTGCATCATAATTTTATCTTTAAGAAAAAAATAATTTCACACTTTTACATGTTTTATCTACTCCACGTATCAATTTCTTAAACCAAAGCCAGTACATTCATAGCTTTTGTTGTTCAGAGATCAATTGTAGCCTTTGTTTCACAGGCAGTATTATGAAACCGAGTTTAAGCATAAAATGAATACACACTGTGGAGAGTTGTGCTAGCAAATGTCAATACTAATCCATACTGTTCCCTTCTAGGCTGTTAATGCTGTATAGCAGCTAAACTCAATGTACTGAAATACTATCTAAAGTGTTTCAACACAGAGTAAAAACACACACACAAAAAAGAAGGCTCTAAAGGCCTAAAACTCAGAGAAGGAAGAATCTATAAGTGAGCAATAGTTAGGTTTACCTTGTTATAACTGAGGGGTTGGCTCCCTCTAACTTCCTACGAGCAAAGTTGACCTTTTGCAGTGGGTACCAGTTGATCTCTTGGGTATCCACATTTTCAGTCCAGGTTCCTCCTTTCTTTAACTGCTTCACAGCAAAGTTCTAAAAAAAAAAAAAGAAGGGCCACAAAGTTAATTTAAATCCAGCTGAAGCTTGAAGTTTGAAACTGGAGGCCTGGGAAAGAGAAGTTTGGCTGATTCCAGAAGATTCATAAGACACCAATTCTGATATTTCTCCACTACACTACACTCTTTGGGGTAATTGGCACTGATGACTTCTTGAGTATACAACACAGAAAGGGTTAAGAGAGGTGGATTAAAGGAGGAGGAGTAAAATTAGTAAGAAAAAATTTTCACAATCATGTCATTTTAGTTTGTTGAGTTTTGTGCAGTCTAACTAAACAGTGGACTCACTTAAATATATAAACATACTCTACCTTCCAGTCCAGAGAAGGCTCTTTGACGAACACATCCATGGTGTTGAGCAGCAGGTCAGGGTCGTTTCTGAAGGCACGGAGTGAATGCACCATCACACTGCGGATCAGACCGGACTCTGCCATGGGCCGCATCAGAGTCACAAACTGCCGCGTAAGCCGGAAAGGCATCAACTCCGGCACTGGCAGAAACTACAAACAGGAATTTTGATTACACGATTACATTTTTCTTAAACTTTTTTCCCCCATGTCCACTTATGATGTTTATGTGGGATGTTTTATGTACCAAAATATAAAAGGGAATTTTTATATGATCACTTTCCAACCGCTTTTTATTCCTTTATTCCTTATTTTTTGTCAGTGTCCTTATAAGACGGACATATATAAATGACCTCCATTCAGACTGGCCGCCCTCTATTATACTTCATTCCAAAACACAATCCGGGCTGAAATACTTCTTCTAACTTTTTAATGTTAAATGGGCAAAGCTAAACTGCTGCATGCTGAACAGATGTAAAGGTGTTTTCATGTAATTACAGAAATGCGTCATTCAAAACAGGTAGAAGGGAGGCATACTATATGGCCAAAAGTATGTGGACACCTCTCCTAATCATTAAGTTCAGCTGTTTCAGTCACACTACTGACTAACAGGTGTATAAAATCAATCCACAGAGCCTTGTGGCATTGTCAAAGGATGCCACCTTTGCCACAAGTCGGTTCTTGAAATTTTGGCCCTGCTAGATCTGCCTCGGTCAATCACAAGCGATACTGAAATGTATTTACTCGAGTGATAAATTAGACTTTATTATTTAGCAGTCTGATCTGGAGTTGGCCAATACCAGGATAACGCTACATACTGGAGGTCTTGGTGACAACAGTTTGGTGGAGGAGGGAAAATGGTCTGGAGCTATTTTTCAGGGTATGGGCTTTAGTTCCAGTGAAGAATAATACAAAAGACAAAATTACAAAGATAGAAATTTTGACAGCAGTTTGGTGACGGACCTTTTCGGTGCCAGCATGACTGTAAAGCAAGGTCCATAAAGACAAGGTTTGGCGAGTGTGATGTGGAGGGACTCTAGGGACCTGCACAGAGGCCTGACCCTAACCACACAGAACACCTTTGAAAACAATCGATTGCGAGTCAGGCCTTCTCATGTAACATCAGTGTCTGACCTCACATGCTCTTTTGACTGAATGGGCACAAATTCCCACAGACACACTCCAAAATCTTGCGGAGAGGTTTCCTCTGCAAGGAGGAACAGTGGAGGCTGTTATAATTGGAAAGGAAGTCCACCAGTGGAGGCTGTTATAATTGGAAAGGGAGTCCACCAGTGGAGGCTGTTATAATTGGAAAGGGAGTCCACCAGTGGAGGCTGTTATAATTGGAAAGGGAGTCCACCAGTGGAGGATGTTATAATTGGAAAGGGTGTCCACCAGTGGAGGCTGTTATAATTGGAAAGGGAGTCCACCAGTGGAGGCTGTTGTAATTGGAAAGGGAGTCCACCAGTGGAGGCTGTTATAATTGGAAAGGGAGTCCACCAGTGGAGGCTGTTATAATTGGAAAGGGAGTCCACATTAAGGCCTGTGGCTTTGGAATAGTGTGTTCAACAAGCTAAAATAGGTGTGATGTTAGGTTTCAACATACTTTTGGCCATATGGTATATGAAAATGACCTCTGATCTCATTGGCTGCTCTGTATTATGGCTCATTCAAAAAGCAATCTGGGCTGGAAAGCTTATAACGTTATATATGAGCAGACCTGAACTGCTGCAGGCTGAATAGCTGTAAATGCATTTTGTTTTTGGACATCATAGTACAACAGATTTCAAAATAGGTAGTACAGCGTTATTTTTCCTGTTTTCAACATAGCCACTGTGAAGCCCACCTGAGTGGCTGATCCAAAAGCATGGCCAAAGTCGATGCCAACCATGCCTCCTGTTTCAGTGTTGATCATGAAGTTGGAGAGATGACGATCTCCGATGCCCAGCACCCAGTGACTGACACAGAGCAGTGCATGGGAGCTAGCAAAGTGAGAACGCAGTGAGAGGAACGCCTCAGGGGTGGTGCTCATCTTTACGAAGGCTCGTCTAAATGGGAAAAGGAATCATTAGCATCTCCATAACCACAAAGTCAAATGATTTCCATAGACTGTCATAACCCAGCATCATATAATGAGACAAATTAGTAATAATAAGGCACATGTCTTCCATTGCTCAGTTTTAGTATGATGCTGAGCTAGAGAACATAAAGGAGTCATCTCTGTTCAGTTATGGACTACTAGGGGAGCAGATTTAATACAAGACAGAAACAGGAGAGGATAATTGTAAGATAAAGAATGATATCTAAAGTGTAATTTTGTGAAGTACAGGGCTACAATCTTATCTAGTACTAACACAATAATGGAACAGTAACAGGAGTGTACCTCAGCAGATCCTCTGGCACGGTCTGCTCGATCCTCTTAAAGTTATTTACAGTGTCTGTGCGGTTTGCCTTCCTGTAGTAAAATGACATCAGATACACTTGACCTTTCCACGAACAACAGACAGAAACCCAGTAAGACATTACATCAATGTCTAAAACAGAAAAATGAACAATAACCTACCTATATACTTCAGCATATCGCATTATTCCATTCACATTCCTAGTAACTTTACTTAGCCAAGCATCATATATTTCATTAGGCCTAAAACACAAATGAGAGTTGTATAACCATAAGGACATTCTGTACAGACAATTTCAGGTCAGAAGGGGTTAATCTCAATGTGTCAAATTGTACTGGAAGTATTGCAAATGAATAAGGCTGTAGGAATACTGAAAAAGAAAGGTGAAATAAGAGTGATATGAAGTAGTAGACCTGGTATCTATGAATTTAATTTGGTTCTAACAGTCCCAACTGAATTACATGTTACAACAAAAATGAATTATGGCTCACAATTAAGAGTCTGGAATGTAAGAATGAGTTAAGACTGCTAAGAAAAAGAGCCAGCACTGAAAGCACGCAGGAGACAAATGCTGTTAGTAAGCTGCATACCGTGTTATGGTCGTCTGCTCTTTATCAGTCCTTCTGCTGGCCAGAAAGTCTTTCAGTGTGCATGTATTCTCCATCCACTCTATAAGCCCAATCCTGCAAGTACCAGCCAACAAATAAACAAAGGGACTTTTCCATCTACAGACATGACCTGAAGATCATTCAATAAAACAATGAGGAATACAGCATTTGTCGATTAGCAAAACTCTTCTAAAACCCATTGCCAGACAAATAAACTTCACATGAACAAAGATCCATCTCCATATTCACACTGATCTGAAGTATAAACACTGCTGAAGTACGGCAGACATCTATCATAGTGATCTAGGAGCTTCTTCTTACTTGTGATTTAAATTAGGGATGTGTATGACTAGCTGAGTACTTGGTTAACTGTTCGAGGTGCCAGTATTCAAATAATGAAATCACTCTTTAGGTACTCGTTCTCTTTTATTACCTAAAAATGTAAAAAACATACAGACCACCAATTCAATAAAAAGAGGCCTTTATGTTTTTATAGGATTATCAAATGTTACGGTCATGCTCAGATGTGTCAGTAAGGCTGTTTTTTACACTGACCTACTCCAAACCTCTGTTTCGGATTACGTGGCTTTATTGCTAACGAGGCAAACTATTCATTTCTCCACTAAGCCAACACGCTATCACATCCTCCACTGTAAGACAATGAGTCCTAATCAGAGTCCAGTTTTGTTAGGTCTAGTTTAATCTGAAGAGGCAGCCTCCATTTCCTTTATCACAAAAGCTACTGCTGAAGCTAACCTACTTTTTTGGAATAATTGAACATGTTTTCAAATGCATTCCTCTGTGTGATGATAAATTTCTGTCCTACTGATTTTAAGCCTCTTAACACTCGTACACAGTTGATTAACTCTTGCAGACATTTGAATATCAAAAGTAATTAAAACTGCTAAGCAATAAAACTGCAAAAATGATCCAGAAACAAATCCTGTACCTGCTGGTCATGGGAATAACCTGATAGGTGCGCAGCATTAGGCTACGCTGGGAACAAGCTGCGTCTTGGCTGAGGATGATGTTCATGACGCCAAAGAGCTGCTCGATGCGCTGGTCCTGCCGAAGGTCCTCTCCTCCTTTCACAAGGAAAGGATGGTCCCTCTCATCATCGCCCCGCATGATCACACGCTTTGGGCGACGAATGGAAGTCATGACCTTCACCTGGAATTGCACAAATAAATCAAATTAAAAGGGTTTATTAACTCCCAGTGATGCTCAGCCATGTACAAGCAATGACACAATACCCATTTGCCACAAGGGAAAAAACATGTTTATTTGCAAAGCACAGGATAAATGATTGTGAGCAAGTTGCAGGATGTTGGCAACATCAACATGTATGTCTAAGCAGGAGAGGATGAGAATATATCATCATGCTTAAAGATATTTTTGCAATAAGAGATGCGTATCACAATATTGTGACACAAAGACACAATGCACTAGGAGTCATCAAAAACTTTTATAATCAAAAAGATTTTTATTAAAAACCTTTCACATATTTCAATACACTATATCCAATTTAACAGGAATATTATACCCTCTGTGTACAATGAAACATGCAGCTGGTCACAGGTCTTTATGTACTGACGACATCCATGAAATGCTGAGAAAATCATACTGTGCATCACAATAAGAAAATACATCACAATACATCACAATTAGGGCAATATGATATTTTATTGTTATTGTGATAAATTATGTATGTCACAATATGCTTTTTAAAGCATATTGTGGATATTGTCAGGACTTAAAGAACACCAAATAACCACGTTTCATCACAATGTGAGCATAATTAGGTCTGGATATAGTGCAGCCCAGTTTATATAACATTGATTAAAATCACTGTTTTTGTAGGCTTATTGTTATTATTTTAGATATTTTTGTATATATGGCACAACAGGCTCTATTTTGTCTGTTCAAATTGATTAAATCTCAGAAAAGCTAAATATTGTATTATAAGTATTTCTGCCATATCACTCCCCTAATAATATGATAATGACAATATATCTTCATATTGCCCATTTCTACTGCTTAACAAATTATTTGTACAAATTACGTATGCATGTGCAGGACTCTAATCACGTGACATTAGGGACTGGCTATGTACCAGCTACTGCCTCTACTGCTGTAACTGCTAGTATAGCTCCTTCAAGTAACAGTACATTTTTGTATGTATTATTACTGAAATCTTAGGTCCAGTCAGTGTGTTTTGGGCCCACCTTGTACATGTACATACCCTCTCATCAAAGCCTGTGATTTTTGCATGATACTCTGGAAGAGGTTTAGATCTACCATCATACTGCCCTAAAGAAGAGAAGGAAATTAATAAAATAAATTCCTAAGAATAATGCATACATCCACTTTCTGGAACACTCAGAACAGTCACATATCAAAGTCTGAAGCTATGGCACTTAGTAAACAGTTTGTTCCTGACCTGGCACCTCCAGCTCGCTTTTTAGTGCCTCCACTCTAAAGTTGCTGAGCCAGGGCGAGTACTCCTTCAGGTTCCCCGGCTCTTTTTGGCAGCCTCTCATGGACACAGCCAGCTCATCCACTTTCTTAATGTAGTCCTTATCCTTGCGTTTCTCATAAAGCTTTGAGCCACCTGGGCCTAAAAGCTTCTCAACTTCTTTGGAAAATTTCTTTTAATGCAAAGACAGACACAGAAAATCAAAACCTTACCTCAAAGAGTTACTCACCAACTGTGAAAGCAAACATGAAAATCGTTACAGGTATTAATGTGAACCTGAACAAATTTCTTTCGGAACGATCCAAATCCTTGGGCTTTTGAATCGCACAGAGAGGCGCTCATTTCTCCATACAGCTCCCTCATCATCTTTTTATCCATGTTTGGATTCTCCAACTGATTTCTGACCTCATCCCACCAATCCTGCCAAACAATCAGAATATAAACCATGACTGCAAAAACAAACGGTCCAACAGTGGAAACTGTCTACATAAGATTCATACTGTAGACCCTGCATGCACATGAACCTCAAATGAGTCCATGTGTGCAATTTGCTACTACAACTAGGGATGGGTGATAACATTTATATGTGATATAACGTAACTTCAGATAGCCCAAAATATCTTACTGATTTAAAAATGAAGGATGGCATCTTTCAGTCATCTAAGTCAAATTAAGTAAGGGAGAAAAGGGGGAACAGGGGGAACTGCTCCACTAGATCATATGTACCTGTGTGGTAAACTTTTATTTCTTCAAAGTCTGAAGTATAAAATGCATTTGGTACCTTGAAAAGCATTTCAGGATTGGTGAGTTGCTGAAGAGCATCAACAAACTTTTTAATCACTCCTCCTTTATCCAATATTGACTTTAGCCTGGAACACACATACATACAACTAAAACATGCACCAATTTCCCAGTTACACTCTAAAGCTTTTCTTCATAATAGTATACTAAACCACATACTTCTCCACAAACTCCTTGTTCCTGTGACCATTAGCAGAATCTTCAAATGTGTAGCTCTCACTGCTTATCATGAAAGGGTAGACAAGGGCCTGTGGGTAGCACTCTCCAATCTCTTTGATTACATGCTGAACAGCCACTGCCTCTGGCTTGTCCAACAGGGCCATCATCTGACTGATCCAGCCAATCAGCTGCCAGCAGGGCACACTCACCACCTATCAAAACAAAACATGCTCATCTTCCTCAAGAATGACAAAATCAAAAAAACTCATTATTTAAATGCATTTCAGTATTTGTAGGAAAAGTGCCACAATAACTACTCCACACTTTTGGATTTTGAACAATTAGATTCTTCTTGTTCTGGTCTAAGGCCTAAATCTACAGTCTAGTCCACAACACAATTTACCTCTTTGGCCATTAGGTCCAGGCTCTCTTTAGAGTAGAGTTCCACCAGCTGCAGTAAGCGGGGGAACTTGAGTCTGGCTTCCTCAGAGTGGAGCTTTAAAGCTTTAAGCATCATGTTCACCACATGAGCAGGCAAAGACTGGAACTTCGGAGAACTTGCTGCAAAACATCAGCAGGACTAGAATTAACATTACTGCTCACTATTTGACTTTACAATATTGTATCAGTATAATAGCTTCTTCTGTTAGAGAAGCTAGCTTTGGTAGAATCACTTTCTTGTGGAAGGACACCTCTCAGAACAACTCAGTGTTTTATTGATGTCTGAATAACACAGACCCTCTCCTCTTTGCTCATCCTCCCTTAGCCTCTGGTCACAGAAGTTGGCAAGAGTCATGTAGGCCTCCACAATGCCAACTGTGTCTGCATGCTTGTGGCTAAATGACTGCTCCTCTTCCTCTGCCCTGCGAGCAGCACTGCATAACAGCTCCAGAGCACGCTTCTGCAGACCCTCCACTACCTAAAATATACATAATAAAGAGAGGAAGACCTCACATGTTTGGAATACAGAAACTACAAACTTACCCCAAAATGGCTTCTGAGTTTCTGAACTTTATATCAAATTTTGATAAGCTGTATTACAACTGTAATGTTTAAATAAGAGCTAACTGACTGATCCTGATGATGACAAATCTACAGCTTACTAAAGAGGCAGAAGTGTTGCTGTTTGGATCAAAAATATAAAAATCAATCTCCCTCTCAGACTCTAGTCAGTCAGTTGTGCTTTTGTTATTCAATTTTTTGTGTAGACATTAAACCGTTCTATTTACAATGGGGGATAAAAGCAGCAACTAAAATACTTTTACATGATTTTCAACAAAATAAGAAAAACAACCCTACCTGGTCACTCTGAGAGGCTCTGGAAAGTTCCAGAACTCTCTGTGCCTTTTCTTCACTGAGGGCCTCCAGAGTAGAGGGACTACGGTGCACAGAACTAGCCAAAAGGTCGAAGGTTGAGCCCAGAAGGATCCTTTGATCTCTCAACACACTGCCCGTGGAGCCTTCACTCTGCCTCTCAGTCTCCTCTACACATCAAAAACACAGAACTCAGGGTCAACAAGTGGCTCTGTCAGTGACTGTATTAAATACAATGATCAGTAGGTCACTACATTAAACAGCAAGCATTTACTAAAATATTCGGTTTGACCAGAATTCAGGGGAAACACATGGGCAGCACCAGTTCTGGAGAGCCAGAGGACAGAGTGGTTTGGTTATTTCTCTGCTCAAATGCAGTCATTAGTCTGCAGGTTTGGTAAATGTGTTAGAACAGGGATCTTTACGCAATTTACATAGTAAAACAGCTTATTTACTCTTTTATCAAAGGGGAATTCCACTGATTTTACAAACTTCTGCACAATTCAATAGTAAAGATGTAAACAAAATTATTCTCAGAGGTTTAATGTGATATGTGCTGTTCTAAAGTCCCTTATGGAGTCAAAACAGTTTGCAGTGGTGGTGACGGGATCTGAAGCACTTAATGCCTCTAAAAGCTACATCACAAAAAGCTAAAAAAACAAATATGTTGTCTGAGACATTGTTTAATGAAGTTTTTAGACAAGAGGACACATGCAAGTTTACTGATCACTGTGGATGGTAAATAAAATGGCTACATATGTGTTGTAGACATCATGACACATGGTTCCTATCAGCACCACTGTAAGAAAAATCTTTTTTTTTACAATCCAATAATGCATTTCACATCTTAGTGATTTAATTATTTGAAAGATTGTTGGAATTCCTGTGTAATGTACTTTGGATCTTACCAAGCAGAGGGACAGTCTTGAGCAGGGAGCTGATCTGCTCGGCTGGTCCGATACTCTGGCTTCTACGGTGGGTGAAGCGGGTGAAGCAGTGAACCCAGCGCCGCAGCCAAGCGTTCTCTGTTTTCGCTTCCCTGTGAAGCTCTTTTAACAGCTTGGTTGCCACAGAGAAATTGTTCTGGCACAATACCCATGCAAAAACAAAACAACAAAAAACAAAGTTTCAATATTGGTTAAAAAATTCTGGCTTTGACTTTGGTGCACTGCAAAAACTAATTCCCTAATTTATTTAACCACTGCTTACACACTTAAAGCGAAGGCACAGCAGTTTTTAAATACCAGAATGAAGAAAGACTCAAGCCAAGTAATTCACCACCTCCATGTTTAAACATGTTCAGATATGAACTGAATGGACTTTGGTGATCAAATTAGTTGGGAACTAAGTCGGTAGTCGATTAGTTGATGACATCATTATGTGCCTTTCTCACGCTCACTAGATACGTTTTGGCATTAACAGCGCGATGGCAGCATCAAGAACAAAGTCGTCAAAAGTGCAGGAGCTAAACTCTGAAAAAAAGATTGTCAGTTGTACTGTTTGTAAAATCGATGGTATCTGACATGGGAGCACATCCTCCATGCTGGAGCACCTGAAGAGGAAACTTGTCGGCTCACTGGACGAAGAGGATTCATCGCCGCATCCCAAACCACATACTAGCACACTAAATAGTGTGTAAAATAGCGCATACACTCACCGGCCATTTTTCAATTGCTTGTTAACACAAATAGGTAATCAGCCAATCACACGGCCGCAACTCAGTGCATTTAGGCATGTAGAGGTGGTCAAGACATTTTGCTGAAGTGCAGACCGAGCATCAGAACGGGGAAGAAAGGTGATTTAAGTGACTTTGAACGTGGCGTGGTTGTTGGTGCCAGACTGGCTGGTCTGAGTATTTCAAAAACTGCTGATCTACTGGGATTTTCACGCAAAACCATCTCTAGGGTTTACAGAGAACGGTCCGAAAAAGAGAAAATATCCAGTGAGCGGCAGTTGTGTGGACGAAAATGCCTTGTTGATGTGAGAGGTCAGAGGAGAATGGGCAGACTGGTTCGAGATGATAGGTGTATCTAATAAAGTGGCTGGTGAGTGTATACCATTAAAGGTTAATGTATGTGAATTACAGAATTGTGTGGTTTGGGACGCAGCAGTAGCTGTACTAGTGAGCTAGTTGGCTAACGTTAATGCTAAAAGCCGTCGTACTTCATGTTCTGAGCCAAGCTGTAACAGCTGGAACAGAGAAGCAAGTAACTGTTCTTCACAGCGACCCTTCACTTTCCAGGTTGGTTAACATTCACAGGTTTGAACACCGCATTGTCGTCTTAGCGTCGAATTCAGTGAACATAGGAGGATGTTTGAAAACAGTTTTGTGTTTTCCATGAACGTTCATCTTTATCGTCTTCATTGTTTGTTATGAAGTAAACGTCATGAGTTTAAAATATGGCCCATGCAGGGTAAGAGTGGTATGGCCCTGATCTGGCACACATCTGGTCCATTGAAGGCAAAGATGTGGTTAATTGCTCTTGCCTGGTTTTGGCCCAGATTTGGTCCACAACACACCTGACATCTGGCCCATAGACGGTGGACATGTGGCTGAGTTAAGGCTACCAGACTCGCCCTGAGTCAATGCTGTACATCAAGGCCAAATGTGAGCCATAAGAGAACTGCAGATATGGGCCACATTTTGGCTAAAAATTAACTGCTATTTGGGATAAAAGGTATTTGGTTATGTAGTGATTCATAATCTGATTAATCGATTATGCGTTTCAGTATCGATCGATTATTCGACTATCAAATTGGTGTCATTTGTTGCAGCCCTAATGGACTTAGGAGTACCTGTTTCCAGGCACTGTCTGCCATGCTTAGTTTCATATTGAACTTGCACTGCTTCACTAGGGCTCCTAAATCTTCTGTGCTTTCCTGCTCGGCTCCATCCACTTCCATACTGTTAGCAGGAGAAGAGTTCAGCTTCTCCCAGATCTTATCCAGGAAGAAACAACTGGTACAGAAAGAAAACTCCTTAGATTACACAGACATACTTGAAATTAAGCATTAAATCAAAGTATACCCAAATAAAATGTTACGAAGATGACTCACCGAGATGTAATGATGTCATCCCAAACATTCATTGGGTCGATTTTAGCATCAGGGTAGCGAGTAGTCCACCGCTTGATCACGTGTTTCAATGAGGACACCGAGACTGGAAAAAAGCAACATAGAGTCATTGCTGGGACCATCATATATGGACCAGTCTACTGAATTACTTCAAATTGTGGCCCCACAGGAAAAAAAATAAACAGTTAAGTATTCAGACCTTAGATGTTTACAAGAATCATGTTATGATGTATTTAAACCAAAAGCATTGGTTACGATAGTAATAAGCTAAACATAGACATCATTCATCATCTACAAGGTACTTTCTATTGGGAAGTGACTGTCCAAAACCCTAATCCTCAAATTTCAGCTTGTAAAAATAACACTTATTTTGCATTTTCTCCAATGTTCTCTTTAAAGGTTTTTGATATCTTTTAAAGTGAAGCTGAAAAATTTCAATTAATTTAGAGTTCAATGTTTCAATAAAAATACTTCATTCAAAAAAAGTGCTGTCCCACGTTTTCATGTCACTACCAAAGCAGTTTTTGTTTGTAGGCAGAGCCTTATTTTAGCCACACCCCTGCATTTTAGAGAAGGAAGTGAGACTGCATCCCTGTCCCTCATGGTCACATGGTGAGCTAAATCCCATTGTTTTGAAGAAAATGTCCCAAAGTCTGAAAATCAGTTTATAACATTAAGATTTGTAACCACTGAAACATTTTTTATGCAATTAAGTAAACTTTGTGTTTTAATGAAAATATGATTTTATTTTAACTGTGCCAAGCTGTGTTTGCTTGTCATTTACTGGCTAGTGTTTTTGAGTTTTGCTCAAAATTAAGCTAAAATGTCACTACTGAAACATTTGGTAAAGTTTCAGTAGTATTACGACTGTTTTAGAATGGTTCATTATATATTTTAATAAAACATACACTATTATGGTATAGGTTAACTCAAAACAAAAGGATTATAGTCCATAAGTCCAAATCTGCTAAAAGCCAGAAATGTATTTTCAACATTTAACATTTACAGCATTTGTCAGATACTCTCATCCAGGATAGTTAGGAGTCTTGTCAAGGACTTCTGTGTTTATTATTATCTATTTACCCACTAAACTATACCATCTAAATCTGGAAGAATCATCTATGCACATATCATAGAGTTACAGAAGCACAGTTACAGTTAATTCATCTTATAGCAACAGACAGAGAAACCAACTGTCAATATTTCTGTCATCTTTAGTGATTAACACTGAAGGAAACAATCTTCATTTTAAATTTCAAATGTATTTGCATAGAACCCATAATGAGCATGTTTTTATTTACTAAAAGTACAAATCTAAAGTTTAGGAGAGGTACCATCACTTTTGGTACAACTTTATTAACTGGGTTTTTATTAACATAGCTGGCTTACCTTCACCTGTGATGTAATGGAGGAAATCCTGGATCTCTGTCAGAGCTTGGACTGACTGCAGCACAGTCAGACGGCTGCGGTTCAGCAGAGGGTCAATGCTAGAGTAGTTCTGTACAACACAATAGTTTAAAAGAACAGTAAGCTTTCTCTCTACATACTTGGATTTAAGAGTGATAGGCTTTCCATTAATGTATCGCACTGTATCTGTCAATGAACAAAACCTGACCTGCATGAAGACCTGCATGCAGTTGTGGGCATAGTATTTGGCTCGGTCATAGTCCTCTTGCAGGATGTACAGCAGACTCAGCTCTTGACTGTAGTGCGTTTCCATCACCAGTTTGCGCTCCTCCACCTTCATGGCAGCATCCACAAAGCTAAGGAGAGACTGGTCCCTTTCACCCAGCTGCAACTGCTTCAGCATGCTGCGCATCATGTGCTGCAGATATGTTTCCTTGTAGATATTCAAAAACAAGAGTATTTTCCAGTGATTTGATTAAAAGGTAAGATTTGACATATGATAGAATGATAATGATTAACTATATGATCGATTAACTATTATGCACAACAATAATATTGTTGCTGCTCTCATTATTAGCAATTTTAGAAGCATTTGAAAATGAATAATTAGAAGTTTCCTTCTTAACTTCATAAAGCCAAACATTGTGAGATGGTTTGAAGCTGAAAGCTTTCTTTTTTATTTATTGTGTAAATGCTAAAACAGATGCTAGAAGCTTCTCCAGTCCTCTTTATAGGGAATCAGCTCTTTGTTGTCTCCTACAGCCTTTGTTTTTACCACCTCGCTCATCTGCAGTTCTATTTTGCATTCCCTTGGTCTCTAAAATATTTCATGGTTTGCTGTATGTAAATAAAAGCAGCTCAGTATTCCACATTTACTGGGAGGGTTTTACAAGTTGATTCATCCTTTTTTGTCTTGCACAAAAAGGTGCAATAGTAGGTAAAGTTATATGTATTTTGTCCAATAAAGCACAACACAGGTAAATAAAGAAACTCTTGCACATTAATAATCTGCATCAGTGACAGGCTGCATGTATCAAGCAACAAAATACTGGTTTAATTATTTTGTAAGAAAGTAGTGCCAGTGGCACTCAGAAGTGCTATTATATTTTTGTTAAGAAGTCTTCCATCCATCCATCCATTTTCTAAACCGCTTCTCCGTCAGGGTCGCGGGGGGGTGCTGGAGCCTATCCCAGCAGTCTTCGGGCGGAAGGCAGGATACACCCTGGACAGGTCGCCAGTCCATCACAGGGCAGACAGACAGACAGTCACTCACACATTCACACCAAGGGGCAATCTAGCATGTCCAATTGGCCTGACTGCATGTCTTTGGACTGTGGGAGGAAACCGGAGAACCCGGAGGAAACCCACGCAGACACGGGGAGAACATGCAAACTCCACACAGAGAGGACCCTGGTCGCCCAGCCGGGGAATTGAACCCAGGCCCTCCTTGCTGTGAGGCGACAGCGCTACCCACCACACCACCGTGCCGCCCTGTTAAGAAGTCTTGTTTAATTTAAATATTTAATTTTGTGGCTCACTGTTTTAGGTCTTATTGCATTAAACACAGTATGAGACAATCCTTTTCGTAACTCTATGCCATACAAGTGTTCACGTTTACAGCAGTATAACTCCCAATCCTATGAAATTAATTGAAATTTCAGCTGATGGTAAATGGAAAAACACATTGTTGATCACTGACAATTTTTTACCTGATAAAAAGGATCATCCCACATCTTATTCAGGTTAATAGGCGAGCTGTCGTCAATATTTACTGTAGCACAGTACCGCAAAGACTTCCATTCTGTCAGGTGATTGTAGGCCTCCAGAGCTGCAATCTCCCAGAAGTCTTTCTCTGTGTCAGTGGGTTCTCCATCCATCCACTCCTCAGTGTTCAGTGCCTGAACCAAAGGATTTTTGCAAAGCACAACTCTTGACACAAGTAAATTCTCATCAGTTCAACTACATTATCAAAGTCCTCACTACTGACCAAAATAAAACACAAATATACATGAAAATCACAATGTCTAGCTAATCTATCCTGAATGCTTTTATTATTATAAAATCTTCCCTCTCAAAGGCATTACCTCATTGTAGAGCTTCACTGCCTCAGCATAGTCGCTTTTTGCTTCTGCCTGCAGTGCAGTGCATGTAATGGACTTTGTGCCAATCTTTCCTCCGAAGATGCCCCTCACAACATCATAATCCCCCAAAGACCTATACAACCTATGAGTGGCAGGCAACATATTCAGCATCTAAAAATCAGACAACATACTGACCATACTAAATAATAAATTCCAATAAAAAGGAAAAAAAAAAATGATGGCAACGAATAGGTTACAGAAAAAAGTCATAATCAGACATGGTAGTGATAGGAAGAGGTATGGAAAGCTGAACTAACTTTGCTAGATGAATCCATCTCTCTGTGTCTGGGGGCAGCTCCTTTTTGCCCCGAGCCCGTTTGGAAGGAGGTTCATCAGGCATGCTGCTAGAGCGCAGCAGGCTCTCCTCCAGGAGGAGAATGCCCATGGGCTGCTGCAGGCTGGCTAGGCAGCTGGCACTGACGCTGGCAGGCTGAATGTCCAGTAAGGCTCTGTGCTGATAGCACATGTCCTGCAGAGAAAGCCATAGTCAGACATGTGTAATGAAACCAAATTCAACATTGAAAATAGATTTAAATGATCAAAACAGTCCATAACTGGATGTAGTATACACCAATGAGCCAACATTAAGACCACTTCCTAATAAGCTGTTAGCCTTTGATGAGCTGCTAAACCAATTCCAGCAAGGACTCCTAGAAGACCTGTGAGAGTGCCCTGTGGTATCTGGCACCAAGCTGTTAGCAGCAGATCCTTTCAGTCCTGTAAGTTTGCTTGCTATCTAATGTATCCCAGACCTTGATATGCATCATTGTATAGAGATTGTCAACGTTAACTGATTTGACTGAGTGGCCATAATGTTTTGGCTCATCTGTGTATGCATGTAGAGTAGGGTACAAAGGTGAGACCCCTAGTAAAAATGATTCCATTTTACATTGTTTTCTAATTTAATAACATTATTCCATTACAAAGCAAGCATGGACTCCAGAGTCCATAAGCCTCTGATAATTCTATCAAAGCCACTTGAGAGTCATCTGAACACAAGCTTCAGTGGATGAGGTAAAACAAAAAAATCTGACAGTTTTATACAACGGCCTTAACATAGACAAATTCAGGATTTTGCTTACATGTTAATAATGACCCGTAAATAATACAGAATATTGAATATTTCTTCATTTAACTTTTTAACATTACTTTGTTCGAATTTTTAAGAATTTTAAAACTTTGTTGGTTATTTTTATTTAAAAACTTTTTTTAGACTGCAATGATCTCTGATTTTGGATGCCACTGTTACTTTAAAAGGTTTTTTTTAGTCAAGTACAAATTTATCGAAGAAAAAAAAAAAAAAAGCTTTCTTCGATACACATTTACAGTAAACCCAAATGAAACCAGTCAAATCTTCTCTCATCTTCCACACTATGACAGAGTGTGACAATATTTTCATCCTCAAGCTTAACCTGCTGACCCACATTGTCCGCTTACCTGAACACAAGAAATAAAAGGTGGGAAGTACATAGTGCTCGTGTGCAGGAAGTTGTTGATCTTCTGCAGCAGGTTCTTTAGAACTCCCTCTCTCTCTTTAAATGGTTTGGATCCCTCCATCTCAAGCAGGACACCAGAAAACAGCGAGCTGAACAGCTGCTTGGCCAGAGTGGCATCCCTCTGATGGACAATTAATTACATTTTACACTTGTGGCATTTAGGAGTTGCTCTTATCCAGAGTGACTTATAAAAGTGTTCTGTTGTCCAGAGAATGCATCCTAATTAATATAAGATCAACACACATTTTCATACTGACTTTCAAAACTTTGTTTAAATAATGTAGGTCAGCACTTACTTGTGCCAGTGCTTGTAAAGGAGCAATAAGACTGCTATGCTGGATCTGAATGTCAGGCAGGTCTCCCACCCTGTAGCTCCGGTACAAGGTGACCTGGGCTTCTCGTCGTAATTTCTGGTCTGCCCTTTTCTCCTGTTTAACAAAGAGATAAGAGCTGCAGAAAAACAATATATACTTATAAAAAAAAAGACAAATTTGTTCTCATAATATTATTTCTACCTTTTCACTTTTTTGTGACTGGATTTCCCTCTTTGCAAATTTTATGCTCTCTTTTTCTTTGTCCTTCAGGAACCTTCGCTTCAGTCTCAGGATGTCTGCACGCTTTTCCCGATCAGCTGTAAGGAAAGAACACACTCATATTTCAGTACAGTACTATCTGAGGCACTTTACTGTCTGCCTAGCACATTGAACTCCCTTCTATAACTACCAACAGACCTGCACTACGGCTGTCCATCTCGTCAGTGGGAGCAGTGAGACGTCTAGAGCCAAAGCCAGCACCCACTGCTCGTAAGGCGAGGGGCCGCTCTGCTCTCTTCTTCTCAAACACAAGTAGAGAGGACAAAGAGTCAGAGGACAGGGAGTAATCTGCCAGAGTGTCCACGCTGCTGCCAGTCAACCAGTTGTATGCTGAACGCCGACCTGAAGCACAATAAGATACAGATTTTCACTTAATCAATACAGATACAGATTAAAGAAACTGAATTGTATCTCAGCTGAAGACTTGCAAGCCAGATTTCTGGATATCGCCAGAGAGTGTAGCAAGTTTTGTTGCATGACCTGGCCAAGAATAGGTGCAACTTCAAAAACACACCTGAGTGAAACAAAGTGACTTACAGTGGCTCACTGACAACTGGGAACTGCTGTTTCATTAGCACCAAAAAAAGAACGTTTACAGGGACTGTACAATTTTGTTACTATATTTATGTTTTAGCTATAGTCTTTTGCATGAATTTACTTTTGAATGTCAAAGAACACTTTCGTGTATTCTCAGTCAGATTTGAGTTAAGTCTAGTTTAGCCAACAAATGCTCACAGTACCATATTTCAACAATTTTGGACAGTGTTTGGATTATTTTTTGGCCTAAATTCCTACTTATCTTAGCCAATGACACCACAATGAGTGTCGTCACTCCCATTTGAACATAGCTTTACCTCTGCAATCTGAAATCTCACAAAGATTCAAAGTCTGATTTCTGAAAATTTAAGCTTAAAAGATGGAAAATCTTATTGCCATGAGGTTATATACCTTTGCACTGCTATCAATGAAGATCACTTTGTGGTTTGAAATGTCCACTCAGTCCTAAGGCAGGTTCTAGCTTTTCACTCCACTGTATTGTACTTTTGTGGTTTGTATTGTACTTGTTAAAAAGCTACAATTAAACAATAAGATGTACATGTCTTTGTCAAGACTTTCACAACTTTTTGTCAATTTAATGACTATGTCTTGCTCCAAAAGGCTCACTGTTGTCTGAGTGTGCAGGTATCTGTGTACCTCAGAGCACTGTATGAAGTTTAACTAACAATATAAAGTGAATACCTGCACCAGGAGCCTGAGTTTGGGAGAATTCCAAAGAGGCCTGAGTGGCTCGGATTTGGCCCTTCAAGATGGTCGCCTGCGACCTTGCACTGTCTGAACTTTGAGTACCCCCAGCCTGAGTCGTCTGGGTTTCCATGAACATGGGCGTGAGGACCGTGCTCCGCAGCCGCCAGTTGGAGATGATTGTATAGTCCTGCAGAATAAATACCACAAAAGATTGAATGAAAAGAGACAGAAGTGAGTAATGTAGCCTTAGACATTTGGAATCCATTCTAAACCCAAGACCCTAAAAAGATGACGTGATTCATAGTAATGAACAACTTAAGTGCAGAACCATGAAACTTGAGCAAATTCACCTAAACCTGCTTGTTAGTTGGTCTCATGACTTACCTGAAACTTGCATTCAGAGAGTGGAAACTCGAACATGTTGCGTGTGTAATCAGGACTTTGACTGGTCATTTCAAGTAGCAAATCTGTGGCCAGGCTAAGAAATCGTTCCTCAATGCGGGGCGAGTATAGAGATCCCAGCACCATCAGCATCCGTTCCAGTGTAGCAGGAGGCAGACGCCTTTCGTGACTCCAGAAGTTCCGTACATACAGCCTGAGAAAATACCACAGGTACTAAAGACGAACAGCAAAATCAAGGCCTATCATTGTTATTGGGCATCAAAATGGACAAGTAGGGAGTTAGAAATGGTTAAATTCTTTGTATTGCTATTGATGTCGCCATTATACACTGCTCAAAAAAATAAAGGGAACACAAACAACACAATATAACTCCAAGTAAATCAAACTTCTGTGAAATCAAACTGTCCACTTGGGAAGCAACACTGATTGACAATCAATTTCACAGCTGTTGTGCAAATGGAATAGACAACAGGTGGAAATTATTGGCAATTAGCAAGACACACTCAATAAAGGAGTGGTTCTGCAGGTGGGGACCACAGACCACTTCTCAGTATCTTTCTGCTTTCTGGATGATGTTTTGATCACTTTTGAATGTTGGTGGTGCTTTCACACTCGTGGTAGCACGAGACGGACTCTACAACCCACACAAGTGGCTCAGGTAGTGCAGCTCATACAGGATGGCACATCAATGTGAGCTGTGGCAAGAAGGTTTGCAGTGTCTGTCAGCATAGTGTCCAGAGGATGGAGGCGCTACCAGGAGACAGGCCAGTACACCAGGAGACGTGGAGGAGGCCCTAGGAGGGCAACAACCCAGCAGCAGGACCGCTACCTCCACCTTTGTGCAAGGAGGAACAGGAGGAGCGCTGCCAGAGCCCTGCAAAATGACCTCCAGCAGGCCACTAAATGTGCATGTGTCTGCACAAACGGTTAGAAACAGACTCCATGAGAATGGTATGAGGGCCCGAGGTCCACAGATAGGGGTTGTGCTCACAGCCCAACACCGTGCCGGACGCTTGGCATTTGCCAGAGAACACCATGATCGGCAAATTCACCACTGGCGCCCTGTGCTCTTCACAGATGAAAGCAGGTTCACACTGAGCACATGTGACAGACATGACAGAGTCTGGAGACGCCATGGAGAGCGATCTGCTGCCTGCAACATCCTTCAGCATGACCGGTTTGGCAGTGGGTCAGTAATGGTGTGGGGTGGCATTTCTTTGGAGGACCACACAGCCCTCCATGTGCTTGCCAGAGGTAGCCTGACTGCCATTAGGTACCGAGATGAGATCCTCAGACCCCGTGTGAGACCATATGCTGGTGCGGTTGGCCCTGGGTTCCTCCTAATGCAGGACAATGCTAGACCTCATGTGGCTGGAGTGTGTCAGCAGTTCCTGCAAGATGAAGGCATTGAAGCTATGGACTGGCCCGCCCGTTCCCCAGACCTGAATCCGATTGAGCACATCTGGGACATCATGTCTCGCTCCATCCACCAACGCCATGTTGCACCACAGACTGTCCAGGAGTTGGCGGATGCTTTAGTCCAGGTTTGGGAGAAGATTCCTCAGGAGACCATCCGCCACCTCATCAGGAGCATGCCCAGGCGTTGTAGGGAGGTCATACAGGCACGTGGAGGCCACACACAATACTGAGCCTCATTTTGACTTGTTTTAAGGACATTACATCAAAGTTGGATCAGCCTGTAGTGTGTTTTTCCACTTTAATTTGTGTGTGACTCCAAGGCCTCCATTGGTTAATAAATTTGATTTCCATTGATGATTTTTTGTGATTTTGTTGTCAGCACATTCAACTTTGTGCAGAACTATTCAATGAGTAAAGAAGTATTCAATGAGAATATTTCATTCATTCAGATCTAGGATGTGTTATTTGAGTGTTCCCTTTATTTTTTTCAGCAGTGTACATGAAATCTATTATGCAGTATGTGTAGTACTCACTGCAAACCCTGGTTTTCATCTGTCAGACCTTGGAGGAGTGTTTCCTTGGCTGCATTGAGCACCTCCATAGATGTACTGTCCTCCTTGCTCTCAGCATCGCTGTGAACACATAATTACAGGAACAGATTAACACGGTCTAATTCCTTCCAGACCTGCTATCCTATTTTTCACTTGATCCAGAGAGTCAACTGAACACATTCTAGCTACTACTCACTTTCATCTTTTAAATTTGAATGACATGAAGTGCAAATTAATCCAAAAGAACTGAAGAAGAAAAGAGGCTTGGGAAAGAATTGAGAAATGAGCCTCAAAGAGCAAAAAGACAAAAAATAAACAAAGAGATATAAATTAACAAAGAGATATAAATAAACAAAGATAATAAATAAATAAACAAAGAGAGGGATGTTACTTGAGTTAAAGAAGAGAAGCTTGAAGGAGCAGAAGGTACCTGTAGTTGTCCTGGATCCACATGAGGATGTCATACATCCTCTCTCTGCAGACAGGGGAGGGGTGAGAGACAAAGGCACTGACAGCCCCCAAAATCTCCTTTAGCTCCTCTGGCTTCAGAATGGCTAATATTTTATGTACGATGTCCAGGCACACCCGCTGCCTCGTCTCGTCTCTGAAAAAGTAGTTGTACAACATTCAGAATTACAGATAGCCAGAGAGCTGTGTAGCACCCATAGCCCTATGCAATCTATAGCAGGTAGGGCTGGTTTCCTAGCCACAAACTATTCTAGTCTTGGACAAATTGCAATGCCAACAATGCTTAACCATTAAGGATCCTTTGCTCTTAAAAATATGATTCTTTTTGCCAACACTGTGCACTGAAGCTAAAAGCCAAGCAGTGATGTAAACAGGTAAGAAAACTCTACAGCCTATTTCATAAAAAAAAGCAAAACACAAAAGAAAAAAAAAAAACTCGCTATAAGTCAAAGTAAGGTCTCATATATGAACTCATGATATCAGTCTAGGTTTCATCTTATTCTAGGTCTAGGAAACCAGTTAACACAATACAATCCAAATGATTGTATTGAATCCAAATGATTATGATAAATTCAACCAAAACTTTGCATTGCTAAAAATCTATTAGTGCTAAGTAGGTCAATTCATTTTACATTAGAATCTACTAGCTGGACACACCTATGGGCCATAATTTGGACAAAGCCCTTGGTTTTGAGGTGCATAAAGATATCAGGAATGGAGTCAGCACAGCTAAGGACGCACTCCAGACAGTGAGTCTTCAACAAGCCATGTAGTTTCGGCAGCAAGTAGAAAACAGCATTCACAAAGCTGGCGTGGAAACAGACACACATACACCATTCAGTTATGAGGATATTTAAAAAGCCAGCACATATTAAAAATCTCTGATGTCCACATTAACTTACCGAGCTACCAGAGGTGGGAAGTGCCTGGACACTTTGCTCAAACAAATGACAAACTTGTCACCCAGATCCTTCTTCTTCAAATCATTCAGCTTTGAAACAGTTGCATCTAACAATGGAACCTGGTTTTGCTACATGAAAACAAGCATTATCTGGTATTAAAAACCATAATATGGATAACACTGAGATTTCAGATTAATAGTTGAATGTACAATGCACATACATTGTCCCTGTCTTTCATGTAGTTTAAGGTTAACCCAATGATCTCCGCCGCAGCAGAGTAGACTTCTTTATATCTGATGAAGGACAGATTGTTGGCCAGAGACTGGAAGTACCTGTAATAATGAATGTGTTGAAGAATTTTTAAAAGACGGCAGAAAATCAAACCGTATCCACAAAACTGAATGCAGCAGTTCTGAATTTTTTCATTTTAAGTTGTAGCAGTGAACAGATTTTTTTCCTGACAAAATAACAGGTTCGTATACAAGAAGGAATTGTAGCCCGAATTAAGCATATACCTGTCATGGTCAACACCACAAGTAGCATCATAGGGGGGAAGGTGGTTGGCCAGCACTATACCCAAGAGCTGCAACCCAACAGAGTTGTCTTTGCTGTTGGGGTCAGTTCCAGAAAAGTGCTCAAATATTAGACTGCAAAATAAATAAATACAAGTGAATACACTCAAACTTGGCATAGAAATGTAATTTATGTTTTTGGGCTATTAGAATACTTGTGCAGTGATAGTAACAAGTACACTTACTCTGAAATACTTTCATGCTACAATATATGCACATATGCATAGCTACAGAATACTCAGACTCATTCTCAGTAGTTACCTTCTAAGTATTTTATACACTGTGTAAATTTATCAGGTGAAGGATACATTATCTGCTTGACTGGATGGACCATAAAGTTATCAATGCAATTATATGTAGCAACATAATTTACATCTGAACAAATTGCACATCATTCCGTACTTATATGGGATATGCAAACAATCTTTCCAGCATTCCACCATGGTGCGGATAATTTCCAGATTATGCCTGAACACTGCCCTTTTGGCATGGAAGCAGTTTTTCATCAGAAACTCTATTAGACGATGGGCCAGGACTTCATCTCTAGTGTTTCCCTGAAGAGTAAAAACAGTGGACAGGAAACAAAGACTATTAAGCAAAACAGAATATACAATGCCAGTGCAAAACTGATTTTTATATCCTATATTGTACCTTAAAGACTTAAGGTAAAAAGTGTTTGCAATTTATTAGGGCCCTTAAACAACTCAAATAATTAATCCTGATTAATCACATTATGTTGTGCAGTTGCCATAATCACATTGAACTTATTTGCTCATATTGGGAAAGATTCATTCATTTAAAAAACACTGCAATCTGTTACAGCTATATCAATTTCACAAGTCAGATTTCTATCCATCCTTTACATGTGAGTGGTGGCTGAGACTACAGTTATATAAGTGGACCACATAAGCTTCAACAGAATGTATTTATTACTTTTGAGAATTCAATATTATTTTCATCATATAAATGTTGAGTTCACAAGAACTGGACATGAAAATCACACAAATTCCATAGTGTCAATCCATTTTCCAATGAAAGCAACAGTGGCTGCACGTGTTAACGTGTTAACCACTAAAATTTATTCATATAACAGCTAAAGACAATGACTTAAAAATGATTTAAAAAAAAACAAACAAACCAAATACACCTGCACTAAATTTTGTATATTGTCTTGCACTGTATGTGTGCTATAGTGTTTGTTTGCACTGTGCTACTACAAAGTTAATTTACATTTCGATGCACCAAAAACAATTACCACTGACAGGTTATGTGGCGATAAAAATAAAAAAAATCAATCAAACACACACACACACACACACACACACACACACACACACACAAACCTTTGGAGTGGCCACACTGGTCCAAGAGAGGACAGTGACCACGATGTCCACCACCATAAAGTGGATGCCTTCTCCTCCATTGTTGCCAGAAACCACGAGCTGTAAGAGTGGTCCTAGCCAATGCTTGGCATAGGGACGGAACATCTGCACAATATTGAGTGTCAACAAAGGGTGAATGGCTGTTTCATTAGAAGCAATTATTAATCTCAGAATTGATCATTTTATTTATTGAACTTATAATCTCAGCCCTATTAAACATAGAATGTACATAAAATAAAAGAAAAAATAAAAGCAGTCACCTCCTCTGTATTGATAATAAGTTTGGCGATGAACAGGCGAATATTCAGAGGAGTGGATGAATTAGCCAGTTTCCCATGTAGGAATTTCATCCAGGGAGGCAGATCACTGGGTATCACACCCTTAAAAAGACAAGACAACATAGGGATCAATTAATAACAAGACACATCCCATATTAAGCACTGTTACATTTTAGTGGCACCATGCTGCAAGCATATAAGGACATAATATGAAATCATTCAACTGCAGCAAACTTTATAAATTCAAATGCAATTCATTTTAATGCGTTGTTAAAACCCAAACAAAGGGGAAAACTAAACACAATTTTCATCACACAAAACACATTCAAACTCTATGTATTACTGTCTATGATGCTCAAACTAATTTTTAACAGGTTAAAAATGAAGCATTTGTTTACACTTTCATATATATATATATATATATATATATATATATATATATATATATATATATATATATATATATATATATATATATATATATATATATACAGACACACACACACATACACACACACACGCACACACACGACACATGCTCTAGCCAGCTGTCTTCTCAATTTCCATATCTAGCTCCACTAACTGTTCCCTCTTTTCATTGTTTAACCTGGCATTAAGGAAAAAAAACAAAAACAAATATGCTGTAAATAGCACACAATAATCAAAAAGTAGTTTTAAGACGCTTCTCTTATTTACTTTTCTGAATAATTTTATTTGTTAATGTATCATGGAAATTGTGCTTTGTGAAAATTGTACTAAAATCATGGAAAGAGACGTCTTCAGAACATTCAAGTCTAAGCCCCAGCTATGCAAACTCATGCACTCCAAACCTAGAAAACTTCCAAGCTGTCATCCAAAAGAGTGGACATGCAACAAAATACTGACTTAAATACTAAATAATTACCAACATAAAGGTAAGAGACCCTGACATTTTGCCTACTAATGTTTCTGCATTTGTTCTTGCCTTACCTAAGTTTTCAGTTAATAAGGGGGTTTTTGAGTTTCAATTAGTAAAACTATTCATTAGTGCCATGTCAACTTTTCTGATGGATTTTTCTGTGTCCCCTCTCTCACATCTCACTCACTTCCTCAACTTTAGGTGTGATGTTGTTTCTCTGCATGTGACGGAACAGAGCAGTCATGGAGGCCATGCTCTCGTGCTGGTTCAGCTCATCCATCTCCAACTCCACTGTTTCATCCTCATGTAGGACCTCTACACGCTCCTAAAAGAAACCAGAAAAAAGTGTTTCATTCTAAAATTCTTCTCTCTCTTTTCCATACTTGAAAGCACTTTATTTTTTTTTATATTTTTAAAATTCTTACCCAATTATCTCCCCAATTCGGTTGTCTCGAATTCCACCCGCTAGTTAGGACTCCCCCAATCACACAATGCTATCAACGCTAGGAGGGTGAAGGCTAACACAGGCTTCCTCTGAGACCTGTGAAGCCAGTCATTGCATCTTTTTCAAACTGCTGCTCACGCAATGCCATTGGACAGCTGAATGTGCTTGGAGGAAAGTGCAAACCACAAGTTCTGTAACGTCAGCTAATAGATGCCTGCGCTGGCTAGAATCGCATTGAGTGATGGGAGGAGAAGAGGGGCCATCCTAGCCACCCAGAGAGAGCGAGGCCAATTGAGCTCTCTTGGACTCATGGCTACGGATGGCTGTAGCATTACCAGGGATCAAATTCACAATCTCCTGCTGATAGAGCCAAAGCTTGAGCATTTTAACGCCCCCTTGAAAGCACTTTAAAGGGACCCTTTGCATTTCACCCACCCTTGCTCTGCTGCCACCACGGCGTCCTGTGGAATTCTGGGAGTAGGAAAAGCTCTGGACTCCAGTAGAGAAATCAAACTGGCTCATCTCCTCACTGAGGCTGCTGTCAGCCATGTAGGACTGGGATGAAAGGTATACTGGAGCATCTGAGAGGAAGAAAAAAATGCTTAGAAGGCCAAAGCCACACTACATAAGATTTGGAGACCTCTCTGGTGGAAATGTGTAATTGCATGCAATGAAAATTTTGTAACACAAGTTGTGCTTCTGACCCTTCTGCAAGCGGATGAATCTTACGATTGAGAGTGCATTGAAAGAGTATTCAAAGAGAACTCAATCAAAACCTGATGAAGGACGTGTCTTGAGTTCATAAGTGAATGACCTACTATTATCAGAACTTCATCTGTAGAATGGTGATTTTGCATTTGAGACATAAACATCCAGCTGAGCTTTCTTTTTGAGTGTGACAATTATACATAAGGAAGCATGATGTGGTTTGAAAAACTGAAATCCAACCTGATGCCTATGACTAAGTTCTTATTTTAGTCTTTACAGTGCTCGCAGCAGTGCAGGCACACCATATTTTAATGTGTATTTTTTCCCCCTCTTTCTCTCAATTCATTCAACCAAAAATCTTACATAATGCAGCTTCAGATCCCAACAAAGCAAGCATATCCTTCAGTAAATTAACAAATATAAAAATTATTGCAACTTGCTCTGCAAATGTGTATAGGGAAAACCATGACTTAAATAACTAATTACCTCCATTTTCTCCACTTGCTTCCTTTCTAATCATGACATATTTCTTCTTCCTTTCAATGGGAACCTGATTGCAAAAAGAAACAATGATGCCATACACTGCATCAACAGACAAAACATTGTAGCTAATTCATTCTTTTAAAGCAGTAAGAAAAACAAATACTAATAAAAAAGAAAAACGTACTTCAATCTCTATGGGAAAATTGTATGTCCTGTGTGGGTCAATTAGGTTCTCAAAAATGAACTGATTCTGTGGGGGAAGACATGCAAAGTCATACAAGGATGAGCAAAATTACTGAGAAAAAACAGTTACGTAATGCAGACTGCTAATAAAACTACCATAACAACTTTAAGTATGAACTGTATTCCCTGGGAGAAGCTGTAGTATGTATAGTTGTTTTTAAGTAAATGTCAGTGTTCACCTTCTCTGGTTTCTCAGTGAAGAGGAAGCCCTGGTAGAACTTGGTCTCGTTGAAGCTGCAGCTGATGAGGGCAACTGCACAGTTGTAAGCAGCGCAATGAAACTGCCTCCTCAGCTCCAACAGAGCGGTCTCTCCTTTCATGTTCTCAGTGAAAGCTTCGAAACAGGACCTGCCACAGGATAAAGACAACTCAAAGAGCGGCTAAGGGCTATCTACTAACATCAGTGCTTTTTCCTCTAAATGTACAGAATTTCAGAAAAAAAAAACAGGAACATTTTTCTTTCAAATTTAATTTTAAAATTTAAAGAGCTCATATTTTTCCTGTTACTGTTTACCCCCTTAAGGTCCAAATATAACATTTGTTTTTTATGCACGTGTAACATTCATGTATTTTTATGCAAAACAACAATCATTTTTGCATGACCATTTCCTAACTTCTTTTTATCCCAGGCTGTTTTTGCTACAGTGGCTTTAAGGCTGAGCCACTCACGATTGCCAAAAGTATTTACTCACTCATCCAAATAATTGAATTCAGGTGTTCCAATCACTTGCATGCCCACATGTGTATAAAATCAAGCACCTAGCCATGCAGACTCCTGCAAACATTTGTGAAAGTACGGGTCGCTCTCAGGAGCTCAGTGAATGACAGCGTAGTACCGTGATAGGATGCGAGCTGTGCAACAAGTCCAGTTGTGAAATTTTCTTGCTACTAAATATTCCACAGTCAACTGTCAGTGGTATTATAACAAAGTGGAAGTGATTGGGAACGACAGCAACACGTAAAGTAACAGAGCAGCATCAGCGGACACTGAGGCACATAGTGCACAGAGGTCGCCAACTTTCTGCAATCAATCGCCACAGACCTCCAAACTTCATGTAGAGCTTTATGGATGGCTGAGCAGCTGCATCCAAGCCTTTCATTACCAAGCACAATGTAAAGCGTCGAATGCAGTGGTGTAAAGCACCGCCACTGGACTCTAGAGCAGTCGAGACGTGTTCTCTGGAGTGATGAATCACGCTTCTTCATCTGGCAATCCGATGGACGAGTCTGGGTTTGGCGGTTGCCAGGAGAACAGTACCTGTCTGACTGCATTGTGCCAAGCGTACAGTTTGGTGGACCAATTTCATGCTCCCAACTTTGTGGGAACAGTTTGGGGATGGCCCCTTCCTGTTCCAACATGACTACGCACCAGTGCACAAAGCAAGGTCCATAAAGACATGCATGAGCGAGTTTGGTGTGGAAGAACTTGACTGGTCTGCACAGAGTCCTCAACCTGACAGAACACCTTTTGGATGAATTAGAGCAGAGACTGTGAGCCAGGCCTTCTCATCCAACATCAGTGTCTGACCTCACAAATGTGCTCCTGGAAGAATGGTCAAAAATTCCCATAAACACACTCCTAAACCTTGTGGAAAGCCTTCCCAAAAGTGTTGAAGCTGTTATAGCTGACAAGGATGGGCCAACAAAATATTAAACCCTATGGATTAAGAATGGGATGTCACTCAAGTTCATATGCTTGTGAAGGCAGACGAGCGAATACCTTTGGCAATATAGAGTATGTAAATAAGTCCTGTGCTGACTGGAATGTCCTATATTGTGCTTCAATCAAAAAACCAAATCGAGCTGAAATTGAGACAAATGCTTAAAATGCAAACAGCAGCTCTAAATAATGACTTCAGCACTTAACACTGTTTTGAACAGTGACTCCAGAAAAAAAAAGGTTCTATTTTCTATTCACTTGAGTAGGTTTTTGGACAGCTCATTTCCCTCTGCTTTGACTGGTCCACAGAATGCCTGATTGATGGCTGAGTCTTTGGAGTAGATCTCTTCTTTTGGCAGACGAGAATAAAGCAATTCCAGCAGTTTACAGCAGCCAATCTTCATGATGATTTGGCTCTCGAAAGCAGACTCTACAACCTAGAGAAAGACAAGACAAAAAATGGAATGTGTAAAAAAAATTAAAAAAAACACTTCCATGGAGAAAATGCAAAACAAATCCATGCTACTTGCAATGTTTACTCCTACTCTTATGACTACAATCAATTTGCTCACTTTGGTGAAGCGTGCCTGTAGAGTAGTCATGACAGCAGCCACATTGGTGATAAAGAACTGCGACAGACCCTTAACACTACAGTGAGTCGTCAGTGGGACCAGCACTCTGTCCAGCAAACCCATGAGCATGGAGTTCATGGGAACATCTTTGGCCTGGAACATCTGATAGATGGTGCACAGGAGGAGAACTTGACCCTCACAGCTCGACCTTTTGCAGAAGAGAAAAAGCTTCAAATAGCAGATCCAAACACGTGTGCAAGTAGACCTCACATTTACACACACACAATGGTGTTGCTCTGTCTTACTGTCGTGCAATTCTTTGGAAGCACTTCTGAAATTGGTCCTCCATGATGTGCTTTTTGTCACGACACAGGACTTTTGCCATTAGCATCAGCAGGACAGGACTCTGAGACAGCTCCAAGGCATCTAAAAACTGAAGCCAGTCATCAGTATTGGATTAGCTGCTATTAAAGGATGTAAAAATGCATCTTAAGTTGGTGATTCAATTGCATCAATTCCACAAGTGAACTACAACTTATTGTGATAATATTTAATCAAATAAACACAAATTCTTTAGGCAAACTACCACTGTACTATACTACTGTAAGTTAACGTGTAAACTCACGCATAGAAGTACAAGAACATTCAGGCAATTATTTATAAATGTTCCATTAAAATCCACAAAATTATTCTAAATTAGAGATGGGAATCTCTAGGCACGATGCAATAATAAACCCATTCTCAATGCATCTTGATACAACTGGCCGCATCCTGATCAATTTCCATTTTTGATTTCTCTAATGTACACTTCTTTCATACATAGACATATGTTTTTTATTTTTTTAATTTAATCAATTTAATGAGAAAATGTAAGTCACATATTATATAATAAAATATGTTGAGTAACAATATTTCTTGAAAGCTACTTCCCCTCTCACACACAAAAGCAACTTGTCAGCTAATAACAGCCCAGCTAGAAAAAATATGCTTTTGTAAAAGAGTGAATTCCAAAGGCATGAAACAAAAAACAAACATTTGATTTTACTGATGGGAAAACAAAAAGCCTATATAAAAATATGATTATGAAGTTTTGTGAATTGATTTAGAACCTTTCAAGAGACAATCACAATATATAATAATGCATATAAGCATTATTTTCCCACCCCCTTTTCTGAATCATATTTAAATAATAAAATTGTAGTGAAATTTTACATTTCTTAATGTAATAACTCATCGTGAGGTCAGAGATAAACTGCTGCTACATCTTTTGGTGAATGTTTCCAGAGAGCATCTAAGGGCAACTGTTAGTTTAAATGGAGAGATTAAAAATTTTAAATCATGACACTCTTGATACAAGCACTTCCCCATTTAGTTAGTGGAGAAATGCAAAAAAAAATACACAATAAGTTTTCCTTTAACCTGCTTTTTAACCAGAGACAGATTGCTATGTTTGCAGCCTTTCACCTTACGAATGCAATCCATGTAGTTATTGCACTGGAGCGATCCACGAGGAAACTCGTCTGACTGCATGGGGAAATGTGCAGCCACAAGAGCCACCAGAGCTCTCTCTAGCTCCTCCAGAGGGCCGCTGGGTAATTTGGTGAAGAAGGGCAGGATGATCAGGGCCTGGCTCTTTGGGACAGAATAGACAAAAACAATTGTAGTAATTGTGGCTTTTTATGTCAGAGGACAACAACTACTCATTATCAGCTAAAGATTTTGATTACCTTCAGATTTAAGGGTAGAGCTGTGTCAGTGATGAGTGTCGTGAAGGTAGAAAAGACTGCACTAAAAGCTTGATGATTGGTGTCTGAGCAAACTGAAGAGTCGATCTGTGGATAATAAAATGAATGAGTGAAGAGTCATGAAGTATATAAAAGACAAACATTAACTTTGAGATCTGATCATTTTTCATGTAAGAAGGGTCTAGGAGGCCAAGGTGTTAGTGTATTTCTGGTACCTGCAGAACTTTGGAAAGCAAAGTAAGGATGGAGGTTTTGCTCTCCGGTGAGGAGTTCGGGCTGTCCCACCATGGTTTCAGCAAGCCCCACCCCTTCAGTAGTTGCGCTGCCAGTCGAGAGCCTTGAGTCTTCCTAACCGAACGTTCACGGAAACTGTGGTCCAACATGCCATTGAGCAGGACACTAACCTAAGGAAAGGTGGGGAGGAGGGAAAAAAAAAAAAAAAAAAAAAAAAAAAAAAAAATATATATATATATATATATATATATATATATATATATATACACATACACATATATATATACATACACACACACATATACACACACACACACACACACACATACACAGGGTGAGTCAAAAGTCACAGGACACCATTTTATTTTAGAAACGAAAGGCAAAATGACAACTGAATACCCCAGCAAGTAATGGGTGAGGGGGCCTGTCTTTTAAAGTTTTTCCAAAGGGAAGGTGATCATGCAGCATATCAGAGAAGACCAGAATTGTCTCAGAAATCGACTGCCGATTGCAGATTTGCAATATCTCTTGCGGTTCAAAAGTTATCAACGCAGAAATTTGCCTGCAATGCACAGCGATTTAATGTGTTCAATGAGCTGTCCCTAGTGCTGAACACAGAGCTGAAGGCACAGGATCCAATCATGTGGTGCTGAAGGTGGTGCTTGTTGCGGATTTTCTCAGCATACACAATTTGTTTGAGATGACCACAAAGATAAAGGTCGATTTTTAAAAAAAATGTAATTACATACACACAAACACACACATATATATATATATATATATATATATATATATATATATATATACACACACACACACACACACACACACACACACACACACACACACTGTGTCCTGTGACTTTTTACAACCCTGTAAATACATACCTTTCATCACGGAAAAACTGATCATGTCAGAGGAACCTATGCTAACTTGCTATTCAGAATGACCCACTGGTCAAATCTTGATAATAAAAGCACTAGAGCAGCTGAAGAGCTATATAGCCTTATATATCCATCTAAGTAGGGGTGGAAATGGTTCTGGAACTCCACTCCAAGAGCAAAAGTGGAAATGGAATGGCTCAAATTTCAAAAACATTTGTAGCTATTTTTGTTTTTTGAGAAACCATATATAGTTCTTTTCCCCGTTTTCTTCAAGTGTGTGCCTGAAGCAAAGTGTCTGTTAAATCCACCACAAGCTCAACCCACAACATATTCAGCCAAAAGAAAGTCACAGTGCTGCAGTAAGGTCCACCCAGCCAGTCTCCATGGAAATGAGAACATGAAGGCCAAAAAACTCCACAATCAATAATATAAGTTTTGCCTTCTTAGTCCTAGTGTAATCAAAGTAATTACTCAAGTGATTATTGCTGAAAATTTCAGTCAGTGGGCGCTATTTAAAATGTCAACTAAAATTTAATATGTTAGTTAACGCAACTTTAATATAATGCAGCGTGATGACATATACCCAGCTAACTAGCCTGCTACTATCAGCCATTCACTGTGTAGCTAAACTAAAAGTAACTGGACTATGAACGGTTCTGACAGTCCAGAAGATCATAGAACAAAAAAGCAGATTATTGTTTCTGTAACAGTGATTGTTTTGACAAGTGTTTGATGATTTGCTTTTTAGTCTCTGCTTTGTTGGAATGTTTGTTTAGATCCGTGCATGATTTAAGTTTTAACGAAAGTGCTATTAACTTTTAGGAGGTATTTTTAGTTTCAATTTCAGAAAATGTCTAAACCTTTTAGCTTATCAACAAATTCAGTGCTGTTTTGGAGAGTCACATTTTGCTCTACTTCCCAGACTGTTCTTAACAAAAGTTCTTGCTCTCCATAGAAATAAATGCTTTAAAGAAAAAAGTTTCAGCACCTTCAGCTTTCAGCACTTGAAATATCAGACTATTCTTAATGCAGAAAATGCACTACATTTAAGATTGTTGGTTGAAATATATGAATGGAAAGACCATTTTAAGGTGTATTTCATGTTTTTGAAAAATAAATATAAGAAAAAAAAAAAAAGAAAAAGGTCTCCCAGTAAAACCTGGCCATTTCCACCTCCTGACCTTACCACTCACAGCTTTTCAATGCACTTCATATTTGCAACTTCACATATGATCTTACATTCGGTTCACAAGCAACTGAGATGAGGCAAGGTTTGATTCGATTTGATATCAGAGGAGCACACTTTTTTCTCTTTCACACAGAAGTCTCACCATATTGGGGCTCTGTGTGGCCGCAGTGAGCAACAGGGGCACGGAGTGGTCCAGGCAGCGAAGAAGCTCTGTGTTAACGGTGGTTTGGAAGAGGCTGTAGAAGTACTCTCCATGGGAGAAACTGAGGAAATGAGGGTTTAGGCTGCCAGAAAGAGGCACTGACAGAGTAACTGAGTTTAGCAATAGGCCAACCAGCTGCTCAGTCTGCATGGAAGAGGCAAACAGAAAAACATACTATACATGCAAGATCCTTTCATTTCGTCTGACCATTTTTTACAAAATCTACTGTTGTCTTACTGTCTGTAAGTTGAGAACTTACTTGATCACCAAGTGAGAAAGCCAGCTGTACCAAACCATTAGCCAACTTCCTGCTGGTAACATCCATGGAAGGCAGGGACTTCCTGTCCTCTCCAGGTGCAATGCCTTTGTAGACTGCAGTGAGGAGTTTAGAACCTAGAGAGCTGCAATAACCAGCATCCTGTAAAAAATATATACATATGTCCATGCCTCAATACAAAATTCAAAAACATAACTGCAATCACATTTAAATAAACAAAGCATACTTGGCTATGAAGGATGGAGTTGAGAAGACCACACTGGTGAAGCTGTTTGCAGGCTGAAAGTAACAGTTCCAGCTTGGCATGGCTGTCCTGTGCAACTGGGTCATACAGATCCACCGCACACAATTCCTCCACACTATTAGGGTAAAAAGAATAATGCAATGCATACAACAGCACATGGAAAAATAAAACATAAAAGACAACAAAAATTGTGGCAGAAAAACGTCATATATGCAAAATACATTACCTATAAGGCTGAAAAACTTATGGGAAATGGGGAAAATACCATTGCTGTCCAAAAAACCTGTATATCTCCAAAACAATATCTTTACTTCAAAAACAAAAAAATTCTTAACTTTTTATGCAAAGAGTCCCCCCCAACCCCCCCCCGTTTTGATTCTGGAGCATTTCTACTCGTCCATTCATCACCGTTTCACACAATATAAAGAATAGCTGCCACATTCAAATAATTGAGAAAAATATATATATTTTTTTTAAATAAAGATAAAAATAAAGATTTTTGGACAGCAATGATATGCTTAAGCCATGTTGGCATTAGCTGAATTCAAAAAAATAAAATATGATAACAGCAAAACACAAAAAAAGCTTGATATGAATGAGAAAATTACAAATGTGACCTACGTTTGTATACTATTATTATTATTATTATTACTATTATTATTATAATTATTACTACTACTACTATTATTACTTTACCATTGAGCAGTTATCTTCTTCCTAATGCTGTTCTCCAGATATGTCCTGTAGGGCGTTGATACGAGGGCCTTCAGCAGTGGAACACAGACTTCAGGCAGCCGAGTCATCACCTCCAAATCAGCCATGTTGAAACCGACAACAAAAGGTTCACACACAGTCATGGTGAGCAGTGTGAAGAAGGATGAGTTGAAAATGTCCTTTTCCAGGAGCTGGAATGAAAGCAAGATTCAGAATCATTCACAAGCACTCAATCTCAGATGCACACTGATGCTTAACAACGTTTCATGGTGTTTGTAGAGGTTAATTCATCTGAGAAATGGAAACTGAGAAAGCGCAGGATGATTCTACCTTCCAAAGGTCCTGCTGGCACTTGAGCAGCACCATGGTGGAGAACTCCAGCAGGCGCACAACAATGGTGCACTTGTTGTAGTTGTACAGCTCTCTTTCTCTATGGCTGAAGTGAGGTGAAGTAGAGTCAGACACTCTGAAACAGGCTGAGGCCGCCTTCATGTCATGCATAGCTAGTTCTGTCAGGAAGAAACGGATTGCAGGCAGAAAGCTGGACTTCTCGCTAGAATCTGAAAAGTAGAGATAGGATCATGCATTTGCAGAGATGCAGAAAAGAGTTTAGTGTTCACTGAACTGCTTATTTATTTATATAGATTTTGCACAGAGAAGACAAGTCACAGTTCGAACAATATTGTCAATGCCTTTCAATATTATTTTTTTTATATCAGCAACCCTTTAAATTGAGTTTGTTTACAGGCACACCAATAAAACAACCATTATCAGATTTTGGCAGTTATTTGATTATTCAGACCATGTGACTAGCATGTAAACCGCATATGCTTAAGATTGAATTAAGGCCATTATCAAGAAATGTATAGCCTTACTCTGATTTCTTTCATTTTTCTCAGTCTGTGCATGTGTGAAGACAGAGCGCTGTCCCAAAAAGGACAAGCAGCATTTAACATAGCACCCCAAAAATGACAAGAAAACACTTCTGGAGCAATGCTGAAACCAACTACATGCTTGATGAAGTGAAGAATTTGATTAATATTAACTAAATGATACATTCATATTTTCTAGTATTTCCCTGTTTAAAGCAGCATGAAGTCTCATTTTGCATTACATTTATGTTTTCTATTGTGAGTTAATTGGCCTGATGCAAAGCAGAAATCTTTTTATTGCCTGACTCATGTAGAGTTTTCCCATTATCTGATTACTCAAGTGCATGTTAATGGACTCTGTGTGATCATTTAATGATGAGCCAACAAAAATACTGAGAAACCTTGTGTGTGTGTTTTTTTTTTTACATTTATCAGATGCTATGTAATACCTTAAATGTCTAGGACCTGCTGGTGAGTCAAAATTTTTATTCAATGCTTCTGTAGCTAAAGAATAAATGAGCTAGTTAGCTCTGCAATCCATGTAGTACTACACTTTAACAAGCTTGGAAATTTACGGGGTTTAGAAGCTCATATGTAGAAGTTTGTACATACCCAGTCAAATTATGTTAATTTTTTTACATGAAAATAAGTTAACACATCCTCTACAGACGACATACATTTTTCTGCTAATTTTAGTGCATAATGAGTTTACATAGTGGAAAAAAATACAATGTGCCAAAATTTTTGCACAACCCACATTTTATGTTCTATTTTATGTTTTATGTTAAATTTAGCAAATAAACTGCAATAGTGCATTACAGTGTGTAGTGTATTCTCTGTAGAGGACATATAATTTATTTTCACTTAGAAAGTCAACAAAATATTATTTGACCAGGATACCCAAACTTATGAATATATTTGCATCATTTCATACAAGATTTTCCCACTGCAAAGGCATGCCTGGAAGGTCAGACTCACCCAGAATTCTCTGGGGCTGGATGAGGCGTAGGCCAGTAAATGTGTTGTAGCAGTCAAGAGTAGCCAGCAAGAGATCCATCCACTGCAGGGCAGCTCTGACACTGAATGGAGCTTCAACTTCTCTGAGAGTGGGCTGACACAGCAGTCCTCCTCCTTCCAAACGCGCAATTAGAAACCTCTGCCCTTCTTTTTTAACCTGTTCTTCCAGCCACTGTGCAGGTGAAGGTTTACCTGGTGATGAAGAAAAGACAATCAGAGTGTGTATAAACTACTGTGATCTTGCTATGATAACTGATCTCCAAAACTTGGTATGACGAGCACTAGTAAAACTACTTTAGGATATCATTTATTCATGTCAGTTACCTGACAAAAGCGGGACAAACTCATAGAAGAGCTCCATGCATTTATGCCGACATTCAGTCTGTGGACGCCCACACTGGGTCAGCAGCCACATGACCACATCACAGAGACTCACCGTCTGCTCTGGCGGGAAGCCCCTGTGGAGCATGAAAAATAATTCAAAATTTTTAAAAGAACTACCATCAAACAAGCAAAATGTAAATAAGTTCAACAAACATTTAAAATAAACAAAGAATCTGTTTTTTCACTGTATGTTCTCACACCTGGGCGTGCGTCTCTTCGTGCTCTGATTAAGGGAGTCTGCCTTGTGCTCGATTATCCTTTTGAGGTGGTCTAAGGCACTGCAGCACTGTTGAACAGTTCCTGTTAACAAAATATAAAACAGCAGCAGAAAGACATTACAGAGACCACATATCATCAGATCAACTAAAATGACAAAAGGAGGAGCTAACTTGTCCCTTACCCAGAGATTTCTCATCCGAGTGTGCTAAAGCCAAGCTCTCCACAAACACCACCAGCACCTCAAAGACAAACTGCTCCACAAGAGAGTTTTCCTCTCTGAGAGAGAAACAGCAAACTTTAGACAAGCATTTCATTTTCAGCATATAGATATCAGCTAAACTGATCAGCTGTGTGTGTCCCGATTTGAGTACCTTAATGTAGAGTACCAGGAGCACCCAATTCATTATGTATTTTCATTAATAATATAAATCACACAGTTCTGGTTAGATTAGATATGTAAAGTAATACTACTGTAAAATCACTTTGTTTTAGTATATGCATAATGCGAAACTGTAAATAGATATGTTTTGTTTTTTTGGCATATTGAATGACTATTATAATCCATATTAAACGTGCTATAAAATAAACTTAATTTTTTTTTTACCAATTACTTAATATTCTGCAGGGAAATGTGCATACTATTCCAAATTTCTTCTTTCTAGTCATTTTCCACTAAACATTTCTCAACAGTACAGAAATTAGAACCTCTTTGTTCTTTTCTGAAAATGCTGAAAATTCAGAAAATCTCAATGCTGCATAAAACAAAGCACGAAAAAGAAACAAACTTTTAGAATCAGATTGGGATTAATATGACTGAAACATCAGTAATTCAAAAAAATGGCAGAATCAGCAACAATGCAGATTCACTTAATTGGACTGGAACAGTCCAACAGTCCAACACTTCAGGACCTTTGTTGATCAAATAAAGGACTGTTCCTACAGCTACTGAACTTCTGGACTTGGCCGTTAGATAATGAAGCCTACAGTTGAGACAGACCTGAAGTGCCTGTAGATGCTGTTAAAGGCCAATGCAGCTCCCAGTCTCTTGAACACATTGGGATGCAAGGCAAGGCTGTAGATGCGCTTGAACAAGGACTTGATGTTGGCTGGGCTTTTCTCCTGCTGCTTTGGGGTGGTTTGTTTGATTGACCATTTTACAAACTCCTGGATGCACCTGCCACTGAAGTCCCTCAAAGTGCTGTCCAGGGGGTCCACCACTCCATCCTGCATTTAAATCAAAGATGGCATTAAATTTCTTAAACATATACTAAAATGAACAATACATGTAAAAGCATTCCTCCTTTTTGTCTTTTTCAGAAAGAAATAACCAAAAACAAGGGGAAAACTGACAGATTCTATGTAATTTATTTTTTTTTTTTTAAGTATTTGAAAGAAACAACACATTAAGAACTCTTAATTACATGCATGGCCAAGTATAGGTCTTTATATCAGGTGTATTTCTAAGCAAAATAATTGATCATATACATATTCTGGCTAGCTGACAGCAATATATACCAGAATGGCTTCCAGCACTGCCACTGTATCCTGGCTTTCAAATTTTTTGTTATTGGTGAACCAGTGAATCAACTGCATCACCAGAGGCTCGAAGAGCTGCCTTGCCACCTGAAACAGAAAAAAAAGAAATATCATAAAGGCTGCAATTCAAAGAGAGGTAATTCGATTCAACGCTATAATTTAAACAATCTGGTACATATTTACATTACTTCTGAATATGTGGATATTGAATATTGAATATGTGGTGTTTCTTATAGGACAATTTACAGCACACTGTAAATCTTGCTGTAGAATCTGTATTTCTACTACAGAATACTGTAGGTATAACCTTACACACTTTAATACTGTAAACATAACTCATATATTGGCATATATCTGAGAAAAGCTCAAACACATTTTGTTACACTGTAACAAAACACTTATACTTGCGTATAAGTACAATAATAATAAAACTGGATTCTATAAAAAAAAAAATAATAACAACAACAAAAAAAAAACCACACTCAACCTGATCGACATCACAGGCCAAGCGTAGAAGCACTGGGAAGATTCGCTTGTGTAGATTGTACATGGGTGGAGTGGACGTCTCCCCCTCAGCCATCTGAACCCCTTTTCCAACCATATACACCACCACACTGTGGAGGAGCTCACAAGCTGCCACCTAATAGAACACAGAAGTGGCTAGGTTTAGCACTAAAGGATATAATTTAACTCAACTAAACTAGTAATAAGTGGTCGGTATTATAGACACCATTCATATACCATTAAAGTTGAGCAAAAAACATGAAATTTCTGAAGGTAAGATGTTGCTATAATATCATACCTTAGTTTGCCTGTCACTAGAAGAGAGTGCAAGCTCAGTGATTCGTGGCAAGAAAGGGTCGAGGTAGATTATGGGCTTAACGTCCTTAAAGGGTACAGCAAAACTCAGTCTTTTCTCACTGTCCCATGCCACAAAGCGCTTCATCATATCCTCCGCAGAAATGGCTAGATTGAGAAAAGATTTCACGTTGGTACATATATTCTGAGGATTATGGAAAAAGGTATAAAAATATACAGATGTGTTTTCAAAGCAGTTTACCTGTAACAAGGTTCCTATTGAGCTGCCCTCCAAGATGGCCCAATAGCTGCACCACCCGTCGGCGCACTGCAGCAATGGGAGACTCGTCCCCCTGATCATAAAAAAAATTAAATAAATAAGAGGAGGGCAAATTGCACATATGCTAAACTTAACTATAACTGGCTTTCACTTCAGTGGACTTACGTAGTGCTCAGAAAAACATGCAATCAATTACAAACTTAAAAATATCTTGAAACTCAACTCACAGTTAGCTACAAACCAGCCTCACTCAATATTGTTATAAGACAAATGAGATATATGCACAATGTGCGTAATGACTGACTGGTTACCATAGGCAGGTGTTTTGACTTCTGCAGAAGCCTCATCATTACTTTGCCGTACCCCTTCTGAGTGCCCGATGACACAAAGGTAACATTCATACTGCTCTCATCTTTATCTGACACAAAGACAATTAAAGACATACTTACACAGATAAAGTCAAATATGATAAAGGTTGAGCTGGACGATATGGCAAAAATATCATAACAAAATATTAGAAACATTCATGATATACAATAAACATTTAAATACTGATATATACTCATAGAAGCAAACTGTTTATCTTTGTTAATTAGCACAATAACAATAATATAACATCACACTTCTGACCTCAGAATAAGGTAAAAAAAAAAAAAACAGAGTTAAAATTTGTGAAAAAGTAATAACAGCACTACGTCAAGTTACTGATTGTGTGCATATAAGCTAAATAAACCTTCATATTTTGAATCTGACAATATGATCTCACCGGTAGCAGCGGCTGTTTTGAGGTAGCCATCAAGGTGGGGCAGTATGTCCGCATAATGGGGTTGTATGATGGAGAAGGGGATGTGGGAGGACCAGGACTCCAGGGCATCCAGCGCCGCAGTAGCTAGAGGAGCGTGGCTCAGACCGAGCCGCAGAGCAGCCTGACACACACACAAAATTCAACACACATGCAATCGGTGCTGCATTATGATAGGCAGGTTCAATTTACTGTTGACTCAGAAACTAAATGTCTGCTCAACCACAATAAGGAAACATTACATTCTTCAGGGGTTTTCAGTTCCAGTCTTAGTGGGCTGCAGTCTAGGGCCCGAATGATACCAATATTAAGAGGAAAAAAATTCTGATAAGTCGATATAATTTCAGTTTTATATTTTAGATTCTATTTTATACTATATTAAATTCATACGAACCTCGAACCTCAAGAAACAAAATATCAGAAAAATGTATGATATGGGCCCTTTTTATGGTGCTTTTCTGATCGATTTTTATTTTTCATTAGTTCCTTTAAAAGATGTTTTTGTTAATTTTAGATGTTTTTGTTATTTTAACCATGACAGTGTTTTGCATTCAGATTCAAATGTTCTTACTGTTATATGGTTAAACAAGGGGTGACTCTTATAGGGAGTTTGTGTTTACTGATATCAATAAAACACACCTATTTAAACTTAATTTACAGATAAGATGAATCAAGTGAATCACCAAACTGTGCTGGCCATCAAGAAATGGAATTGAAGCCCTGTACTATATGCTTTACTAGTGCTCAAAAGGACGTTAACTTACATGAACAACCATTAATGTACATCAGCATCACCATTTACAGAAGAACTATTTAGTTTCTGATGTTTATTAGATTGATAGAATTTGTCTTTTGGTCTAACCTGTAGTGCAGGGATGAAAGCTTTGATTTCCAAAGCCACCATGTCAGGATGGAGAGACAGCACAAAAGTCAGACATGCTGCCAGAAGCTCATCTTTATACTGTTTAATACGGACACACACCTACAGAGAACATCACATACCCAGAGGTTAAATGTTAAAACCAAGAAAAATGTTGTCAAAAATGTCATATATTCAGTGTTTTTCCAACTAGAGAGACAGAAACTGAAGACTAAGCATCATCATACCTCCTTCCCAAACTTTGAGATAACTGCGAAACAGGCCCGTCCAGCTGGAGAGCCTTCACCGATGCTTTTGGGTCCCTGACCCTGTAAGTAACAAATAACAATAAAGCATTTAACCATCATTTCTCAAATATTCATAAAGAAAGCAAAGATAAATAGTTACAGCCTACTTGAACTAGTTTCTGTAACATGACATAGGCAAATTTCACAATAATGAAATAGGGTTATGGACATCTGTATATGGGAGGAGGTTTTATCAAGGCCAGTGCATAAAATACCTGAAAGTATTTGATCTTCTTGCCAATAGTCATAGCAAGAGAGAGGAGCTTATAGAAGCCGCTGACCAGAGGGAAGCGTATGGACTGCAGGATGAGCTCATGGCACAATGGGTACATCCACTGAGTAAAATACTCCGGGTTCTTTGAAGGCAGCAATTCACTGTAAAGCCACATATAATGAATAACCTCTTCAAAGAGTCAAATAAATGCGTACAAGAATGGATCTTGCTATCTAGCACTCTCATCAAGGCAGCATTTGGCATACAATATCTGTTAGGCTGCTGCAGTCTGTGAACAGATGAGCTTAGCATTGTGGTACCTGCAAAAGTCCACCAGATTGATAAAGGCAGTGAAATCTTTGGGTTTGTTGGGCATCAGGTTAGTGGTGGGGTCTGATGAGGGAATAAGGCCAGAGCCAATGTCGCTTTGTCCCTGAGGAAGACAGAAAGTGAGACAACTCCACAAACTTGACTACTGCAAAGCTGCTTAGTCATGTATGTTAAGATATAAGGTTGCGAAAAGCAAACTTTAATTTGTTAATTTCTCTCAGTGACATGATATTTTACAAAGCCGCTGCCTTTTATGTTTACCGTAGTACTTCAGTCTATATTAAACTGTACCTCATCTTCTGCGTTGACTTTCTGCACAGAGAGATCAAGCTTCTCCACAATCTTCAAGATGGACTGCACCAGTGCATCATACAAGAGCCTGTTTAGAGCCTTTAGGCTGTAGTTCTTCATTACAGCAGATCCATCAAGAAACCCAGTGTCCTACACAGGAGAACAAAGTAGATGGTAATGCAAAGTGGTATTGATACAATCCAACATCACATTATTCCCCAAATATATCAAGATCTGAGAGCATCAGGTGATATATGATATGATGACATATGATATGATAAGATATAAGACAGTTAATGAGCACATACTTCCTGGGTACTGGTAACTCTAATAAAATCAATGTATACTAATCTGGCATTTGACTGGACCACTCTTTCAAAGCAATCTGAAGAACCCAGCTAACAAAATACACTGCAATTAACAGTAATGTCCTGCATACCCTGAGTAAAGTGCTCAAAACAGAAATAAGAAACTATACCACAAGATAACTGCTACACTGCCAAACAGTTGTATTAATGCTAGTCAAATTACAGGTTTTGTTGAGGACACACTTCAGCACATTTTAATGTGCTATTACTGTTTATTTGCCTCTAAAAATAAAAAGTCCAGCAATTGCAATATAAATAAGAAAGACTACAGTAAAAATTTCAAAAATTTCTTCTTCGCTGTAGAGGATATGCACAGTTTTTTTCACTTTGAAAAAAAAAAATCAGCATATACAGTATTATGTCACTACATTTCAAATAAGCAATAACTGAATGTGCCAGTAACACTGTACACATTGGTGTAGGCATTATACTGCCCAGCACTAATACACAGCATGCCAAACAGAGATTAAAAACAGACATTGTTTTAAAGTCATGTTTCATTTACACAAGAAAAAAATGGATCAAGATTTTATTGTCACTTGACTTGAAAATGAAACTATACTTTTCATTTCACCTAAAATCTCATGAATAAACACCAGCATTCTTACCTTCAGATTCTCACAGTCTAGAAGCCCTTTAAAGAGGTCCAGATAATCCTTACATGACGGAACCTTCCATTTCCCAGAGCGCACCAGTGTGGGCTCTGCTGCATCCTCCTCACTCTTGGCTTGACCCTGAGCAGCGTTCTCCTCCTACGAAACATACACCGTAGTCAAGATTTATACTGAGAATGATACAGAAGCATGACCTCAGAAACCTCTCCATAAGTTCTGTAAACCAGGAATAAATACTGCCTAAGAGTCTGTCAACTGGACAATATCAACAAGATGAGTGAGAAAGATTACACTGCCAGATTAGATTACCATCAAAATAAATCACCTGAACTTGAACAACTGGTTTAGAGCACACCCGGATCAGTCCTTGGTGAACTGGGTGAAGAAACAAATAACATCACTGTTGGTAAAGGTGGCCTGGAATTCAGGTATCAGAGGTTTTGGGCGTTGAGCCTTACCCACAGAACTGGTGAAACTCCAAAGGACTGGGCCCTTGGCTGCCATGGCTATGAGCACCTTGATGATGGAGCGGCACGTGGCATACTGCATCCTCTGGCTGTACTGAGGGAAAGTGTCAATCTGAACGACTAAAAGGCGCTCCAGCACTGATGTGTACACTTCAGGGACCTGATAAAGCAAAAAAACAAACAAAAAAAACAAAACACAATTAATTTCAATGAGGAAGACCAAAATATATGAGAGGCTATATAATTACACCCCAAATCAATCTGCACACACAGTGGATTTTTGACAGAGGAGATAACTGATCAGAAAACAACAGCTGTATCTTACCCTGTCCAGGTGGATCAGAACACTAGCTATGGAGTCCAGGAAGCTAGGCAGCTGGTAAACATTTTCATCATCCTGGTCTGACTCAGTCAGATACATCTGCTTACACCGCTGGATGAGCTCCGTGTACATCAGATCTACATCCTGAGGACACACCACCTTACAGGGCTAAAATGAAAAAAAGAAAGAACTAAAAGATTAGCCTGGACAGATTAGGGCCCAAGCAATATGAAAGTTAGTTAAACAAAGTTTTACCAACTAAAATGACTATCATTTCTCAATCGTCAGACAGAAATAAACAGAAAGTCTCGTTCTTAAATAACATACATTTTGTTAATTCAGAACACACTTTCAACATAGGATCATAGCATATAAGAGACTGTATGACTGTAGCAGGGCAAAGGTTTGAGAACTTGGCCTGGTTCTCTACTCTGCTACAATCTCTTCTCACACTATGACTATTGGTTGAAAGTGTAGTCCGAATTAGCAGGCAAGAACTTTTGTGATATGTAGAAGGTTCCTGCTTTAAGCGAAAGAATACCAAACCCCCCTTGATGAAAATAGGACTGACTGAGAGAAAACTGAGGAACAGGGAAGAGAGGGAGTGGTGGTGGAGTGAGTAAACTTCTTCACAATAAATGGAAGGTAGAGCTGGACATTTATAGGATGTTAAGAAGTGGTACCCCTCACAAATTTTGTTATTTCAATACTCCCTATTGTAACCCTGGGGTGGATTTATCCTTTTTTTTAAATCAGAAAATGTTGTTTGTGTTATTACATGTTTGTTCCATGATCTAGGTTAGAACATATATTTTTCATGTTTGTATTATTTAAACAATGATGGTGTTCTGAGTCAAAATTTACCAGTTCAGTCTTTAATACTGTGTTACACTTAAACAAAGGGTGCCTTAAATTTGTTTTTCTTTTCAGGAGATCACAAGTTCAAATCCCAGAGGTTTAGAAAGCAAAAATGTTGCTCATTATCAGCACATTCTCAGCAACATTTTTGGCACTACTGATAAAACCATGGCTTATTAATACCGGCTCATATTATTAGTCAACCAGTATATCAGGCCTTGATAAAGATATGCTATTAAATTTTTAGATTTTCTCATTTTAAGTTAACCCTTTACGGGGTGGCCAGGGCCTGCTGGGAGGCCCAAAGTTTTATTACACACCTCTATAACCTAAGAATAGCTCAACCAGTTTGCACTGAAGTCCCTGTAGTTACTGAATAAAAATAAACCTCCATATGTAATAAGACTGTGATTTTAAGGGGTTAAGTGTGAAACTAGGAAAGCAATCAGAATAGACTTGACACCAAAATTTACCTACTTTATGTAACATTCACTACACTAATAATACTCAAGCAAAGCTGTATTACACTTACAGCAGCAAAAAATCCATATCCTCTGATAGCAATGGAGAGCTCTTTGTTACTGGAGTCCATTGTCCTGATAATAGAACAAAACTTCTGCATGAAGAACTTCAGCTTGTTTTGATGCTGCTCAACATTCTCAGCCACAAGGATGGCAACCTAGGAGAAGATCAAAAGACAAAAATAACCAACTAACTTTTAGACAACATCAAATCATATAAGAGCACAACATCAAATCACATTAGAGCTGCTGGCAATCACCTGTTTAAGGAAAGACTCTAGAGCCATGTAGCTTGTCTTCTTCATTTCACCGTTTATGTGTCCACACAGTTTTGACATGACGTCAAACACAGTCCTGTAGTGGTCCATGAGGCAGCTACTGAACTGGCCTGCATGCTTCGCAAAGAGTTTAAGCCCAGCTGCCACAGCAGAAGTACAGATTTAGTGGACTTTAAAACGCATTATGTAAAGATTTTGTAGTCAAGCAAGTATCAATTTCTTACCAAAGGTGACTGCATAACGCTTCATCTCAGTCTGGAAAGATCATGAAGAAAGAGGTTTTTTAACAAAGCAATAACCAATTAGTGGACAAAACAGCAAAAATATATTGTCATGATACTTTAAAGGGCCCATATCATGGAAAACCAAAGTTTCCTCTCTATATTGATATAAAAGGGTTTAATGCATCATGAAACCACTGATAAAGTTTAAACCCTACCATTAGTGCCACAGTCTATACAGTCCGTTTATTGAGATAAAACAAAAGTGGCAAAAACAACCAATTTTGAATTCAGGCTTCTTGTGATGTCACAAAATTAAACTCATTTACATCTGCCTATTCAGCCTACTGCAGTTTGGCCCATCCATCCACGCTGAAGTTATAAAGAGCATTCAAGCCAAATGGATTGGATTGTGTTTGGGCACAATACAGGCAGCCAATCAAAACAAAAGTCATTTACATATATTAGTCTTAAAACATTGTAAAAGAAATACATATAAACAGATGAGAAAGGTTGCAAAATAGTCATAAAAATGAATAATGACCATTTATGTTCCATAAACCCAAATAAAAAAGTTATACATGAACCTCAGGGAGATCAAATGTATGTAAAATGGGCCCTTTAAGGCTTTTTCACAATACAATTCCCAATATTTTGTTTTTTCTAAGGTCTGATAAGTTTGAACAGACAAAAGGTACATTGTCATTCAATGTTTAAAATACTACACTGCACTAAATCCTATTGAAAAAGTTATGCAGTGCTCTTCAAATACTTAAAATATCACAATAAGATCAGAAAAATTTACTACTTTACTTAATACGTTATCACAGTAACAATAAACAGAGCTATATTTATTATCTAGCCCTTTAACTGATGTAACTTAACACTGCTGCACTCACCTGTGGGCAGATAGCCTTCAGTGCATAGTCAAAGATTTCCTTCGAGGTTACAGGATCTGTTTTTGAACATGATGCAGGACATCAAATCTGATCAGGCATGTGTCTACATCCTCTTACATACAAAAACAGATGCACACACACATACCTTCCTCCATTGATTTGGTATAGTTCACCATCAGTGCTGTGATCCCCTTTAGACAACCAGCAACAACAGGAAGTTTGGGTTCCTTCGTAGTCGAGGTCATCTAGAGGAGACCAACAAAGCAAAATAAACTAACTGAGAGGCAACAGTGAGCTATGGTTTGTCAGACAAGGTCTGATTTATACATTACCTGTCCTTTCAGTTCTCCCAGGTAGGCCTTATACAGTTTGTCTGAATTGTTGACCATCTCACTGGGGTGCACTTCACCCAACACTCCGAGAAGTTCATAAAGATTACCCAGCACTGCAAGGAAAAAGAGAACCATGACAGAATGCATGGTAGCTTGTTAGTTTGGAAAGCCATTTGGCTATAAAACTACTTGACATTGTATCACATAAGTTCACAACTGTTGCTTGAAGTGTGTGAGGATGCATTATTTTAACTTGCCTGTGTCGGGTAACTTAGTTTTCTGACCCAACTCCCCATAAAATTTGTTGAACATGTCCCCAATTTTGAAGTCTTGAGCAACACTTGAGTCCTTAGTCGCATAGAGCACCTGGTGACATTTTTTAAACAAAGAAGTATGAACACTATGGTCTACTCTGCCAAAACATAATTAGCATGTAAAGAAGGACACAAATACAACAACAACAACAAAAAAAAAAAACAGTGGAGAACAAAGCACTAAAGAACTGTACTTAAAGCTGCAGTATGTAAGATTTGGGGATTTGGAGACCTCTCTGGTAGAAATTTGTAATTGCACGTAATGTGCAAAAGAACATTTTGAATCTGATGATTGTGAGTGCACTGAAAGAGAATTCAAAGAGATCTTGGTGAAGTTTCTTCCAAAGATGTGAGTGAATGATCTACTATTGTCATCATATTTCCTCAGCATGTTGATTTTGCATCTGAGACCTAAACATTGAGACAGACCTTCTTTTTGAGCCTGTGCATGGGACAAAATCTGACCTGACACATTTTACTTTAAAATAATTACTTCAGACTTTACAGGGTGACTCACAGCAGCTCAAGCGCATCATAGTTTGGCATGTTTTGGTGCCTGACTCAGTACTGTGAAATGAAGTGAAAGTGGAGACACACTTTGTGAAAGTCCTCTATCTGCATTTCAACTTGAGTTAATGTAGAAAGTACTTGCTTTTAAGCACAGTTAAGTAAATTAGGTTAGCGTTAGGTTACGTCAGTTTGAAAGTGCATAATATTTTTTTCAGATATTTAAATAAACTCAGTTGTAATAAATTAACTTCAAAGTAATGAGGGGTGACACATTCATATAGAAAGTAGTGGAGCAAAAGGCTGGATATTTTACATTAAACTGGACTGGGGAGAAAGTAAGAGTCAAATGATATGGAAATATTTTAACAAAGCATAAAAAGTCACATAATAATAATCAAATAAAATCAATAATCCCATAAAAAGTCAAATAATAATTTGGGGCAATCATGGGCTGGAGGTTAGGGATCTGGCCCTGTGACCGGAAGGTTGCCGCTTCGATCCCCAGGGCCGACAGTCCATGACTGAGGTGTCCTTGAGCATGACACCTAACACCCAACTGCTCCCCGGGCGCCGTGGATAGGGCTACCTACCGCTCCGGGCAAGTGTGTGCTCACTGACCCCTAGTGTGTGTGTGTGTGTTCACTAGTGTGTTTGTGGTGTTTCACTCAACTTAACACATTTAACATGGGTTAAATGCGGAGGTGGAATTTCCCCGGTTGTGGGATCAAAAAAGTATCACTTATAAACTTATAAAGTACATGCACATGTACTTTATTACTGTCCACCACTGGCAAAAAAACAACAAAAATATTCTATGTCCATCTTCCATGAGTGATCTACAGCAGCAGGTAAAGGACCCACCTTGATAAGTAAGTCTAAAGCAGGCCCTCTACATTTTGCAGCTTTATCCTTCGTGTAGACAACAAGGCAAGTATCCTGTTCATGGTGAGAAAAAGAAACAGTCATGCGGCGTTTAAACCTTATAACTGAAGCATACATAAAACACTAAACTCTGAGTCCTGGCTGCATAAACCTTAGTCTGCATACAACCAAGACTAAGAGCCAGTTTTGCCCAAGAGGATTTAATAAATTAGATGAACCTTCATTTCGACAGCGTAGTTCTTCTCCCATCCTTTAACACCAACAGCCATCCTCTGCAGGAACGTGCCCAACAGATTGAGAATGTCAACCCTGGTGTCCCGTAGCTGTGAATCAGGAGCAAAGGTCAATACACACGGACTGACCAAACCATTAAAAAGAGAAAAACCAACATTGAAGGACTGGCTAGGAAGGATCTCACCTCTTCATAGGACAAGGACTTCCGGAGGAAGCTGAGCAACCCCTCATCCTTGGCAAACAACAAGGAGGTCTGAAAAACTGTTAAGACATTTATTAGAAGGATGACAGAGAACACAGGGCATCTTTCAGTAGCAATGATCAGTACGGCTACCCTCAGGTGTCAGAAGCACAGCTCTGCTGACTTTTTACAAAGTTAGCTATGGACTTTAGGGCCTGTCGTGTTTAAATATATCCGAAAAGAGCCAAAGAACTGTCTTTGTTATTCTCACACATAATCGAGCTGACTGAACATAGCAAAATAGCTAGCTATGAAATGAACGAATGAGTGAGTGAATGAATGAAGTTAACATTAAAACACAACCCGGGCTTGGTTATTAACTAACACTCTTTAAAACATTTACAGCCTACAGTTTTGAACACACCTGTGATATAACGTTACTAAACTTTTCAAACTAACCACCGTAAGCACCAGAGATGAGCTCTCAGCTAAACAACTGCGACTAGTTCGCGAATGACAGCACGTTCACGTTAGCTCGCCTTAAGAGACTGTGAGCCTTAAGAAGAGCTCGGTTTCTTCTGCTAGCTAGGTTAACACAGGCACTGCAGGCTGGAGGGAACGGGAGAGGTTTGGCCTCTTACCCAGCTCGTTCTCGCTCTTGGTTATCATGCACTCCTGACCCAGGTCTCCAATAATATCGTGGCATATGAGAGCGGCATTTCTAGTTTCTGTGTCTCCTAGAAAAGAGTGGAGTTTGAGGAGAGAGCCCTGAATCCCGCCAGCAGCAGCTGCTGCAGCACAGGAGGAGGAGGAGGAGGCGGACATGTTTCTGTCCAGAAACTCCAAACGGCGCGCTGAAGCGCCAAAACACAAGTCAGTAAAACACAGAGCCGCGAAGCCACCTTCACTTCCTAAAACTACCCGGCACGGCCAGCAGAGAGAGCTGCCTCACCACAGAGCGACGCCGCGCTGAGAGCTTAGGAAGAAGAGCTACAGCAACACCACAGGACCTCTGTCTTAACATTACAGCCAACTGGACGCTTAGTTAGCGCATTTACTACAGTTTACCTGCAATTTACTTCTTATTTAGTCTTCAAAATCACAAATTCACAATACAAAGACAGTGCAGGGTACCAAGAAAGACAGCAAAACGAGTTTGAAAAAAAAAAACCCACATAGTAAGCAACAGTACCATATTTTCAGGATTTATAGATATTTATATAATATATTATAGTTTTTTTTGCTTAATAGTGCATATTAAGCAGGGAATCACATACCAGGTTTAAATCTATGATGAACTCTCGTAGGTTCATTGGAGGCAATTCTGGCTTTCTACAAATGGAGTTTCCCAGCAGGGCTGCAAGTCTGATCGCAGCATGAAGGAATGACCCGTATAAACTACAACAAACAGCACAAATTGTCTTATTAATATGAAATAATTAGCAAAAAGTTTTAAAAATTAACAATGACACCTCAGTCCAAACGTTTGCTAAATAAACAATTATTATCAGATCAGTATTACAGAAAGCGGTTTCTGAAGAGACGCATTATGGCTCAATTCTGTGAAATATTATGAGACGGGTTTCTTTTACCTTACTGCGTCCAGCCGTTTACTGCACGATACTGCAGCAACATTATAAAGGTGAAAATATAGATTTCTTAAACAAACCTTATTCACAGAAAAGTTGGGACATTTTGTAAAATATAATAAAACAAGAATCTGTGATTTGTTCATTGTGTTGAAACCTGAGCTGTTTAACTGGCAAAAAGTACAAAGAATAGATTTCCAGTGTTTTTAGTGACTCACTTAATTAGGCTAACCAGACGCCCCCATTTTCCGAGGACAGTGCCCGTTTTTGGTGGCCTGTCCCCAGTTGGAGCTGGACCTGTGACCGTGATTTCAAACACGCCGGAAAGTCCTGGCAGCAAAGCAGACGGGCAGATGTCTGGTGTTGTGCTTGTTCTGGTCAGCAGAGCGGGCTGACTGCTGCTATCTGCTAACCACTTCTACCACTTGTTCACCTAGTCTTAGAGATACTGCCAGACCCTGTTACTGGGGGTTTATGAGGAGCCTAGCTACTTCCTATTTCCCTCATTGTATCAAAATCATGACTGCAAAACAGCAGAGGGCGCCCTCAAGCGAGTCCTCAATGAATGAAAGTTTTTTTAAAAATAGTCTTGACTTTCCTTTAATTTTCAAAAGTAGAAGGATGTATTTCACTAAAAAGAACTCAAGAAACCTGTATGGAGTACAGCAAATGGATTTTGGGCAGCAGCATGGTAGCATTAGTGCTACCAAGTGCTGATTGGTTGGCAAGTGGAGCAGCTCATTGGCTATCCGTGCTCACTGATGTCATGAATGTACATGAGGTGCTGTTTTAAACTCATATAACTTGAGTTTAAATGGTCTTAAAAATATAACAGCGGTGTTCAAATGTTTTATGTGATTCAGTGTTCAGGAAATGAATCTATTCTTTAAATTTATTTAAGCATTTATAAACCTTGATTTCGATTTTTTATTTTAACTAAATTGGGATTTGAATCATACTATAAGTTGAAAGGTAGGCTCTCTGATTTGTAGAGACATACGGTCTACTTAAATGTAGGCTACCATCTACAAAGAGTACAGCATTTTTTTAAAAAATCATTGGAATTTTTACAGTGGTGGTCATGGGAACCAGATATTTGAAGAGTTCAGTTCCTCTAAAAGCAACATCATAGAAAGAAACATGCTGGTTATGAAGTCTGGTGTCTGAGACATCCTTTTATAATAGGTTTGTGATATGTCAAGAATATTTTTGAAATGCGAGGTGGAGGTAGGCGAGGCAAAAAAAGTAGTCAAAGAAAATGTAATTTTCCAGATTTACCACTATTTTACCATCATGAACATTACATATGAAACAACATATTTTACAGTATTATAGAACACTACAGAAATATTGAAGTATTGTAATTTTTAAAAAATCTACAAAAAAAACAACTAAAATGTACTCAATGCCGTACCCCAGCAATTAGCACTGTGCTAACCACATCCCTAAATCATCACATACTTCCTTCAAACAGCATTGAGTTCTTAAGTAATTTATTTCAGTAAAGTACTTTTGTCTTAGTTGACTTATTTGTTTTCTAACACTGTATTATTAAAAACACTATAGTAGCAATCTTGAAGTCTGAATTCTGCATGCATATTAGTCTATTTTTATAGATAAGTATAAACAATATTAGAAACTACATAAGAAAGCCTGTGTAAGATTGCTTAACAAATCAGTGCAGCTTGAGGTAAATGTGTGATGATTTAGGTATGTAGTTAGCAAAATGCTCACAGACGGCAATAAACTTCCATTACGTGTTAATTACATTAGCCTCATAAATCCACTACAAAATGAAATAAACTATTTTCAGGTACTGAACACCGAAAGTCTTGGTTGACTACAAGGAGGAAAAATCGGATCTTTTGCTAAACTATTCCTTAAAGCCATAGTAATGTCTTTAAAATACTGGCACAGCACAAAAATAAAGGTGTCAGATTCAGATAAAGGCTGACAAACATTCTCACTATTTTATTAGTGATGACTTTAGAAATGAAGGCCAAAATGCCGCTGTTAAAATCTTGGCCGAAGTTCTCGCCTCTAAGATAAACACCATTATGACGGACTTAATTTCACCAGAACAGACTGGATTTATTAAAAATCGACATTCCTTTACTAATATCCGTAGATTGTTGGGAGTTATCCACTCTCCTGCATCTTTGGAAACCCCTGAAGTAATTGTTTCCTTAGATGCAGAGAAGGCCTTTGATAGAGTGGAATGGAAATATCTATTTACTGTGCTGGAAACATTTAACTTTGGCCCAAAATTGATCTCATTGATCCATTTATTATACACATCACCAAAAGCAGTTGTCACAAATAAATTATGCTCACAGTTTTTTTTCCACTTTGACAGGGTACGAGACAAGGGTGCCCTCTTAGTCCCCTTCTTTTCTCTTTAGCCATCAAACCCTTGTCTATCATGCTTAAAACCTCCCAATCCATTCATGGCGTCAATAGAAGGGGAAAAGAGCATAAAGTAAGCTTGTATGCTGATGATTTGCTACTGTACATTTCAGATCCTGATTCCTGTGTTCAAAACATAGTGGAAATATTACATACATTTGGCAGATTTTCAAGGTATAAGCTGAATTTTTCTAAGAGTGAATGTTTTTCTGTAAATCCCCCAGCTCTGCAGATTTTAGACTTGGACCTGCATTTTCATCTGAACAAATCAGGTTTCAGACATTTAGGAATCAATATTACCACTTCTGTGTCTAGTCTCTATAAACATAGTTTTGTATCTTTGATCAATAAACTTAAACTTGACTTCCAGAAATGGAACATCCTACATTTATCTCTTGCAGGCAGAATTAACTGCATCAAAATGAATGTGCTGCCCAGATTTTTGTATTTGTTTCAGTGCCTCCCAATTTTTCTGCTAAAATCTTTTTTTTCGAAAAGTGGACAAAATGATGTCATTTGTATGGTGTGGCAAGACCCCTAGAGTATGTAAAGAATGACTTCAAAGACCTAGATCCCAAACTCCAACTTATTCCATTATTTTCAGTTATGCCATTTCATTCATGCTGAATGTCCAACTTTCCCCTAATCTGCCCCCAAGATTAGGAGATACCATCTTAGAAACTTGTACACAACTCAGAGGCCTGATTTCACATATTTACGATATTGTCATATCTCTTAAAAACATGACAATGAGTAAAATACGTACTGAACGGGAGGGGGAGTTTGGATCAGGGATACCCGATGAAACTTGGGAGAATTAAGAAGAATTAATGGAACAATATAATTAAGTGCTTGAAGAACTTCTGGATGTGTTGTTGTTTATTTAGCTACTTTTATTTTGAAGTATTTAACTGAAGTATCAGTAGTTTTACTGGAGTGTGGTTTTAAATTACTCCCTATTGGCGATGTATACTAATAGATTATATACTACCAAGCCTAAACACATAAAAAAAGAACAATTTTGTATTATATCTTCTTTTCTGTTACTTATGAACAGCTGATCTGAGTTCTTGAAAAACATTTAAGGTTGGAAGCAGGACTAATTTTATAAATGTAAATGATAAGTGAACATTTTTGGTCTTAGATCTTTAATATTTGAATCTGGACCATTTGGAGTAGGCCTGTTTGGGACATAATGTGAATACAAATAAAAACAGAAAGCAGTGATTGTAAATCCACTTTGATCTGTATTTAAACAAACAAACAAAAAAAAACTACAAAGATATCTGGTTTTTCCTATCTTAAAAACCTCTTTTTTTCTGAAATTGATGCCTGCCACACGAACCTTGTTTCAGAAATGCCGGGACGGGGCAATTTAAGTAACGCTGTGAAATATTTAATAGACGCTGTGAAATATTCAATAATTATCTAAAGAGGTAATGTAATCATGCTTGGTTGTAAAAGGAGCATCCAGGAAAGGCTTGGTCTTTGTCAGCAGGGATGAGTCAAGGTTTGCCACTTTGCCAAAAATGCATCAGCAAATAGTTCAATAGTTCAAGAACAACGTTCTTCAAAAAGTGATTCCTAGGATTTCAGGTATTTCAACCTCCTCAATGCATAATATCCTGAAAATGTTGAGAGAACCTGGAGAAACCTGTGCACATAAAGGTGAAAGGCCAAAAACCACAAGTGAATATCTGTAGCACTACATTAAAACTGGCATCTTTCTGTTGTCAACCTTTGTCAGTAAACACATTTGAGCTCATCTGAGATGGTGTGATGCACAGTGGAAACATATATTGCAGTGGAAATTGTGTTTTTTGTAGCATTTTCAGTTTTACCCCTTAAATGGCCAGCGCCCACAGGCAGGCCCAAAGTTTTATTACACACTTTTATAACCTATGAATAGCCAAGCCCACCCCTGTAGTTACTAAATAATAAGCATTAGTATGTAACAAGCCTGGGATTTTAAGGGGTTAATTCAATTCAAACAGAATTTACTAATCACTGCTTTCTGCAGACAAACCCAGCACAGCAAGCAGCCATCCAGTTCTGCAGCCATATTCGGCGGTGATCACAGACCCGTCATGATATACCAGGGGGGTAAAAAGTGGTGAAGGTGTTTATGAAGGTGTTTATTTCTGAGACAGAACTTTGGAAATGTTTACAAGAAGTGTTAAAAAAGCTCCACCCAACAATTAACTTTCATCAGCAACATGGTATCAGCATGTATGTATCTTCTTCAGTCCTGTTGGAAAAGCATCTCAGGTGGCCCGTCATGAAGCTGCTTGCCAGGTCCAGGTCCAAATAGAGATTCAGCTGCAGAACGCTCTGACGACTGGTGATTAAAACAGAAAGATGCAAAAATGACATGACCTCAGATACACGATCTTCCAGCAAAACGTTTGGAAGCTGCAAACAGTCACAAATGAGATATAGGAGTGTGAAGAATGACTTAAAAGATCAAAGAATCTCTACATAATATAAATGTTTCACTTAAATCCTAGTTCTTTTTTCTAGAACTGTATGTCCAAGTCAGAACCTTTTTGTCCAAGAGAAAAAGAATACATTCATGTCCTAAAGGCAGAACAGCATAAAAGCGCTTTGAACTCAAGTTGTAAGAGTTTAAAATGGTGCCTCTTGTACATTCATGACATCAGTGAGCGTTAACAGCCAGAACTGCACTGGCAGCTCATTTTTCGTTTTGCAGTGCATTGGGTCTTGTAGAACCTGGCACCTAAATTTCTGTTACAGGTTTACGGTGTTTCAAATGTCCATGTTTAAGCAGAGCTGGCCTAACCTGTATTAAAATCTTATTCTTCTTGCCATCATAATTGTATCCCTAATCATCTTAAAATACAAAAGACAAATACAAACAGAAAACAACATACATTTTCACTATGATTATCATAAATGGTAATAGTACATTAAGTGCATTGAGTGTTATTATAAGCAACGTAATATAAAATGGGTAGAAATTATGATTTTTGTTTAACAGTGTGGTCCTGGTACTGGATTTTATTGCTTCCATGGTTTAAACCCACCTGATCGATCTTATCAGTTCATTAACATTGTAAATATGCTACACACTGAAATGTGCAGAGCAGATTTACTCTAGATGCTAAAATTAAAGAACAGTTCCTCTGCATTTTCAAAATGTCTGCATGATTCAATTATTGAGATGTAAACAAAGTTACCCAGAGTGTTTTGATGTGAAGTGGTTCAGTGCGATGAAACTTACTGACTCTTTTTTCTTTTTTACAGTGGTATAGGAACCAGGGGTCTCAATGTCTCCACTTTGAATACAGCCATTTTATTTACTATGCAGAACCACCAATGAACATACATGTGCCTGATGAGTTTTTATATGTAATATAATACACATATAATGTTATATTATTTAATACGTTGGAAAATAATATCAAATAGAGGTAAATCTTAAAAGAGTAATAACTTGATGACTATATTGCCTTACAACACCCTGCCTGTACCTCTCCACCAAAACAGGTTTGAGGCTAAAACCTTCTCAAAAATGCTGTAAAACAGTGTCTCAGACATGAGGCAGTGTGTGAGTAACCATTTCCTGTAATAATTTTCTGTAAGGGAGCCTCTACAGGAATGAAACTCTTCAGACTTCTATCACCACCTCTGTGACTCAAAATGTTTCTGTAGAATGGAGCATTTCACATCAAGCCAGTCTGAATGACTTTGTTTACATCTTAACCATTTCATTTATTCTCCAGACATTTTGACAAAATGATGGAGTAAAGAATCATTAATATATATGTTAATGCTGTTAATGCTTAATTAAGTCTCATAAAAATGCAAATATTTGAAACAGCAGAATTGTAGATTAATTCTTACCCATTCAAAATGTTTCTCTGTTCTGTAGTTTTCTTAAAAACAGAGAAACAGCAGCAATCATTAGTATCATTACTCTTCAAAGTGCAGGAAAATGACACTGTGATATAGGAAAATGACTGTTTTATTTGAACTCAACAGCGAAACAAATACACCCCTCCCTTCAGTGCTCTTTCAGAAGCTCCGCCCAAAAATCGTGGAAGCGTATTGCGTATTGTGATGCAGACAAATACCAGGATATAACAGAGTGAACAACGACAAAGGAAGTAATGTAATTAATGTTAGCTAGGTTGTGGGTTTGCAAACCGTCGCTACAATTGCTGCTACAAAGCTAACCAGTTGCTTTCATAAACATTAGTAAATGGGACAAAAGAATACTGACCTATTGATTGTGAAACAGCAAAACAAGTTAATGCTGCCCAGCAGTCAAGCAGAAACAGGGCAACCTCCTCATCCGTTTTCATACCATTCAACTCTGTCGATGAAGCTGAAGTCAACTTCTTACTCGCCAGCTTCTTGTTCGAATTTTTCAAAGCTTTGTGCACTTTCAGAAAAATTCAATGGAATATGTGGAAGGGGCCTTTCCGCTGAACGTTTCCTACTGCACTCCGTTATCTTGCACACACAGTGCTATGTGGGTGGTCACTGTCTTTGTCTGGGGAGGGCAAAACCAAATGTGGGGAGGGCTAATGTTTCCACAGGGCAGTGTTAATAAGTGCATGGCCTGACTGGCTATGAAATATCTTTAAAATGTGATCTGTACGCGACATCAGTCTGAGCAGATCAGCTTCTAAACTCACCTGCATGCGCAAAAAACGTCATGTTATTTCACGTGGCTCATCCAGAGGTAAACTATCACGACTATAAACAAACATCAGTCATTCCTGGAGCTTTCAGTCTCATCTTTGCCAGCATCACAGGAGCAGTCATGAAGCTTCACTGACTGACAGCTGGGCTCATCAGGCAGAATGTGATCGAGTTCACCATAAAAAGGGTTTAGTCACTTCGTTGGTTCAAGATTCTTTAAACTTTGCTTTAATACTTTTAACTGTTCTTTGACGCTGCAGCCTCACTGTCATTCAAATTCTCTTCAATCACAGATGTGTTTGGGATGAGTCTCTTCTAATTTTTGTACAGAAATATCACTCCAAATGTTTATTAAGTCTCAGCAACACGAAATTATGACAAATGTCAAGTTGGGATGGCGTAAATATGCCTGAATGCTGATCTGGCTGTTGAGACGATTTACATTAAGGTATGCAGAGCATATTTACAATACAAACCTTGTCAGTGATCTATGTAAAAAAAATAATAATCATCCATCAATCATAATCAAGGTAAAATATTCAATTAATCGTGATATTGTTTTGAGGTCATATCGCCCAGTACTAATTACAACACTAACAGAGGCAGTGTGATGCTATTCACTCCACTGTATTTTTGTATAGAAAGCAGTTGCTTGCTGTTATATTAATATCTAAAATATCACTTGTAGAACCTGTAAATGATTAAAGGTACCTTGAATTATCCATCTTAATTCTTGAGGATTGTTTTCTTAAAACAACCCTAGAACTTTGTAGCTATATTAAACATCATAAACAATGTCTTTTTTCTTACAAACACAGAACCTACTAAGAAAACCAGCAAAACACAAAAAAAAGTATTTTCTACTGGGGGTGTCCAACATTTTACTGTACTATGGTTCAATTATTAAAACCAGCAGAGGCTATTTATTAACTCTGTACAAATTAAGTAGTTCATACAGCAAAGTTCTAGTTTATCTTACCTGATTAAATAAACTGACTTCAGAGATGAGATGACAGAAAAACGATTCCTGCCAAAAGTACAAAAATATTTTTGCTTCATTTTCATACAATGTTGTGGAAAGTGTGGAGTTCTGGTTGAACGCTGTGTTCAGATGAGAGAGATTGGGCTCTTGCGTGAAGTTTAAACACTTGTGCTGAGTGTCTTCTTGTGGTTTTGGGGGCAGTGAAGCAGCAAATAATTATAAAGATTTAATCTAACCTGTAATTGTGTAATCTTCCAACAGTTAAGAATAAGGATTACAAAATAGCACAAGAGGCTGCCTGGACCCAGCTCTGACTTCATTAACATAGAGGAAACACCCTTTATCTGACATACACTATGTTGCCAAAAGTATTCACTCGTCTGCCTTCACACACATATGAACTTGAGTGACTTTTGCAGCTATAACAGCTTCAACTCTTCTGGGAAGGTTTTCCACAAGGGTTAGGAGTGTGTTTATGGGAATCTTTGACCATTCTTACAGAAGCACATTTGTGAGGTCAGATACTGATGTTGGATGAGAAGGCCTGGCTCACAGTCTCCGCTCTAATTCATTCCAAAGGTGTTCTATCGGATTTAGGTCAGGACTCTGTGCAGGCCAGTCAAGTTCTTCCACACCAAAGTCGCTCATCCATGTCTTTATGGACCTTGCTTTGTGCACTGGTGCACAGTCATGTTAGAACAGGAAGGAGCCATGCCCAAACTATTCCTATAAAGTTCTTGGTCTGCTGAAGCATTAAGAGTTCCTTTCACTGAAACTAAACAACCCCTGAAAAAAAAAAACATACCATAATCCCACCATCCCACTTGGCACAATGCAGTCAGACAAGTACCATTCTCCTGGCAACTGCCAAACCCAGATTCGTCCATCGGATTGCCAGATGATTCATGTGATTCATCACTCCAGAGAACACAACTCCACTACTCTAGAGTCCAGTGGCGGCGCTTCACACCACTGCATTTGACACTTTGTATTGCACTTGGTGATTTAAGGCTTGGATGCAGCTGCTCGGCCTTGGAAATCCATTCCATGAAGCTCTCTACGCTCTGTTCTTGAGCTAATCTGAAGGCCACATCAAGTTTGGAGGTCTGTAGTGATTGACTCTGCAGAAAGTTAGTGACCTCTGCACCTTATGCTCCTCAGCATCTGCTGACCCCGCTCTGTCATTTTACGTGGCCTACCACTCTGTGGCCGAGTTTCTGTATTCCCAATCTCATCCACTTTGTTATGATATCACTAACAGTTGACTGTGGAATATTTAGTAGTGAGGAAATTTCATGACTAGACTTGTTGCACAAGTGGCATCCTATCACCATACCACACTGAAATTCACTGATTGAGTAAGACACTGTATCAGTGGCTAAAAGTGAGTACCTTTTACATCTGACAATTTTGAATATTTATTTCTGTTTGGACCTGCAAACCTGCACAGGCCCTGCATGAAGTGGTCCACACTGGGCCTGGATTTTGGATCAAGATGTCAAGAGGAAAAGATCTAAGTGACTTTGAGAGGGAGTTCATTATTGGGGCATGGTGGGCAGAAGCTGAAGTTTTATTAGAAACAGTGACTTCTGGATTTAGATCACCGGGAAATACATCAGTAAACAGAGTTTGCATTTGCAGTTAAAAGTCCACATTCAGACTATGATGCTCTTGCTGCTGATCCTTGTGTGATGTTGACTTATAATTTAAGTTGAGGTGACTTTTCATTTTGTACAGTCATGAGGAACAGCTGCTCTTCTGTTTCTCCTATTCTCTTCTAAGTTAAAGACCCAGGGAACTTAAATCTGTGTTTTCTTTCTAATTTGGTTAATCTTGTTCTTGCATAAACATGTGCTAAGTAAACCCTGAATAATGTTTCAATGACCAGTAAATTGTTCCTTTCATGCTTTGCTCCGTCCATCCGTTTGTTCATCTGTTCATCCATTCCTTTGCACATTGCTTTGTCCATCCGTTCATTCATTTCTTCGTTAGGCCATCTGCATGTCTGTTCATCCATGATTTTTTTCGTCCAGTTACCATCACATAAAAGCTGAAAAATGATTGCAGTTCTGTATGAGTGGTGGAGCAGGCTCCTCAAAAACCGTCTCTGGTCTCCTATCAAAGCCGTTACTTGGCAATGGCATATCAGCGGAGTGATAGTGTTTGTGAAAAACCTGTGATGTTATGGTGAGATAACAGCACAGTTAGAACGATTCTCAATCATTCAGTTTGCGCGGCCAGAACTAAGTGTTGTATAGTGCATGCATTTGTGTTTATAACTTTCTATTTGATGATCAAGGATGTTTGGTCAAGCACAAATAAATTTAAGTTAATCTGCAAGAATGAATACTGATGTTTTGTATGTGTTTCGAGTGCTAAGGAAGGCCTGGTTGGACTAAAATGATCATTTACAATATTTTTTTAATTCTTTGTAACACAAATGCTGCATAGCGCACAGTCTACGTTGGATTTTTTTGGTCAATGCAGAATGTGATCACTGAGGGATATTATAGCACAGTTGCAGTGCAGAAAAATAATTGATGTAGAAGAGTGATATGATCAGTTGAGTCATCCTTCATCTTATTCTCCACGCATTCTCTTGAATTCTTGACCTGTACAGTGAGGGGGTCCAGTGACTCAGTTACACTGTTGGGGGCATTTTGCTGGTGTGGTATTGTTCTACTTCCCCTTAGAAGGATGGGCTGCTGCAAATCAATGAAAAAGTTATTCTGACTGATCACCTAAAACATTTCTAATGGGAGCTTTCTTTTCTAGAATGATACTGCCCTCATCCACAGGCCATGAGGGGTCACACAATGAGTATACTGATGAGTATAAAATGAAGTAAGCATTATGCTGTGGCCTTCATGGTCACCAGATCTTAGCTCATTTGAATACATATGGGAGATTTGGGACTAGTGTGTAAGACAGACTGTGTACCACCATCATTGAAATACAGAGGGAACATCTTTTGGAGGAGTATTGTGGAATCTATGGAAGGAGCACTGAAGCTGTTCTGGTGCCAGGATACCTTCCTAAGACATTTTAGGTTGTTTCTTCCTTTGTCACTTATTTGTATTTGGGCTAATGCTCAGTAATAGCCATCATGCTAATCACTCAGTACTCTCAGTACAGAGGAGAGCTCAGATAAAGCAGAGGCAGGATGTGGATGAGGCAAAATTTAAACATAAATAAGCAAATTTGCTGTATATTTGCCCAGTATAGTACAGTAACAAACCCCTCAAAACCTGGCTTTTAAATCAGTGCTTCCCAACCCTGCTCCTAGAGGACCCCCAGCCCTGCACATTTTTTGTGTTTTCCTGCTAAAACACACCCACATCAACTCAGGAAGGGCTTGTTAATTAGCAGATTAGTTGGATCAGGTGTTGGGAGCTGGGCAGGGGGTCCTCCAGGACCTAGGTTGAGAAACACTGTCTGTTTTAAATGTTAACTCCTCTTGGATGGCTTATTATGATTACAGCAGTATGCAAAAGTTTGAAAACCCCCAGTTATATGACAGGTTTTATTGGTTTTTTAATTGAAAATAAGTTAACACATCCTCTGCAAAAAACTATGTAAAATGATAATAGTTTTCTGCAAATTGTAGTGAACAATCTCTATTTATTAGTTTTATTTATTTGTTGAGTTTAACACATTGGAAACACACAAACACATAGACACATCTTCTAAGCTGCTTCTCCATCTGGGTTGTGGGGGTTCTGGAGCCTATCCCAGCTGTCATCAGGCAGAAGGCAGGATCATTGGAAAAACAAATTAAAATGCAAAATGTACTATGACTTTTGTACAGGCTACTTTTTACGTTTTTTCCCCCTGCTAATGTGTTAAATTCAGCAAATAAAAATAGTTGTGTATTAAAATATACAGTAGTGTGTCTCTGTAGAAGAGAAAACTTAGAAAATCAACAATGCTGCCAGAGGAACTGAGGCAATGTGTGAAGCCCAGACACTTGGAGGCAATGACTGCCCGACTCAAGTCCATGACTGGCAGCCAAGTCAAAACGAGAGGGAAGAGGCGACTCCCAGATGTAGTAGGGGCATGAGCTAAGCATGTGAATTCTGGTATGCACCTATGCAGGATGTGTGCATTTAGACAAGGGCCATGCTCAATCTGTTGCTGTTAATGTTGTCAGGTTATAAATGGATGTGTGTCTTATTTGTGCTTTATTATATTGGACTATGGGATAGTTAGAGTATAAACCATGGAAAGATGTGTGGCTAAAAGGGACCTTCTGCACTTTTCAGTGACCTTTTCTGTCTTTTTCAATAAAAGAGCATTCTCGAAGCAGATATAATAGTCTGCTCTGGTTCCTCCCTAACATGATGCCACAATGCCTTTTTATAAAAGAATTTACATTTAGGGTATGTGGCCACCTCTCCATGGATCACCACCTTATCGTGGTGGAGAGGTTTGTGTGCTTGAAGGACCCTAGGAGCTATGTTGTCTGGAGCAAAAGCTCCTGGTAGGGTCTCCCATGGCAAACTGGTCCTAGGTGACAGGCCCAGCCCGAAGGAGCTACATGAGTCCCCCCTCCCATCGACCCACCACCGATGGGAGGGGCAGTAGTAGGGGTGCGGTGCATTGTGGATCGGGCAGTGTCCGAAGGCGTGGGCCTTGGCGTTCTGATCCTCGGTTGCTGAAACTGGCTTTTGGAACTTGGAACGTTACCTCACTGGCGGGGAAGGAGCCTGAGTTGGTGCGCGAGGTTGAGAGATACCGGCTAGATATAGTCGGGCTCACCTCAACACACAGCTTGGGCTCTGGGTCCAATCTCCTCCAGAGGGGCTGGACTTTTTTCTTTTCTGGAGTTGCCCATGGTGAGAGGCGGCGGGCAGGTGTAGGCTTTCTCATAGCCCCCCGACTTGGAGCCTGTATGTTGGGATTTTCTCTGGTGGACAAGAGGGTAGCTTCCCTACGCCTTCGGGTTGGGGAACGGGTCCTGACTGTTGTCTGTGCTTATGCACCGAATAGCAGTTCAGAATACCCAGCCTTCATAGAGTCCTTGGAAGGGGTGCTTGAAAGTGCTCCTCTTGGAGACTCGATTGTCCTACTGGGGGACTTCAACGCTCACGTGGGCAACGACAGTAAGACCTGGAGGGGTGTGATTGGGAGGAATGGCCTCTCTGATCTGAACCCGAGTGGTGTTCAGTTTTTGGACTTCTGTGCAAACCACAGTTTGTCCATCACGAACACCATGTTTGAACACAAGGATGTCCATAAGTGCACATGGCACCAGGACACCCTAGGCCGCAGTTCAATGATTGACTTTGTAGTCGTGTCAGCGGACTTGCGGCCATGTGTACTGGACACTCGGGTAAAGAGAGGAGCTGAGCTGTCAACTGATCACCACCTGGTGGTGAGTTGGATCAGGTGGTGGGGAAAGATGCCAGTCAGACCAGGCAAACCCAAACGTATAGTGAGGGTTTGCTGGGAACGTCTGGCAGAAGAACCTGTCAGATTGATCTTCAACTCACACCTCCGTCAGAACTTTGACCAGATATCGGGGGAGGTGGGGGACATTGACTCAGAATGGGCCATGTTCCGCTCCTCCATTGTTGAAGCGGCTGACTGTAACTGTGGTCGCAAGGTAGTTGGTGCCTGTCGGGGCGGTAATCCTCGAACCCGGTGGTGGACACCCCAGGTGAGAGATGCCGTCAAGCTGAAGAAGGAGTCCTACCGGACATGGTTGGCCTGTAGGACACCAGAGGCAGCTGGCAGGTATCGACAGGCCAAGCGATCTGCGGCTTCAGTCGTTGCCAAGGCAAAAACCCGGGTGTGGGAAGAGTTCGGTGAGGCCTTGGAAAGTGACTTTAAGTCATCTCCGAAAAGATTCTGGCAAACCGTCAGGCGACTCAGAAGGGGAAAGCAGTGTGCCACTAGCACTGTATATAGTGGAGATGGTGTGCTGCTGACTTCGACTGAAGACGTCATTGGGCGGTGGAAGGAATACTTTGAGGACCTTCTATATCCCACCGACACGTTCTCCAGTGAGGAGGCAGAGTCTGGGGACACGGGAATAGGCTTGTCCATTACTGAGGCCGAAGTCGCTAAGGTAGTTAAAAAGCTCCTTAGCGGCAGGGCTGCAGGGGTGGATGAGATCCGTCCCGAGTTCCTCAAGGCTCTGGATGTTGGGGGGCTGTCTTGGCTGACACGCCTTTTCAACATTGCGTGGACATCAGGGGTGGTGCCACTGGATTGGCAGACTGGGGTGGTGGTGCCTCTTTTTAAAAAGGGGAACCGGAGGGTGTGTTCCAACTACAGGGGAATCACACTCCTCAGCCTCCCTGGTAAGGTCTATGCAGGGGTACTGGAGAAGAGAGTCCGGCTTATAGTCGAACCTCGGATTCAGGAGGAGCAGTGCGGGTTCCGCCCTGGTCGTGGAACACTGGACCAACTCTTTACCCTCTACAGGATTCTGGAGGGTTCATGGGAGTTTGCCCAACCAGTCCACATGTGCTTTGTGGATTTGGAGAAGGCATTCGACTGTGTTCCCCGAGGTATTCTGTGGGAGGTGATTCGGGAGTACGGGGTACATGGCTCTTTGCTACGAGCCATTCAGGCCCTGTACAAACAAAGCAGGAGTTTGGTTCGCATGGCCGGCAGTAAGTCAGACTTTTTCCCAGTGAGAGTTGGACTCCGTCAGGGCTGCCCTTTGTCACCGATTCTATTCATAATTTTTATGGATAGAATTTCTAGGCGCAGTCAGGGGATGGAGGGTGTCCGGTTTGGTGACCTCAGGGTCACATCACTGCTGTTTGCAGATGATGTGGTCCTATTGGGGACATCAGGCCGTGAACTTCAGCTTTCACTGGATCGGTTTGCAGCTGAGTGTGAAGCGGCCGGGATGAGGATCAGTACCTCCAAATCCGAGGCCATGGTTCGCACGCGGGAAAGGGTGGAGAGCCCTCTCTGGGTCGGGGATGAGGTCTTGCCTCAAGTGGAGGAGTTTAAGTATCTCGGGGTCTTGTTCACGAGTGATGGTACAAGGGAGCGGGAGATTGACAGGTGGATTGGTGCTGGGTCAGCAGTGATGCGGGCTCTTTACCGGTCTGTTGTGGTAAAGAAAGAGCTGAGCCATAAGGCAAGGCTCTCGATTTACTGGTCGATCTACGTTCCCACCCTCACCTATGGTCATGAGCTTTGGGTAATGACCGAAAGAACGAGATCGCGAATACAAGCGGCCGAAATGAGTTTCCTCCGCAGGGTGGCTGGACTCTCCCTTAGAGATAGGGTGAGAAGTTCGGTCATCTGGGAGGGACTCGGAGTAGAGCCGCTGCTTCTTCATGTCGAGAGGAGCCAGTTGAGGTGGTTCGGGCATCTTGTTAGGATGCCTCCTGGACGCCTCCCTTGGGAGGTGTCACAGGCAAGTCCACCGGGGAGGAGACCCCGGGGAAGACCCAGGACACGCTGGCATGACTATATCGCCCAGCTGGCCTGGGAGCGCCTCAGAATCCCTCCCAGGGAGCTAGTGGAAGTGGCTGGAGAAAGGGAGGTCTGGGCTTCATTGCTCAGGATGCTGCCCCCGCGACCCAAACCCCGGAGAAGCGGAAGATGATGGATGGATGGATGGATGGATGGATGGTATGTGGCCAAAATTCCCCCTATGAAAATAATTAAAAACCAGGACCCGTGTACCCTGCCTGGAACAGGGTTATTGGGGCCCCACCCTGGAGCCAGGCCTGGGGGAGGGGCTCGCCAGCGAGCGTCTGGTGGCCGGGCATTACTCATGGTGCCCGGCTGGGTCCAGCCCGAAGGGGTTACATGAGTCCCCCCTCCCATCGACCCACCACCAATGGGAGGGGCAGTAGTAGGGGTTCGGTGTTTTGTGGATCGGGCAGTGTCTGAAGGCGTGGGCCTTGCCGTTCTGATCCTCGGTTGCTGAAACTGGCTTTTGGAACTTGGAATGTTACCTCACTGGCGGGGAAGGAGCCTGAGTTGGTGCGCGAGGTTGAGAGATACCGGCTAGATATAGTTGGGCTCACCTCAACACACAGCTTGGGCTCTGGGTCCAATCTCCTTGAGAGGGGCTGGACTTTATTCTTTTCTGGGGTTGCCCATGGTGAGAGGCAGCGGGCAGGTGTAGGCTTTCTCATAGCCCCCCGACTTGGCGCCTGTATGTTGGGATTTTCTCTGGTGGACAAGAGGGTAGCTTCCCTACGCCTTCGGGTTGGGGAACGGGTCCTGACTGCTGTCAGCAGTTCAGAGTACCCTGCCTTCTTAGAATCCTTGGGAAGGATGCTTGAAAGTGCTCCTCCTTAAGACTCTATTGTCCTACTGGGGGACTTCAACGCTCACGTGGGCAATGACAGTGTGACCTGGAGTGGTGTGATTGGGAAGAATGGCCTCTCTGATCTGAAACCGAGTGGTGTTCAGTATTTGGACTTCTGTGCAAACCACAGTTTGTCCATCACGAACACCATGTTTGAACACAAGGATGTCCATAAGTGCACATGGCACCAGGACACCCTAGGCTGCAGTTCAATGATTGACTTTGTAGTCATGTCATCGGACTCGCGGCCATGTGTTTTGGACACTCGGGTAAAGAGAGGAGCTGAGCTGTCAACTGATCACCACCTGGTGGTGTGTTGGATCAGGTGGTGGGGGAAGATGCCCGTCAGACCGGGCAAACCCAAACGTACAGTGAGGATTTGCTGGGAACGTCTGGCAGAAGAACCTGTCAGATTGATCTTCAACTCACACCTCCGTCAGAACTTTGACCAGATATCGGGGGAGGTGGGGGACATCGACTCAAAATGGGCCATGTTCCGCTTCTCCATTGTTGAAGCAGCTGACTGTAGCTGTGGCCACAAGGTAGTTGGTGACTGTCGGGGCGGTAATCCTCGAACCCGGTGGTGGACACCCCAGGTGAGAGACGCCGTCAAGCTGAAGAAGGAGTCCTACCAGGCATGGCTGGCCTGTGGGACACCAGAGGCAGCTGACAGGTATCGACAGGCCAAGCAATCTGTGACTTCAGTCGTCGCCAAGGCAAAAACCCGGGTGTGGGAGGAGTTTGGTGAGGCCTTGGAAAGTGACTTTAATTCGGCTCTGAAAAGATTCTGGCAAACCGTCAGGCGACTCAGAAGGAGAAACCAGTGTGCCACTAGCACTGTCTATAGTGGAGATGGTGTGCTGCTGACTTCGACTGAAGACGTCATTGGGCGGTGGAAGGAATACTTTCAGGACCTTCTCAATCCCACCGACACGTTCTCCAGTGAGGAGGCAGAGTCTGGAGACACAGGAATAGGCTCGTCCATTACTGAGGCCGATGTCATTAAGGTAGTTAAAAAGCTCCTTGGTGGCAAGTCTCCAGGGGTGGATGAGATCCGTCCCAAGGCCCTCAAGGGTCTGGATGTTATGGAGCTGTCTTGGCTGACACACCTTTTCAACATTGCGTGGACATCGGGGTGGTGCCACTGGATTGGCAGACTGGAGTGGTGGTGCCTCTTTTTAAAAAGGGGGACCGGAGGGTGTGTTCCAACTACAGGGGAATCACACTCCTCAGCCTCCCTGGTAAGGTCTATGCAGGGGTACTGGAGAAGAGAGTCCGGCTTATAGTTGAATCTCGGA